>NW_024499239.1:21578777-21836464 GCF_017590055.1 Onychostruthus taczanowskii | reverse complement strand
TTTTTTTTTTTTTTTTTTTTTTTTTTTTTTTGTTTTTTTTTTTTTTTTTTTTTTTTAAGTGGGCCTAGTGATTAACGGGCCCGCAGCTTTCCGGGACCGCGCTCCCTGACCGCCCCCGGGCCCGCAGGCCGCGCGGCCCGGCCCGCACTGCGCCCGGCGGCCGCACGGGGTCACACCGAGACTGCGCCGCGCCCGCCGCCCCGGCCCGCGGGCCCGGCCTGCCTGCGCCGGGGACACATCATCCGCCCCGGGAGCCGTGCCTGGCACAGGGGACGAGCGCCGCTGCCTTTTGTCCTGAGGGCTTGGGCATGAAAACACGAATTGCTGCTCTTGCCCCAGGCGGGAAAGCTGCTCGCTCCCCGCGAGGCTCGGCGGCTTCACGCTGCAGATCGCGGTCTTCTGCGGGCTCACAGCATCGAAAATCTTATTTCGCACGTGAGGCAGGAGCCTCGGTGCCATCCCGGGGGATCGGAGGCTCCGAGGCGCTGGTGCCAGCTGCCAGCACCCGGCTGGGGACAGGGTCCCCGGAGGACAGCGTGATCCCTGCCAGCGCTTGAACCGCTTACATTTGACCCAAATATTGTGCTCTACGTTGGCTTTAACGCTCCTGCGTGACAGCAGAGCAGAGGATGGAAGGACTCGGTACTCACCCCCCAAAGACAATCGGCTTCCACGCAGCTCAAGCACTTGACCTAAAAGTCTAATGAGTCGGCACAGGCAGAGCCCGGTGCTGTGACAGCAGGCAGAGCAGCCTGTGAAAGTGCTGCCTGCTCCCTGTCCCGCGCGGCTGGGACACTGAAGGTGGAAAAATTGTTATTTGGCAAGAAGAACTGGAGAAGAACAGCTTTGCTGCATTTTAAATAGGAGATGTTTGTTTTGGTGGAAGGTGACTTCAGAATGCTAGGATGGGCCTTAAAAATACTTAAAAGTCCCAGTGAAGAAAAATAACCCAACCTGCAATGGATGCAAATGCAGGAGCAGCAGTTCGTGCTCCACCAGAGCAGGGGGACAGGGGACGGTCGGTGAAGGCGGGAGGAAAGGGGGATGTTTCAGCACGTGGCAGACTTGGAAGGGCTTGTGCAGGTCAGAGAGGCAGAGCAGAGCCTCCGCACGGCCGGGACAGCCAGGGGCCGCGGTGGGAATGTCCCCGGAATGCGCTGTCCAGGCAGCAGCACAAGGTCCTGGTCCCGCGGGTGCTGTGCCAGGAGGAGCCCGCGCCGGCACCGCTGCTGCTGCTGCCAATCGCTGCACACAACACTGAGCACAGAGGGCTGGTGAAACAAGCAGATAAAATATGTGTTTGGAAAGAGCAAAACAATCAACAAGGGAGCTGGGAAAGCTGAGCGGCCAGGGATTTGGGTGATGGCTCGGATGTGCTTACTCAGCGCAGGATCCGGGGGGCAAACCTCTGATATTTCCCTGAGCAGCTGGGCAGAGACAGTCATTACCGAGTGCAATTAACTGCTTCATTACCACCTAAGCAAAACAAACCCATCAATCTCTGCTGCATTTACCAAAAGGAGAGACTGATACCAAGATACAAACACTGTGCTGCAGACTGCAGTCACGGCCCACACCCCGCAGCCCATGCAGTCCCTGGAAGCAGATTTTAGATACCCCACACTATTTCAAGTGTGCTGACACACTCCAGTGAGGCAGCACTCAGCACCCTCATGAGCTGAGCTGCCCCTCGGTGTTACAAACACCTGCTGAGATGGAGCTGTAAACCCAAGTGGGAGTAATGGATGTAGAGCAGTTTAGCCTTTTAAGGTCCACCTTAAGGCACCTGTGCTTGATGCATCCAGCAGGTTTTAACAAGCGAAATGAAGGCCAGAGACTGCTTCTAGACAAGAGCAGACTACCAAAGGGAAAGGGAACCTACAGGATACTGATCACTTTCAGAGGATCAGGAGAAGCTGTGGTTTTCAAGCTGAAGCCCAGAGCCACCCCAGGCTCAGAGCCATCCTCAGTTTACAAGGCACAACACCCTTCTTTACAGCAGCATAGACATTTCCTACAAGCTCTCTTCTTCCCACCAGACACATCTCTAAATAAGGCTCCAGGTGACAGGCAGGGAGTAAAAGGTCCCCTGGCATGCAGGAGGAACAGGGATAACTGACTCTGAGATCCAAGGTTAAGCTTCAAAGGACCACTAAAACATCAGGGTCTGGAGACTTCAGCATCTCTAAAACCCTTGGTCTACTGCGAAGATTAAGGTCTGAGTACAGTAAAAAGAACTGCACTTACCTCTGTGATGAGATACAAGTGATTTATGAAAGGGATTATTCATGGATTCTTGAGATAGCAGGCAGGATGAGCCGATCTTGTGTTCCTGAGAAATTTAATAAGCTCTTCTGTAGGGTGGAGATAACATACCTACAGCAGTGTGAGGGCACAGTAACCAGTACTGGTACCGTGGTGGGCAGGGGAAGATCAGGAGCACTGTGCCTTGTACAAGGTTAAACTGAGGAAGGAGTTACTATACAAAATCCTACACTGTGGCACAGTGTTGCAACATCCCTGCTGTGGGGAGGCCCAAACAAACACTCACAACAGCCCCTTCATCCTGAGCATCTCTGAAGGGATGGACTGGGACAGGGGCTCAGCAGAAGTGTGGGGGGCAGCAGCCACTTCTCATGCTCAGGCAGAAGAAAGACATGGCTCGCTCTTCCAGTCCCTCACAGCTGGGTGAGGATATGAATAAATCCCTGTTGTGCAAAAAAAAAAAAAAGTTTACTTCCATCTTCTATTGTACCTCATTTTAAGGTCTGTTCAGGGTTGGCCACTCTGGTTCCATGCCTGGTTCCTCAGGCAAACCTGCTGCTCTGTGTCCAGCATTTGTGAAGGAAAACTAAGCAGAAGAATCATTTTTTCTCTAGCTGCAGGCAGGGTGTGTGGAAGCAGTGATTCTGCACAGCCATGCTCAGCTCCCACACATGGCACGTTGATGGTACCCAGAGCCCAGCCTGGCCTGTGCAGGAGCGATGTGCTCAGCATGACACCAGTACTAATGAGCACTGCAGGAAATCACAGCCAGCTGACAAGGACAGGAGACTGTTCTTGGCAAACTGGGAAGTGATTCCTGTAGCTGATTAGGAATTGCACATAGGGAGGTTTCTGTGGTCAGGATTTTCCTTCTTCTCCTTTAGATAAATGGGAGCACGTTCCTCCCTGCATCCCTCTTCCTTCTTTTAGATCTGTTAACTTTCTTTTCCTGCTGCTTTTAACAGCCCAATGCCAGTGTGACTCCAGTCCTGGTGCAGGATTAGCTCTGGGGTGAAACAGGAAGATTGAGAGCACTGGGTGGCTTTGCCTGTGCCGCTGCATCCCTCCTGTACATCAGGCCAGAGAAATCCCTCCTCTTGGTAACTTCCTGGACCAATTTATAATCTGAGACCACCAGGACCCAGGACTCTGTCACAGGATAGCCCCAGTGAGTGCTTATTTCTGCCTTAGTCCCAACATTGGTGGCTGCACCACTGTGCCTGTAAGATGCACCTGATGTTGTTTGTTAAAAATACTTGTGCTCATAGCTATAGAGTTCACTGCAACAATCAGCTCACTGTTCAACAGCTGGTTATGCACAGATTTAACCTCTTCTTTCTCACCTGTGTTCCAGCTGACTCAACTTCTGGCCACTGGCTCCCATTAGACCCCAGCCAGGAGGAGCCCAGACTCACAGACCTGTGCACACAGGGGAGGCATTTACTGATGGTGTCTGCAGCCCTATCTCTGATACATTCAATAGATTGCAGCTCTGAACGTTTCCAAGCCCTTGGTCACTCCCATGGCTTTTCCCTTACAGCAAAACACACAGGAACATTTTTTGCAGGACTCTTGCTCAATACCATCCCCCAGTTCCACCCTCCTTTGTGCCAGGTGCTTAATCTGTTTTACAAATACCACAAATAAATGCAAACCCTGCAGAGCCTGATGGAGCTGAACACCAGCAGCACAAGAGCACAGAGCAGCCAAGAAGAGACGATTTGGCAGGAACAGACTCCTCTGGCAGCTAATGCTGTGACAACATCTGAACCTTGGGAAGGCACTGGAAGGGCTCCAGGAGCAGCACATGGGGCAGAGGCTTCTATCACATGGAGCTGGTGTTCTCGGCAGCTTCTGAGCTGTTTGTTCTCAGAGGAAGTGCTTTCTTAATTGCTTGATTTGGGGTTAATGATTTTTCTGTTTAAAAACAACCTAATATTATTTAATGATTGGTAGTTTGCACTCTGCAATTAGAACACACTATGACAATTATTTGTTGCATGAATGGGAATTTGAGATTTTCAAGAAGTGAACACTTTATTTTTCATTTCTTACTGCAGCAAGCAACCAGAAAATACATGCAAAAATATAATCAACAAGCAGAAAGACAACAGCCTCTCTGTCCTCTCCACCTGCCAAGGAACAGTTTCTTTAACACTGGGTAGGAATAGACAAGTAGCACTCCCAATGGGTTTTTCTCCCAGCTCACTGAAAATACCCTCAATGCAGTAGGTAAGACAACATCTTGCATTTCTCTTGGGAGTTGCTTTTAGCAAAACAGCCTGTGAAAAAAAGCTTTTGGGCAGTGTCCCTTGGGCTGTCAGCTCCTTGGCTTCTTTCTCCCTCCAGCCTGGACAGGTCCCAGGTCTCAGCTCAGGGCTGCAGCACCTGTGGCCTCGTGCCTGGCAGTGGCAGAGGCTGGCACTTGGGTTGGGTATTTTCAGTAAGCACTCAAGACACCCTTAAGCTTTCGCACTTTACACCAGCCTGAATTTTGGATTCTTTACTGCTGCTTTACTTTGGAGTCTTCGTCCTTGTTCCAGTGCTAAGTCAAAAGTTGTGTGGAGGCAGCATCTGGATGCAAGTCTGATCCTCAGGTTTTCACAAAGCACCTTTTGAGACAGACACTAGGCACAGCCATGTTTAAAATGCTCCCTACAGGAAAGAAATATGGAAACATTCCCCTGAGTCTCAGTTTAGAGTCTAACTCCAATATCATTCCTTTAAAGAGAAAAAAGCAAGAGAAAGGGCAGAAAGCAAAATGTGAGGAAGAAACATGACAGAGAACACCTGTCAGGTGTACAGGTGGGCAAGATTTGCCTGCTTTGTTCTCCAAGCAAGGCTGATGTTCTGTCCTGAAAGAAACTCTAAAAGACATGGCAATGAGAGGGCATAAAAGAAGTCACTGAATTCATTAGTGGTAGCTTTATATTTTGTTCCAAGACACTTGGACAAAGTTGAATTTTCTTCTATGAACAGAGGTTCTTTACATGGGAAGTATAACAATTTCCTTTTCTTTTTTTTTTTTTTTAATTTAATTAAGGAAGAGTTATTTCTGGACAAAGAAGTTACAATCAGTGGCTCAAACCTGTAAGTTTTGGTCCCCAAAATGTGTAGTATTCCAGCAGCTACAAGTCCTCCTAGACAAAAGCAGATGGTTCAGAGATGAACACCCAGGACTTCTGGACTACTTGGGTTCAGTTTTTACTGTAAAATTTCCCAGTGTTTGAGAGCATCATGGAGTAATTTCTTTTAAATATATTTACGAACTTGAAGTGATTATTTTTCTGTTTATATCTTCAATTATTAATCTCCAGCTTTCTGCAGAAAGTGAAATCCATTTTAAAAACCAAAACAACCTGAAACCAGCAGGCTTTACTGTTGCATAATAAATAGAAAAGCTGCTAGTGAAGCAGCAATCACAAATGATATTGACCAGAAAAAATAATTATCAAGTGCCTCAAAATTTGATCTCAGAGGCTCCCCAAACACAGAGGAAGATAGCATGGTCCTTTGTTGATAAAGCCAGGATTATCTCACTGCCCTTCACATGCCTGACAGGTGCCTTCTCATGACCAAGGATCTGACTGGGACAATCCCTGCAGAGCCATTGGCCCAGCCCTGGAATGCTGAGGGACAACTTTCTTCAAGTTGTCCAAAAAGGCTGAGGCACTTGCACATCATTTTCAGACACACCTCTTATGAAAGACAGGTATTTTAAATATATTTTACAGGACATCAGTAGAGAGGTTACCAGTACAAATGACATCCAGGACTAGCTCTTACCATCTTCAACTCTACTGACAAGCCCATTGGAACCACAGCCTAATTCTAGCTAAAAACCTGAAAGCTGGCCATTGCTGAAATATTATGTGGAAAGAAGTCACCTCAAACACCCTCCCTGCTGCTGTTTTATATAATTTTTATTAACTCAGTGAATAAAAAAGTCATGCAAGTAACACCAACATTTTACTGCCCTGTGAAGAAATATGTAAAAGTACAGAAATACATAAATAAGAATTTCTAGAGTAAGACATGAGTTTAAGTGCTTGCTTAAGTGGTGTGAGTGCCTGGCCTGGGGTTATTTTCAGAAAATAAAATCTCTGTATTATGTGAGGTAGTTACAGCTCAGTGCTTGCTGGCTCTGCCATTGCCAGGCACAGTGGTCCCTCACACCCTGGGCTGTGTCAGACACCTCATGCTCCTGAGAAAGAGCAGATGGGAGCATCACGCAGCAGCTGGACATGAGCAGCAGCCCCTCTGCAGTCACTCGTGCCCACAGGCACCTCTCACTGCTCCCCAGGGGTGGGAGGCTGAGAGGAACCCACTGTTGGCTGCTTTGGATACAGGATTTTCCCTTTTGCAGACAAGTTCAGTCAGAGCTCTAAAAGGCTGGTGGTTGTTTGCAGAGAAAAACTGAGAAAAAAAAATCAGCTTCCTACCTTAGAGTGAAACATGAGGGAAAGTCGTTCTTTACACTTCAGAACCTTCATGTTTAGTGAAAACAAGAAATGAAATGAGTTCATGAAAGACTAATTGCCCAGTTTGTTTTATGCATGAGCCCCAGCATTCCTAGCACATGCAGTTACAGCTTGTTTTCAAAGAGACCAATTACTTCATTAAAACATCATCTTCACACTTCCAGAGCTGCTTTAACAAGTCTTCTCCTCTTCATCCTTCTGGCCTACCATTTTTTGGTTTAAGAGCAAAGGAAAAAAGAGCCAAATGGCAATATCTGTAATTTACTAACAGCTATTAAAACTTGAGAATTAGGATCTATCCTTTCTCCACCACAAAGTAAATGAACACTGCAAAACTTTAAACACCCTGATGCAAGACCCATGGCATCTGTGGCAGGATGCTACTGCAGGTACAGGGATGCCAAGTGGTATGAAACAAGCCTGTTCCTGGGAACTTGAAGGGCAAGATCAGGAAACAATAAAGATGAAAGCTCTTTGAGTTGTCTTAATATTTCACTATGTGTAAGATATTCATGGAGGCCACAGAGTAAGTCTAGTTTATACACAGCAGAAACTGAAAGCTGAGTGATGGGGTGGGGTAAAGGGGGAAGAGAGGAGAAGGAAAAAGAGCTAAACGCCCCCCAAAAGAAGTCAAAAGGATGCCTACAGAGATGATTTCTTCTAGACAAGCAACATAAAGCATAATTCAGTGAAATGCTATCATTAGAAAATAGAGTTCACAGTAAGCAGAGATGATTTCTTCTAGACAAGCAACATAAAGCATAATTCAGTGAAATGCTGTAAGTTCTTGACTGCAGTGCAAACCTTGGTTCCAAATGAAGACATCTGAGCCATCACAATCCCTGTGACGAAGCAGAAAGCAGGAGTCTCCGTGCCTGCATGTGCAGGAACAGAGAGCTGCAGTCCTGGCACTGGCAGAGAGATGCTATCGGGGGTTGCCACGGAAACCGGCGGATGCAGCTCCAGCAGCCTCGACTTTGCATGAACTGAGAGTTCAGCCAGGCTCTGAGAGCTGGCTCCTGCAGCTCCAGGCAGGACTGTGATGGGGCTGTGTTTGAGGCTTTCCCAGAGCCCACCTTTCCCATCTCCCCACCCGAGCACAGGCACAGCCACACACAGCCTGTTTCCCTCCTCCTTCCTTTCAGCTCAGACAATGCACACAGAGGTCACTCCTCACCCATCACTTCCATCCAGGTTTCCTCTTACCAAGATGCTGTGTGACAGCTTTTCAGTCTGTTTGAATGTTCTGGACAGGGTATTCCCTGGAAGCAGAGGTATTTTACTGAAGTTCCTTTCACTGCAGAGGAAGCCTTGATATCCACCTGCTTTTACAAACCCAGAGAGAGCTGGAAACACTGTACAATTTGTACAGACCTAGAAAGGATCACTCCAGAGCTTACTGTAATTACTTTTTCCCCCCTGGAAACAGGTGTGATTCAGAAGGGAACTGCCATACAGGAGAGTCCAGCACCAGGTGAATTATTGCTGCCTTTGGCAATGATGCTCTTACCTTATTACCCTCTTCACTCCCATTGTGATATCCCCAACAGGAAAACTGCTGTGAAACATGTTGTATTCTGGAGAAATCCCCTTTTTGATTAAAGAGCCCCTTTGGGATAAATTTCTACTGTTCACTTATTCTTACACACCTGAAGGCAGCATTATTTGCCCATAAAACATTATGCATGTTAATTCAAATACAATCTCACGTTTGTGTGCCGGTTTCCCATCAGGTTTCCCCACTGAAGCCGAGACCCCAATGTAATGGAGCTGTAACATGTTTTCTGTTCAGTGAAATGGCATCCCAGAGCCATGCAGCATTAGGTCCTCTGGAAAAGAAAATTAATTCCCATAAAACCTTTAACAGCTGTATCTCATAGAGGGGGCAGAACAAAGCAGCACTGGGCATTTACATTTCCCAAGGACAACTGTGCACGGAGATCCAAGGATCTGTTTTTATTGCAGATTTGTATCCCCCACAGGAAAGATTATTCAGATGTGACACAGGCAGATCAAACATGCCTGATGACTGAAGTGGCCATTGACACAGGATATTTTGGGAAGGGAGATTTTCAGCTGGTGGCAAGAGATAGCACAAGGCAATGCTAAGTGACAGGCTGGTATTCCAGCTTTGATTTACCACCCATTCACTGTATGGGTGACTTCCATCTTCAAATTTAAACTAACTTCTTTCATGTTATTTGCAAAGTGAGAAAGAGTTAAGGCCAGTTTGTTTGACAGGATGGCAGCTGTCACTCCATGTAAACAGACCCCAAAATGAAAGAGCAATCCAGCACATGGAAGTAGAAAGTCCTGACACTTTAATTATCTGAAGAGATTACAAGATGAAAGTCTTTCTTGAGGCAAATGTATATTAGTATTGATATAGTCATTGTGCTTTTCAGTAAGAGAAATAGGAGTCTGTATTTACATAAGAAACTATAGTGTCTGAGATTTTAAATATCATATTTATGGAAATGATTCTGAATTACAGCATTTACAAAATAAAAACAAGCTTAAATAAATATTCAGTGCATTAAATAAGATTTTCTTCCACAGAAGCAACTTTTTGTGCATATTTATTTCACAATTGAAGTTTGTTGCCATTTTTTATCCTATAAAAGAAGCATTAAATTTCTTGTGTGTTTTTCTGTTTTTTTTTCCTAAAAATAAAACTGCAATAATCATTGCAATGTGAAGCCTGAGATTTAAGCCTGAATAAGTATCATTGCTTGCACCACATTACCCATCTCCCACCAATCACCCAACCCCATGCCTTTCCAAACTCTGGTGAATGCAGACACTCCAACCCAAGGATTTCATGAGAGGGATTTCAAGGATGTAATAATAATAAAAAATATAAATAAGTGAGGATAACACATCAGAGCTGACATTGTCTACAAACAGCATCATAAGGCTTGTGCATTACACATCAACTAAGTGAAGCTGTTTCATCTGAATCAAAATGACAATAGTGCCAAATTGCAGCACCCTTATATGGCTCATTAACACTGAACAGTAAACCACTGAGCAAAGGGAACGTCCCCAGAAAAATAAATAAAATTTAAAAAAAATTAACACTGGCCAGTTTTGCCTTATCACTTGGAGCGATGACCTTTCTGAGGCGTGATACCGCAAACAACTTCCTCACCCATTTTTGTGTTTGTCACCTTGAAACACTGTGTGTAACGCCACGAGTCAGGAAAGGGGGCACAGCAAAGAGCTCTTGATCTCGTTTCCTCTGTAACCACAGCACACACTGCCTTGCTTTTCATGTGGCCAACTCAAAGCACGTCCAAATGCCTTTGAAACCTCAGTGCTCAGGGAGCTCTTACTGTAAAATAGTTTGTGCAAGATCATAGCATGAATCCGTGTGAGTCTAATTTTTTTCCTCTCTGAGTGGAGATAGCAATTATTCCCTGGTGTTTCAAATAAATACAAATGTCTTCTGAGTTGCTAGCATGAGTGAAGTACCAGTATGCACTATTTTACATGGTTACTCTGCCAAATGTGGACAACAAGTACCCCTCTCTGGCTGACCATTCTGTGAGACCTTTTGGATATCTCATTACATGTTTGTCTTTTAAAAAACCTCAGTATCGGAGAAATAATTTTTCTTGTCTACTAAATTTTGCTGCCAAACTGTCAAAAATATCTCTTTTAATATGAATTCATTTATTTGGTAACACTTCCTCTGAAGTTTGTTAAGTTTTAAATGCTGATAGGGAAACCAAACTTCTGTGTCAGACTTTTATTAACAAGATTTCGCATAAATGATTCAGATTATAAATACTTCCAAAACTCCAAACTATGGAAGTCGGAAAAATTTTTAGAGGACAACTTGGACTTATTGCTCTGCTTGGTAAATAAAAGGCAACAGAAATATACTGTTCTAGGGCCTTAAGGGCTTCCTATGGGATTCACTGAAAATTCTGCCTTTCTAAATATTGAATATAGATTTGAAATAGATTTGCTTTTATTAGCCTAGCATATGTGGCAAAAATCTAGACATGGGGAAGTTCAGTGGCAGCAGGTGGGAGAGTGCTGATGCCCACAGCCATGCTGGGATTCCAGTGGGCACAGGAGTGTCTGAGCTTTGGGACTGATCCACTGGGGATGGACTAATTAACTGGATCCTCTGTTCCTAGCATGTAAGATAAGCAGCAATGCCTGTTCAATTCTCTGAGCCCTATTTCCTTCCACACAGTGCATTTGTTCTGCATATGGCATCGTAACATTAATGTTAGAAATTCATGGAAGACTGTACTGCAGCCTTAGAGCTACAGACGCTTCATAGTTCCCTTTAGCAGCTTAGTAAAATGCAATAAAAACTGTCTGTACAAAATTTATAATAATGGATGGCAAAGCCTACGTGCCCTCACTGGGTCCCTCTTTCAAGTTAATTCTTGGCTTAGGTCAAATATATCAGTCCATGTAAGACTCCAGAAGACACACCAGTAGTTTAATATGTCAGATACCAGCTCTGTCACTATAGAAAGGAGTGACATGGAACATGTAACAGTGAGTGCAAACACGGACAGGCTTCATCTGGCCATAACGAGGTAATGGAGCAGAGTGGGAGGAACAGCGGGAACAGAAGATCTGAAAAACAAGAGGGAAATTTCTCTTCAGTTCCTCTGAAGAACAGAAGGGGACAACAGTGATTTCAAGGGAGGGGAGAGAAGATTGTATGAGCTGGCACCAGCACCGTCCTCAGCACAGCAAGTGAAGGGCCCCAGCAGGCAATCCCCACCCAGTTCATCCAGCCAGGCTCAGTCCCTCCAGCGAGGGTGCCCAGCACTGACAGTAGCCAAGGCTGGCCTGTCCTCCTCTGCAGCTCACAGGGGAAGGCAGCTCCATCACAGGTGCAAAGAAGCATCTCTCCCTTGGTTTTAAAGAAAGGCTAGGGGAATATTTGTGAATATCTCCAAATTTCATACTCCTGCAAGTCCACTACATGGTTAAAGAAAGCAGCTTCTTCCTTTCCAACTTGTACCCCAGCCAGCAAGCAAAATGGGATTGCAGATTTCTGGCTTCCTGTGATACATGACTGCTTTTTTCTCCCTCGCTCCCTCTTCCACCCCCACAAACTTGCAAAGCAGCAGCCCTACACACCAGAGTGATGCTCCAAAGGTTTGGGAAGAAAGAAAAGGGACACCCTGTCCCTGCAGCTGAGCTGTGTGTGCACCACCCCTGGCAGTGCAGGCTGCCCTGGCTCTTTAGAGCTTACAGCAGTAGTCCAGAGTGACTCTTTTGGGGTGGGGAGTGTTCCAGGATCTCAACAGGGAATTCTGCCCTTAGCTTTATGCAGCTTATTGCTGTATAAAAGACAAACCTCTCCCCAACCCTTTGAAAACACAAGCTGAGAGTTGGCAGCCCAGGCACACAGAAGCACCTGTGAATTGAGAACCCTGGCTGACAGTGCACATTTGGCTGTGCAGCCAGGTTTCTGTGGTGCACATGAATTTGCTGCTGTCTTTGGTGGGAGCTCCTCGCAGCTCTGAGTGAGTCATTACCTTGCCACAGCTCCGACAGTGGTGCTTCCTGCGAATGACTGTGAAAGGAGCCTTGCAGGCAGTGCAGTAGCTGCAGACTTCATCTGGAACCCAGTCAGGAGGATCTGTCAGAAACACAGCAACAAAAGGGAACATAAATCAAAAGGGAATAAAACCAAACATGTGACTACCAGATCCACAAGGAAGTAGGGAGAGTAAAATACAACAGCAGCTGCTTTCATCTGCATTTCTCAGAGTGCTTTGCAAACAGTAGCTGAGTGAATTCAAGATGCCCAGGAGGGCTCAACTCCCCTCTTCTCTGCCAGGCACCCCCCTTTGGGCAGAGCAGATCAGGCATTAAAATGGCCCATGACAGCTTTGGACTCGAAATAAAATCTTTTAGTCAAATGCAAGTCTAGGGAAAACAAGATAAGCAAAATAAAGCAAGAAGACAGGAGATTATTAAAGCAGAACTGTATCACAAGTGTTTTTGTCAGTGCCATCCACCATCAAAACAAGCTTAGAGCTGAGATCATTCCCAGCCTCTTCAGCCTTCCCTCCAGAAAGGCCAATTGCTTTTCTGCAATTAGGCAAGCAACTGCACAGGTAATAAACCCAAAGCCTGATTACCATCTGTTCAATTATTAGGACTCTTCCTGGAAGTCACCAGTAACTACAGCAAAACCACAAAATCAAGTGTACACGGCTTAGCAGAGAAAGAACTTGCCCATTATCACAGACAGCATGTTTCAGTTGTTTATGTCTCCTGTGAGATCTCCAACCTCCCATGAAAGACAAGCAGGGAAATTATTTGGTTTTGGCAAGGCAGAAGAAATGGGGCTCCCTTCTGTCGAGCTGTTTCTGCTCACGAAAGGCTGACATGACCTCAAAGAGTCTGGAGATACAAGTGTAGAAATGATGAAGCTGACTGCTTAATTAAGTTGGCAAAAATCTAATGAGTGCAAAGCAAGTTCTGTCCAGAAGGAATCCATGGACACGGTGAACATGAACTGCTGGGTGTATTTATCTAAGTTCCCTGTATGCAGCTTCTTTCTGAGTATTATTTACAATTTGCAAGCCATGCAATTGCTGATTTATAAACCTGACAAGCAAGATCCCTGCCTCAAGGAGCATACTATCAAACAACAAAATATATGGTGCAGTTAATGCAGAGGTTAAGAGGACTATAGCTACAGGGAGAAAGATAATTAAATGAAAAATCCACTGTTTTGTTCCAACATAACTGACCAGTTTTCAGGTGTTTGTCACATTGCAATATTTGTCAAATTAAAAGTACAAAGGATATAGCATTCAATGTAAGAAACTGTTCAAAAAGCAGATTAGTAAAAACAAAGAGAACTAAGGATTTGACTCAGCCTTTATAGGCTTCTCTGAACTACTTTAGAGGTTAAACTAGCTTAAGGAAGCTGTCCTTCACTTAATGAGCACAGCAGTCTGATAAAGGTTACACCTACAGGGCCAGTAACCAAGCCCAGGAGTGGATGTGCAGAGAAATTACTGATGTGGTGGAAAAAAAGGAGATTGCACATAGAAGCCTTCACCTCATCCCTGAGAACAGTTCACCAGAAAATGTTCTGTGGGGACACAAGGCTACAAATCCCTGGTTCAAAGGCAGGGTTTCCTTCAGCAGCAGGGAGATGAAGGACTGCCAGCTTAAGTCAAGCATTAATAACAGCAGAACCAGGAGATTTTTCTTTCCACTTCTTTTCCTTTTCTGCAATCTCCCTAGGCACTGCATGTATCTTGCCCAGTGAAACTTACTCCTAATATCAGTTTATGATGTCGAGTTTGAAAACTTTGTCACTTTCTCTGATGTGAAACCACGGCAAGCCTGATGGAGAATCCCCATGCGCTCCATGCAGGAGGCCCCTTAGGTTATCACACATATCCAAAACAAAAAGCAAAAATATGAATCAATAACATGCTCCTGTTTAAAACTTGTCTCTACATAGATTGTTTTCAGGCATTTAACTATCCATTGATTCTCAGTCATTTTGAGCACAGAAAAATTCAGGAAATCATTCAGGCTCTGTGCTACCAGGTCTCCCTCTGCAGATCTGGTGGAAGCATTGGTAAAATGCTCCATTTGACACTGATGCTTTATAAACTGCATCGCAGGGTGGGCTACCAGGTTCACAGAGTTACTGATTTCAATATTCACAGGAAAGCCACAAAGCACAGGCCCTTTCTGTACCCCCTGCACCATCCCAACGTGATGTGCCACTTCTGCAGCAGCTGGAGCCATCATCACCCCTGCCCTCAGATCACAGGTAGGTCACACATGTTGTAAACCAACACAAGCCACCCCAAAGACTCTGGAACTCATCAGCACAAACCACCTTTCTTATCAGCTTTTTAATTTTTGGTTTGGGTTTCTTTGATGGGCTTTTTTTTTTTGTTTGCTTTGTTTTTTTTGGGGAAAGACAGAGTTATTTTTTCTATTCCCCCCCCCCCCCATATTTTTCTGTTGTTGCCCTTGAAGTGCAATGCTGAAAATGTTAAATTGATTAAAAAAAGTTAATTGATCTTGCATAGATTTGCCTCCATGTTAAATAAAAAGAATAACTGCAAAAAAAAAAAACAAACTAAAAAACCCAGCCTCCCCAAAAAAACCAAAACCAACCAAAAAAACAAACAAAAAAAAAAAAAAAAAAACTAAAAAACCCACCCTCCCCAAAAAAACCAAAACCAACCAAAAAAACAAACAAAAAAAAAAAAAAAAAAACTAAAAAACCCACCCTCCCCAAAAAAACCAAAACCAACCAAAAAAACAAACAAAAAAAAAAAAAAAAAAACTAAAAAACCCACCCTCCCCAAAAAAACCAAAACCAACCAAAAAAACAAACAAAAAAAAAAAAACCAAAATCAAAAAAACACCCAGCGAATTTTGATAAATAGTGATCTTAAACTAATAATAATCATATAATCTGTAATTCACAGTTACAGAATCACTTGACTGACAGATGAATTCATCTGAAAACTTTCTTTTTGTACCTTGGTTTTTGTAAAAAAAAAATTCACAACTTATTGGCAATGTAGAGAAAAAGCACAACCCTCTCCACAGAACGCTCCCACAGCTCTCTGCCCCCACACTGGTGTCACCTCAGCTGATTCACGGACTGTGAGTGTCAGCAGGGCGGCTGAAGGGCACGCTTCCCCTGACAGTGACTCGCCAGCAGTCACGGCCAGGCCCGTGCCCCGGTGCCTCAGGGGCTGCTGCCCTCCGGGCTGCTCGCACCAAGATCTGCTGCACTGCAGCACACCCCCAAATAGTAACACTTGGTTATGTAACGGCTTTTAACATTCAAAATGCTGTACAAACGTAATTGCTTTAATCCTCATCACCCAGCTACAGTCAGTGTGTGGGGAGAAATCGGGAGAGGGATGTCTTGCACAAAATCACAGGGTGCAGCACTGAAGTGACATTTGAAATAGGGAGCTTTGGGCCACCACCCCAAAGCCTTTCCTTCCAGCTGACTGAAAATGGCCTCACACTGACTACAGTTGTGAGACTATGCACTTAGAAATGAAATGCAGTGCTGGAGTGGAGCCAAAGTGGCAGGAAGGATGAAGTCCTGATTTGGTCTCTCTGAGCCCACAGAAGCTCCAGTGGATGCCACCCCTTGGTTCCCTGCCCCAGCCTCATCTCACTCAACCTCGGGAGTTACAGAATCACTTGACTGACAGATGAATTCATCTGAAAACTTTCTTTTTGTACCTTGGTTTTTGTAAAAAAAAAATTCACAACTTATTGGCAATGTAGAGAAAAAGCACAACCCTCTCCACAGAACGCTCCCACAGCTCTCTGCCCCCACACTGGTGTCACCTCAGCTGATGCACGGACTGTGAGTGCCAGCAGGGCGGCTGAAGGGCACGCTTCCCCTGACAGTGACTCGCCAGCAGTCACGGCCAGGCCCGTGCCCCGGTGCCTCAGGGGCTGCTGCCCTCTCGCACCAAGATCTGCTGCACTGCAGCACACCCCCAAATAGTAACACTTGGTTATGTAACGGCTTTTAACATTCAAAATGCTGTACAAACGTAATTGCTTTAATCCTCATCACCCAGCTACAGTCAGTGTGTGGGGAGAAATCGGGAGAGGGATGTCTTGCACAAAATCACAGGGTGCAGCACTGAAGTGACATTTGAAATAGGGAGCTTTGGGCCACCACCCCAAAGCCTTTCCTTCCAGCTGACTGAAAATGGCCTTACACTGACTACACACACAGTTGTGAGACTGTGCACTTAGAAATGAAATGCAGTGCTGGAGTGGAGCCAAAGTGGCAGGAAGGATGAAGTCCTGATTTGGTCTCTCTGAGCCCACAGAAGCTCCAGTGGATGCCACCCCTTGGTTCCCTGCCCCAGCCTCATCTCACTCAACCTCGGGAGCAGCCCCTGACTTACACACATCAAGGATTGAGTCACTGGGCTTTTTATAGAACAGGCTATTGAAATCCTCTCTGAAGAGCCCTCTCCTGAGGGGATAAAGCTCCCGTGTGAGGAGTGGAGAGTGCGTTACACGAATGAAACCCCGAGCACGAGCCTGAAGATGTGCTGCAAGCAGGGCAGCAGCACTGCATCCACGGGCTTTTTATGCTACACTCCTTCTCCAGGCTGAGCTGCTCCATTAGCTCCGCACGCTGCAGCAAATAGCAACATCCACTCTCTAAAGCATTATCTGCCTGTGCTTCGGGGATTTGGACAAGAAAGGGAGGGAAAACCTTGTTCCTGGGCTAATTGGCCCAGTGCTTTATCATGCAATGAGAGTTTGGAGAAGTCTGCTGGGAAATGGATGAAGTCCACAGCACAAACATCAAAGAGGAGGAGGAAGGGAAAGAAGGGATTAATGAGACAGACTACAGATATAAATTTTGGAAGAAAACATTAAAAGCATGCACAGGAAAAAAGGCAGAGAAATGAGAGAAACAAGTATTTAAATGAATAAGAAACAAGTTTAGAGAAAGAAAAAAGCACAAGATAAAATGAAATAGTGTTAAGACTGGAAAAGGCTCTTAACTATTCAAACATCTTGCCTGACAATTTCTCATAAATCATGAAATTTTACCATCTTTTTATTTATTCTGTAGCTTTTAGCATTCACTTTTACATGTCTATGTAATGTCTATCTCATTAGCTAAAAAAAAAATTCTGCTCCTAAAGTTAAAAGTCAGATAAATCCAAGATGCTGGAGCTTTAAGAAAACTATAATCATGGACAAAAAAAATCACAGACACTGTAAGCTGTCAAAAAGAACACATTAATTAATTTGGCATTAAATATGTGCATTAGACCTAATGCAGTCCCATCTAATGTTAGAAAACCAAAAAAATAATCTCTCTCAGAACACAAGAGGAAGAGAACATGGACCCAGGTCTATCAACTGTGATGACTGAAACATTAGCCCAGAAAGCTGAAGTTTTTTCTGTGGTGCTGAGATACAAGAGACCAATGCAGAGAGAGAAACAACCCCAAAAGTTGTCGGAGCTTGCAGAAGGCCTAGGCCAGCAAATCTGTACCCTGGTAGGAAACAAACCAGAAGCAAGCACACCACAACTCCCTGCTGAAAGCAGCTGCTCAACCCTAAACTTGCCGTGTTTGTGTTACAGCCAGACAATTCAGAGAAAAGATCCCTTTCCGCACCTTTTGTTTTTATCGATTATTCCTAATGCAGAACTCCAGCTGAAAGTTCCTCCTGCACAGATGTGTGTTAGATTTCAGAGCACATCATGCAAGACTGCCCAGATTCCACTCCCACCAAACGGAGCTGCGGAGCGCTGCTCCCACAGCAGCCCGTGGAACCGGCACCGCTCAGCCGGCACAGCGCGCTACCCGCACCGCTGAAAAGGCTCAGATGGGCTTGCTGCAGCTCTTCTGATCAAAGCAGGGTTGGAAACTCTCACAGTCTGAAGCACAGAAAGTTGAAAACTAAGGTGACTTGACTTTACCCCTCCACTTCAACTGTCACAGTAAAATGAACCTTTTTTTGTCCCTCATCACACCTGATTTTCCACATGTCATTCTGGGCAATCTCTGACTTTGATGTAAGATTTCTAACAGGCAATTGTACCAAAGTAATTTTTGTTCTTGTTCAGAAGACTCAGTGCTGATTACAGCCAGCTTGACATTTTTCAAAAAATAAATTTTTATGCTTAATATAATTTGATGAAAATTTTGGGGCTAAGGGAGAAAAGAGGTACAGACTGCTTAGTTTCAGCTCTAGTTAAATATCTCTCTTAGGATGTGCAAATCTAGAAAGCTTTCGTCAAGACACAGCTTTACAAACTTGGGCCCAAGCCTCTGCTCTGACTGATTCAACATCACCTTGAATGATGTCCTGTGTCCATTCTGTTCAGGTACATGATCAGCAATTCTTTCTTTGGGCAAATTAATTATTTACATAAAATGGAGCAACTCTCATAGAAAACACTGGTTTCCATTGAGATATGGGTCAAATCTTTACTTTAAATCAGATGGACCAGAGACTTGGATCTCCCATCTAACCATCAGTAGGAATATTCTCTTACCAATCTTTATAATATAAAATAATTGATAATGTAGATCTACATAAAACATATCAGAACACTCAAAACATGTATTTATTAGACAAAAAGTTTAAAACCTAATCAAAATCCCAGTTATGATGTAACAGAGTTGAATAAGCCTGTTCTTTACAGTATTTAAGGGATGTTTTCCCATAAGTACTGCACAGAAGTCTCAACAAGTTCTACATAGTGCCAACAAAGAGAGAGAGTCTTTGAGAAGAAAATAGGCTCTGAGCAAGTTCTTAAAACCTAAGTCAGACTGAATTATTGCACTACAACCTAAAACCTGTAAGAATCCTGTAATTCTACATGCATGATTAAATAGGTTCAGATGATTATAAAACATTGCCTCCATATGGAAATTTGATGCTAGACTCCTCTCTCACACGGTGTAAGCAGAGCTGCTGAAAAAGGAAAAAGTGACAAGCTATGTGGACAGAACATGTTTGGCCACTGAAGTGGCCAACTTCTTTCATTTACAAGGTGTTGTTGCTGGTCATCATAAACAAGAGAGTAACCACAGGCACACAGAGGACAAAAGAAAAGCTGAAGCATTCAGCTGGGGCTGACAGCTGAATCTAGAGCCACGGTGATGAGATTCTGCACATACAGGAGCATGGGTGGGTTTTTCTGACCAAGGGACTTCTTAATGCAACAAGAACAAGAGCCTGAGCCTGGGACTGTGAACTTCTGAGCTGTGCTTGTGCTGCTGCTTAGTGAGCAGTCAGGGCCTGTGACCAAACAGGAGTGGGTGGGATGGCAAGGGGTCAGGGAGGAACAGTGTGTGCTGTGAAGCAAACAGATGCTAACACTACTTGGCACAAACAGGTATTTGTACTGGCAGCCACAGCAAATCCATTGTGTCTGCAGTTTTTAGTAGGTGGTAGCAAGGAAGGCAGTTCTGTACAGAGGCTAGAGGGATAAGGAGTGAAGATGCATGTATGGCTGCAGAGGCAGCTGAGATGCTACAGCAAATATTTTCAAGGAGCTCCAACAGCTTCATAATGCTTGCATAATTATTTCCTTGAGAAAAAGCTTCAGATTTCTAGGTATCTCATGCTTATTCTAGGACAGGAAGTGTAACTCACTTTCTTAGCCTGCCTTTAACTTCATTAAATGGATAATTTAAAATATTCACATTTCTCTCAGTTGTAATAAATCAGTCCTCCTGAGTAATAAGTTATCCCAAAATACATGTACAGTAAAACTCAGATTTGCCTAACTTTAGTATTAAAATCATCAAACTCACAAGGATAAATGTAATGCTCCCAAATATGGTGAGCAGAGTCACACTTGTGCTTTATCCCATTAACAAACTGATAAATGGAAACATAAAAAGGCAACAATTTTCAAGTCAAAAAAGTTAAGAAGTTACTCTGTGTTTGTGCACACCTACGTACAGACATGGGAATCTGCTAGCAAATACAAAGCAAGTTTTCTGTTAGGGCTAGAAATATGATGCCAGATGCATAAACACCCAGTGTTTGGTCTTTCTAAAGCTGCACTGGATATTAAGAATGACACAGCTCTGTCTGATCGGAGATGAGTTACACTGGGTTAAATAAGAGCAATTTTCTGACCTTTTCAAAGGCAGAGGTTTCCTCCACGTTGTGTGTGACCCATGCTGCCCACTCTCAGGCAGCTCTCATCCAACAGTGGTTTGTCCAAGCTGAAGCTCAGGAATTTCCCAACAAGGTTCTTCCTGTGCTGGTTTGTAGCTCACCAGGGCACAGGGAGAAAGGCAGTCACCTGGAAGTTCCCAGCACACAGGCCCTGTCTGCTATTACTGCAATTCAGAGCAAGCACCTCTGGCAGCCAAGAGCTCAACCTTTTTGCCCAGTTGTAGCCTGCCACTACAATTTGCTTTGAGTGTATACAGAGAACTTTGTACCCCACTGGCCATCACTTCCATCATATAACCAGGACAAGAAATTTTACTATATTTCAAAATTACTTATTGAATATTGCAGAAATTAATATTCCACCATAGGAAAATAAAATTGTTTTATACTCTCTCCCCATAAATATGCATAATTTTTTAATACTTCATGAAGTATAAATGTATATACTTCCTTGACAGTAATCTTAAGAGTGTTAGGACACCAAAGATTAACATACAGACCATAGGCTCATGCTTTTGTTTTGGAATGCCAATTAATCTGTAGTTTATTGTATTTCAACCTTCAGAAGGTCACAGGATTTAACTCTTAAACCCTTGCCAATGTCAGTTGGCTCATAATAAACATTCATATTTGTTTTATGACCCAGACCAGCTGGTGGGTTTTATATACAATAAGAATGAGAAATCTGACAAAAACAAGTGATTCATCTTCATAATGTGAGTAGACGCTAAAACCTTCAGTACAATCTTAGGGCCATTTATTTGTTCAGGTTGCTGGGCTTGCTTTCCATTTTTGGGGTTTTTTTTTAATACCATTGATTGAATACAATCTAAAACATTTGCTACATTCGGTTAGAGGGATTTATTTGATTATAGGGAAGAGCTTTCCTGGCAGGTAGCTGACTGGACCTTCTCAATTTGATACATACTCTGTCACAATGGAGAAGGTAAGAGCTATGATGTGCTCCTTTGCTTTCAATTGTTTTTCCTCTCAGCTGAAATAATTGAGTGACCTGAGGTACAGAACTGACGTACAAAAAAGGAATTAATTAACTTTGATGCAATGCTCTCAGTCTTTGCGCTGAATCCCTTTACAGTGATAATTGTGGTGTATTCCTGTACTCCTATTGATGGCCCATGGCCCACATTTGGCCTGAAGGACAAACCCACCAGGCTCACTGCAAGAAACAGGGAACAATGTTCAAGCAGCAGAAGTTGCCTCATCTACCAGATATCTTCCACCTGCACCCAAACATCACCCAAAGGCAGGGGCTGTTCCTTCCACAGTGGCCAGCAAAAACAAGATACATGGGGAGGTGCTATAAGGGGGAAAAGGCACAGAGCTGCTGAGATTAAAATCTTGGTGGAAGTTTATGCCTCATGCTGGATACCTTAGGGATGGCAAAACCATGTATCCCATTAGCTGACCCTGCATACCTCAGCAGAAAAAGCCTGTAGTGTTGCCAGCAATGACAACTTGTGACCTGAAGGGACAGGGATTTGGCATGTATTGGAGGTGAGGGGTGTTTCTAAAGTTCCCATAAATTCAGCAAATTGACCCACTTCAGATGCCCTTTTTAGTAGACTTTCTGTGACTTCCTGTGTTTTGGAAGGTGGAGCTCATCTCCATACTCCTCAGCATCCTGTGTCTCTTTGGGATACATAAAATTCCTGCCCATCAGAGGCCTGGAGCCAAGTAACTGCAGACTACACTCTTCAGTTTACAGAGTCAGAAGAGCTGTGCTGGTTTGTATGAGTAGCTATTTACAGCATGACCACTTCCATGTAAGCCCAGGGAGGCTCCCAGAGAAAGCCTGCAAGGAGCAGGTCTGCCTGGTGCAGACATGGCCAAGCCTCCCAGTGAGCCTGTGTGAGCACCAAGAGCAGAGTACCTGCAGGAGCACCTGCTATTGGCTTGGTTTAGAGGGTATGTTAGCATGGGACAACAATGGCCAAGGCAGCCAAGCTCATCCTGGCATCCACATCTACTTATTTAAAAGGGACATGCTTAACCCACAAAGATTTGCCTTCTGCCATGCAGGCACACATAAAACACCTGCTATTTTGGAATAAAGGCGCAGGCAGGGGTTGTTTTGTTGAAGTTATCTGCATATGCTATAAATAGTACATATCTGGTTTTACCATTCACTTAGGGCAGGGACAGAACTGATTCACACTGCCTGGGTGTTGCAGGGCCTCTTGTACCTCCCAAGATTCCCTTTTACTGTGTTGGGCATAACATCACCTAAGTACCCAGACCATTGCCCTCTTATTTCAGTAAATAACATCCCAACTGACTTCTCCAAACATGAAACATTCCCCATGCCAACAGCAGCTGCCATGAAAGGCTGAAGAACCTTAAAAGCTGAGCAACATGCCAGGGAAATGACTTAGCTGTGACAAAATGTACATCCACTGTGAGAGGGTTATGCAGCATCCTGCAGCTCAGAATAACTGGCTTTCAAGTTCTGTAAGTCAAATTCACCGACAGCATCAGCATCGATCCAAAACAAAAGAGAATGAATTGAAGTGGTAGAGAAGGAATAATCTTGCACTCTTTTGCAATATAGCCTATACATGGTAAGGATTTTGTTTAAAGATTTGTTCCTTCCTGCACCTTCTGTGACATTCTGAATTACAGCACAATAGAAAAATCAATTAAAATGACTACTGAACAGTTCTTTATCTGCCTCCAAATCATCTTCCTCCAGAAGAGATAATATTTCTACAGTGCATTATACATGAATTAGCCCTGCTGTTCTAAACAGATTAGATTCTTTAGCCTGCAGCTTCAGAAGAAGGGTAAGCAAGCAAACCATGGGTTTTATATAAGCACCAAAGTTATAAATATGTAGTGTTACTCTAAAATCTAATCTTTAAGAGGTTAGTTTTTTTCCCCTCTGTGATTTCTGATTGTTATTACAAACGACATGAACCAGTATTTCTTTCCTGTTGGCCACCACCCTCCACATACAAGCAGAGGCACACACACTGCTTTATCACCCAGCTCTGTCATCCTGCATTCCAAACCTCTCACTGGAAGGACAGCAGTGTATGTGGACAGATACATCACAACACATCAAAGTTTTAAAGCACAAGGAAATTACTGCACACTTGAGTTTCTGGGAAGCTCAGAGACAGTTTCATAGCTGATGGTTGTCTTGTACTTCTCACTTGACCACAGACATATTATAGCTCTGGTAATTGGGCTCCTGGTGTGCTGAAACCACCACTTAGCCCTGAAGATCAAAGCTGATTGCTTTCTTGTTTGCTCCATCTCATGTATCTCTTTTCTTATTCTTTGACTGCAAGTGCTCTGATATCTTTTAATCCATTTTTTATACTGAGTTTGCCATAATAAGATTCAGCCCACAACTAACTCTGAAGAAGCTCAGATTAATAAGAGAAACAACTTGTGAGCTTTCAGAATACTTGAACCTCAACCAGAACTTTGAGACTTATGTGCATTTTTCATTCCTAGCATGTACTCAGTGAGATTGGAGCAACCTCAGCAGACTTATCTAAGACTATCATTTTCTTTGAAATAATATGGTGAAGAATGTGAAAATATTAGCCAAAATATCTTGATCAAAGACAAAAGTAAAGAAAATATGAAAGGTACTCCTACCTTGGGATAAAGCAGCACATCCACATGCAGCAAATAATATAAAAGCCCTCTCAAGATTTGACTGAGATGACCTTACTTAGGGCTTTGCATCTCACACAGCCTTCAGAAACTCAACAGATGTAACATTATACACTGTATTAAAGCCTTTACGATACAGACCCTTTCTGCACTGATACAGAGGAATTCATACTGAATATGACCATTTGTGGACAAGAGTTTCACAAGGCTCTTAGAAAAAACCTGAAAGAAATATGCTTGGTTTACCTTCTGACTTCGTCTGTAAAACAGCATGACAACATTTTATACTCACTTTCCAGAACCAAACATTAAAAGACTTTTCATTTTAATGACCACCTTTTTAATACATCAGTGTTGTCTCATTTTAATTCTTAGAAAAAAGAAAATACCTTCAAAGTCCCCATCTCTGGCTTTTGCTGCAAGTTCTGAGGATGATATACTTTCTTGACATAAAGCACAGTCTTCCAATGCTGCATTCCTTAAACCATGATTAACTGTAAAACAATTCAAAAAATACTCATATTTTTCCAATTTTCACTTAAAAAATTCATGTTAGAACTTCTGGGATTAGACCACAGTATCATCTTCTTAGACTTCTTGCTTTTTCTCTACCCTGACAGAAACAGTGATGCACAAGTCTCCTATTCTGCTTTGGGATGACAACAGAAATGAAAGAGGCTTTTATTACAGGACATGCAGTCTTCTTACTTCTGCTAGTTCAGCTGATCTACATTCTATTTCCCAATTCTCAACTTGGATCCTTTAACACAAGTACATTTTGAGAACAAGGAGAGATCCCCAAGGTGAATCACACACATCACATCAATCAAAGAGAAACTCCACCCCAAAACTCCCCTTTCTTCATTCAATGCTTACTTTTGTCAATGCCATCTTTTTTAATGCAAGAGTTCATCCATTAGAAATTACATCCATCCAAGTACTATTGATTAATATATATTTCCCAGTGATAGTTCTTTACAGCTCCTGTTTTTTATTACACTTACTTGAAGGTTCAGGAGCTCTTGTGCTCTCTTTCTAGCCATTTTGTCTAAAACCATTAATTTATTTATTTTACAATAAAAAAGCCGGTCTATTTTCATATCATGACAGGCTGCCACCATAAAACTGTTGTGGAAGTTTCAACCAAAAGTAACAGAAGACTGTCATGCACGTTGTGCATTATCCCACTGCAGAACTGGGACTGAGTGTAGGTTTTTTCTGCTGACTTGATCCAACTTTTTCACTAAGTTTTTCACATAAAAGCTCAATGCTTTTAAATGAATCTGGGAGAAAGAAAGTTTTCAGTCTGGAGGAAAGGAAGTAGGAAAATAAAAAGAGCTCTGGTCACTTTCAGATGCTGGTAGTTCTAATGATAACAAAGGACAAAGGTAATGGCAGCCTTGCTGGGATGACACTGTTTTTCTTAGCTAAGTTAGCCAACTTGCTACTTAGGAAAGAAATAATAAAAATTATCACAGAGGGAAAAAACTCTTTTGTTGGTTCATGATCTAGTTCTGGTTCCATTACTTTAATTACCTAGAAGTGAAATGTGTTATTTTTCTATCTTGAAGCCGAATTCTTCAATTTATTCAAGACATGACAGATTTCAGCATGTTACTGAGCATTCCCATCTTAGACTCTGTTCTTTGGTAACTTCATATGTACCCAGTGTGAAACAAACTGGGGGAAAAAAAAGAATCTACAAAGTCCAAACCCTGCATAAATCATGGGCTATAAACAATATGGGCTACAAACACTGTGCTGCTGTTAAATATAGGAATATGGAAACAGCAGATGAACTCTGAAGGCTTTAACTCTTTAGTATTTGACTTAAAATGACCTCCTGAAGAGGACTTCATCCTGTTTACAGTCTGTTTCCATGACTCCTTTTAAACATAGGTGAAATCCCTGCACAGTAAATCCTGTCAAAAACATAGCAATATGTTAGGGGAATTTGTGTCAAATAGTTTATGGACTCCCACTGGGAATTCTGCTACCAGCAGAAATTCATTATAGAAAACAAATGTTTAGATCTTTTACCTTTCTTCTGCTTTTCCTTGTCTTCTGTTTCAGGTTTGGTTGCCATAACTTCAAACAAGGTCTTTAAGATACTTCTCAGATCACTAGCATAGTTTGTCTGCAGCTGGTCAGCAACACCTTACAGTGTGAGAAAATGGGTAAATCAATTCTGGACTGCTACACCATCCTTAAAAAAGTATTTAAATCTGCCTGTTAGTACCAGTAATGGCCTCACTTATTTTTAAGGGCTCACTTGTTCACGTTAGGAATAAAAATTGAACAACTGATTAAACTAATTTTCCTTAATGGCCAAGATACATTCTGGTTTTTATGCTACCTGCAGCCAATACATATATTCCATATCCTTTGGCAGGAAATACTGAGAGATGAATTTTACATGAAAACAGAACTGCTAACTCAAATTTCATTGCTTGAACACAACAGGGCATCACCAGGGAAAAATCAAACCTGACAGAAGTCCAAATTCTTCAACACTACAGGTCTAAGCTGTCAGCATCTCTGATTCTGAGCTCCAAACAGGTAACAGGTCCTTCTAAACCAGACTGCAACTTAGGGCCCAAAACCAGAATTCTCCTCAAACTTCATCTCTAGTCTTTTCTACCATAACTTGATGTGCAAAAACCCTAAAAAATAAACCAAAAAACAGCTTAATAATTCAGTGATTCTCATACCTGAGATACAGACAAAAAGGCGGTGAATAAGATCGTTACTGCCATGAAATCTAGATCTGATCTTCTCTCGTGTGGCAATTTTGGCAGCCTGCAAAGCCAGCTGGATTTCTTCCTGATCGATGTCATCAGATGAACAAGAACTTGTCATTAAACTGCTGTCAGAGAAAGAAATAATGTAAAGGAAAGTAATGTAAATCTTCACTCAGTTGTTCAGGATGTTCAGCAAATCCTAAAGGATTTATGACTCAGGCAAGACTCTATAGTACCAGAACTAATTGCTGTAAATTCTTGTTGAAGTTAATCAGCACGCAACCAATCACCATCATGTTTGATTTTCACTCTGTGACAGCTGCAAAAAAAACTTGAAGCAGAAAATCACTTGTCTGTATTTCACTGCATTTTTCCTTAGCTGTTAAAAGTGCTGTACCATTTTTCACATTAGCTTCCTCTAAAAGCTCAATCCTGAGACCGTAACTCCACCAAAAAACCTGAAGGGGAATATCAACCTAAAAATGTGAAGGTCAGTTCTGAAGTCAACTTAGAAATTTACGAACATGGAAATTAGCTGAAAAAAAAGAAAGAAATTCTGAATTATGTTACCTTAATATAGCAAGAACAGAATCTAAATATAGCTTCAGAAAAAAAATTGGAAAGAGCAGCAATAAAATATGATTTACACAGCAGAGGTAGGTTAATTCCCTTATAAATGTAACATTAGAAATAGCTGAAATGTCAAACGATTGTGAAGAATGGCTCATCAGCTCTAAAGAGATTTAAATGTGCCACCAAATGTCTACTCAAACTTTAATTTTTTTTGAAAACCAGATGCCAGACATTTCCACACTTTCACCACCACCACCCCTACCACTTTTCTCTTACAGAGAAGAAGCTTGAAACAACTTGAGACAGCAGGGAAGCCTTGGAGAGAATCTTCAAATATCAGGAATTACCTTCAATATTTGTAAAGATGTTAAAAACAGGAAGTACTTTGAGGAAAAGCAGAACTTTGTCCCTAAAAGCTCTTAAATGGGACTAGAGCACAGGATGTAACTATATTGAAATCCTAAAGATTCACTGTGCTGACCAAAGGAAACAGGAGCCTTCTTACTCCATTACACTCAAGTCACAGGGAACACAAAACCATTTTTCTCCACATACTGGAAAGAAATTAATATTGCCAATTATTACAGAAAACTAGACTATTTTACTTAAAATCATACTTTTGCTGTCCAAAACTCCAACACTCTTTACAGACAAGTGCTATGTTAAAAGAAGAGTTACTAAGTGCATGTGTAAGCAGCATGTATAACAAAAAGTAATTTCTAACCCATTTTGAGTTCAATCTGCTTTTATCAGGCGCAGAAACATTCACCATCTTGCAGATCCCATCCTTATGGCAGTATGCATGAATAGTTATTTTGGGAGAAGACACATAGGTAACATTTTTATTTATAACAAGATTTTACAGGATATAGTTTTCCAATTCTACCTGTAGGCTTCACAGATAATCCTCTGAAATATAAAAGAGAAACAATTATGCCACCCGATCTTAAAAGCCCTAGGAAAAAGAGACTGAAAATAAATAAGTACTGGAGATTTGTTATTGATAAAAATAACAATGGAAGATGTGTAGCATGAGAACCTTAACTGGCCCCCATTCTTTCAAACACAGAGTAAAGACTAGGCTTGCAGGAGACACATTTTATTCATGTTATCTATTGCTACTAACAAAAGAAAATTCTTGTAAGGAGATGTTATTTCTATGTTTACAGTTCCACCAGCACCATGACTGACCGGGATTATCAAAGACACTGAGAATGCAGTGGGAATTCTCTTTCAATTTTCCTTTGCCTTTCCGTAGGGGATACAGCAGATATTAGAACAGCAAGCCTGTCAGCATGGAAAGGCCTGTGTTCAGGACAATGAAAAGGTCATGTACAAATGTGGCTCACAAAAGAATAAACTGAAAGGCAGCAAGAGCCAGGAAGAGATTCCTGACTCACAAGGGTGTGCAGGCAGAGGATGCCTGCTCACACACAGATCAAGGACTCTGCCTTGCAACATGGCCAAGCAGGCTCTAGTTTTTTGTTTTACCTAAGAACCTTCTTAGTGATACACACATATGCACCATGAATTGCTCACCAAGACAAGCACGGACCTCCTGACAAATCCAAATGCAGTCTGTGTAATCATATAACCCCAATACAAAGGTCTCTTCAAAACTCCCAATACACAGAAACTTTTGTGCAGGGGAAAACAGGGCTACTGAATCAAGGATGACTTCTCCCTCCAAATCACAGCTGAAGAAATATTTCAAAGGAAGGTGTTAAGTGGGCAGAGAGCTGTGAAGAGTGCTTTTCAAGAATATAAGCTTCTTGGTCCTTTGCTGTTTTGCAGAAAGGCTCATTCCACAATCCTGACCAATTTTAATAATAATGTTTGCCTTTCTGAGCCTCCTCCAGCTGGGATGAATGCAGTTTTACCTACTTCCTTCAGGAATGTAGTTTGACCTACTTCCATTGCAGCCTATTTTGTTAGATTTTGTGATGTGTCATTAAGACTGGCCATGTCACCACAAGACTGGCTGGGCTCTTTTCTCCCCAAAATCCCCAGCAGAGAGCACATGTGAATTGCTCCAGCACTGTGGGATGGAAGGTCGGCATGTCTGCACACTCATATTTATAACATACTTTCATAGGCACTCTCCCATGTAAACTGCAGTATACACATAGAGCAGATTCAGAAAAAAAGAATATTTTGTTCTTGGGATTGCTTGTGCTACTACAAAGCAAAAAAATGAATACTCCAGGAAAATTTGAAACTGGACCTAAGAATTGCTACAGAGTCAGAAACAATAACTCTGCCTTTACCAACACAACCAAGTCCAACTAAGACAAAAATGATTCTCAAAGAACATCTAACAACTATCAGTTCTTAACTTTAAAGTATATCTAACTGTAAAAGAATGTAGCCAAAAATACAATATTGTAGAGACAGTAAGAAATACTGTAAGAACAGAAACACTGCAATTGTTTCAGATAAACAGCAAAAGAGCCAGCTATTTTTTAATATTAGAGTATCCCAAAGAGCAATGACTGCATCCATGCAAATAGATTCTCATGATTTTATAAACTGATAATACAGAAAACAAACCTGACATGTGATCTACTGGGTGCAGCTTACTTTTTTTTCCTATAAAGAATATCTTTCCTACTTGGCTTATTGAACATGGATAATTTGGATCAGCATTTTCAGCCAACACCAAATATTTAGGAAGTATTTCATTAACATCAGACTACACTTGGATCCAGAATGTTTCACAGCCAGCATCCACAGAATCATGTCTCATTGCACAATACAAACAGCCATACTACTGCTAGAGACAAGTCCTCATTTTCTCAACTATTTGGTTGAAAGCAACCTTGAATAACCCAATGAATTAAGTTACAAAGAGCTAACACCAAAATACACATGGAACTCCCCTTGTGAAACATTTATCATACACACAATGCTTATCATGCATTAATTTTTCTGACTGTAAAACCATTGCAAAGCTAACACATCTGAAGGTGAATATAAAGAAATAAGATGTTATGTCAAAGGTTGATTCCAAACAATAAATCTGCTTTTACCTTATAAAGGAACAGACACCCTGTGGCAGATAAAATGAATTAGCTTTTTGTTTAACTTGGCTGCAGCCACCCATTTTAAAATTACACTTAATTTATTACATGAGAAGAGTTGTACGACTCTTTGAACACTTTCAAGGCGTATCTCTACACCTTGCCTGGCCTCAAGGCTTTACTGTGAAATTTAGCCAAATATGTACAAGCAAACAAAAGCCAATAATGTAATTGCACATAAAAAAAAAACTTTCACCAAGATGCAATCTGCTTGATAGCTTTTGTGTTTCAAAGGACACTCTGAGCCAGTTTAAGTAGCAGTACTCAAACATAATGGAAAAGGGAACTGTGGAACAAGAAGGTTATGACAGACATTTTCAGAAGTAGACAGGCATTTTAGGTAACCATCTGTGATACTGTGGGCTTTGGGCTGTGTTTGTTGGTCATTGACACTCATCCAAAACCAGTCAAAGCAGCAAAGTCTAAACCCAAACAACCAAAGTCAACCAATTCAACGTTGATACAAATTGTTTGTGCTCAAAACATAGCAACAGCTGTAGAAATTTGTGTCCACTCACAGATGTCTCCTTTCAAATTTGTCTGGAAATGTTTGGTTCTTTAAACCTGAAATCTGCTCTGCCTGAATACAGAATGTATGAGATTCTCTGAAAGAATTTCTCATTATTCACACACCAACCCTCAGAGTATCTTAAAAATGCATTCAATATACAGCAGTAACAGACAAAAAGAATTTAAAAGCTCTATGTTTCAAATACAATGAATACGAAAAATCAACTGAATTTTCATGTTTTCAAATCTATCACAAAAAACTTTGGTTTGGTTTCTTTATCTTTTAAATCAAAAGCAATAGTGGGTCACTTCTTGCAAAGGAGAAAGCCCAACAGACCCACTGTACCCTTTATCACAGAACCAGAGGATGGTTAAGGTTGGAAGAGAGCTTGAAGACCCATCAATCAACCCAACCACCCTTGAAGATTATCCAGCTCCAACAGAAATATGGGATGCAACGATGTCACCAAATTTAAAAGGAAATTAAGACCACACTTTAAGTCTCTGATTTCAGAAAAGGTCTTCAGTGATAACTGATTTCCAGGGGAAGATCTCAGAAGATTGTCAGTGCTGCCTGTAAACAGAGAGGGCCCAAGTTTCAGCCACACAAACTCATCCCAACTAAATCTAAGTAGAAAACTTCATAACAATAGTACAAATGTTTACCAGAAAAGTGTTAATACATAATTCAGTGACTAACCTCACCATTTATGTTGCCCAAATTCCTGTGACATCAGGGATTCCCATTCACTTTCTCTGGGAATCTTCAGTAAACTACTCAAGCAGGGGAAGAAGTAGAATGTAACTCTCCAACAAAAGAGGTAACACCTTCCTGCTGTAGTGGGAACTTAAAGCTTGTGAATCCACTTCACAGTGAATTAAAAATCCATGCAAGAATCCAATCCATTAAATGGAACCATTCTGATGCAGAGGTTCACCCAGAGATGCATTTTAAGACCAGGACGCTCTCTAGGAAAGTTTGGTAAGTGATGTACAGTAGCAGGTGAGACCCTTGACAGTAGAGAAATGCGAAAACTTTCCAAGAAGTTTTCTATGATTTCACACATTCCTAATGTTCTACACAGAAGGACATTACAGTTATAAACCTTGTTGGAAGTTTTTACAAAGGGTCAGTAGCCCATTCTTAAATATAAATTAGTGTTCATTTAAAAATTGATGAGAGACGGTCTACAAATTATAAAGCAGTGCAGTTCTTCGGACTTAAATGGTATCAATTAATTTGCACTAGTTGGCCTTAACAAATCTCTCATGTCCATTATTTAACACCACATGTACTGAATAACTAAATATAGACACATATGTAGGTGTCTCATGTATGTGAATTTCCCTGTATGCAGAGGTACATTTACAATATTCTAGTTTTTACAATATTTCTCACAACACATTATCATGAGCTCCCCAACTTTCATTTTTTGCTCATACAGAATTTACCACAATGGCCACCTTATGATCTGAGTAAAATATCAATAACATACACTTTTTATCCAATTTACAATATTGAAGATTCTCTCCCATTTGAATTTTTTCATCCTTATGGTAAATGAAAAAAAAACCAAACCAAAATATTTGCAGGCAAATCTATGTTACTGATTGCATACAATTTCTAAAACTTCAGCAAGTTGGTACATTGCTCCCACTGATATTTGTGTAGGCTGCAACTGGAAATCTCACCACTAACCTTTTATTAAAGCTATTACTCTTACTCCTCTACTTCAGAAGGCTGTAGTCAACTCTGGGGTCCAGTTTGCTAAAAAGAACAAACAGCAACTCCAAAGGCCATGTAAAGGCTCAAACACAATAATTCAGGGAAGACAAAGGTTGCATCCATGAGAAATGACAAGAAGAATATTACAGGGCTTTAGGTAAGAGATATGTAATTCCCCTATCACTAAGAAAAAAACCCCAACCTACTTCCCCATCCTGCTTTTTGCAGTACCTCTAGTGTTTCTCTTTGGACAGTCTCACCAGAAACACAATAAACAGTAGGCTAAAACCTGTTGGTTTGTAACATGTGCTGGTTTTGATGTAGTTGGAAGAGAAACTGTGAGAATCATTGATTCTTACAATTATTTTAAGTGAACTTGATGGCTACACACTCAATTTTAGAGTCACTTAAACCCAAGCCAGAATATTATATGCTGTTATTTAGGTAATAGCATATAGTTTTTTAGCTAAGGACTATGCTTTAAGGAATGACCCCAGAAGCTACATTTAAAGCTACAAAAAAAAAAAAAAAAGCTTTAATGCAGGACTTTATTTCTTGTCTTTTAAACCCTAACATTTTATTAAGTCAAGAGGGTTTTAAAATATAGCCAAATATAACCCTGTAGCTATTTCCTCTCTCTTTTAAGAGAAACAGGTCAACAGAAAAAACCCCATCAACCCAACCACCCCTAAAGCCCACCAAGGCTTCAGACCTTTGTATTGAGAAACAAAAAATGTAACTGCATGCAAATCCCTCTAGCTAGAAATCACCAAAAGAACTGGACTTGACTGGACAACAGCATTACCACAAGTGTGAGCAATGCCCAGCTCCACTGACAGGACACGTGCTAGAAGCCCCATCTGCTGTCAACTTTCTGAATTCCTCAGTGGGGGGAATTGTCCTGCGCTGCAAGATTTGTCCTTAGCTTCTCTTGCCCCTGTAGTGGTGGGCAATCTCAGGCTGGCTCAGTAAAATAAGGAATTTGGCTAATAGGATTTTCCATATGGCCTAGGTGGCATCTCCAGTCAGGAAAAAGTCCTGAGCATTGAACTCTAATGCATCTGAAATCAACAGCAAGAACTTATGCTCCAGACCCTGGCAGCTTCTGTAGCTCCCCACTCTGCTGGAAGAACATCTTGAATCTTTCCTCAGCTGTTCAGACCTCCAACTGCAGAGCATTCTCACTTGGACCTTGCAAAATCCACAGCTGGTAAAGCAGCATCTTGCTGAACAGATCCACTCTAAGAAACTCAGCCCAGAAGAACTTATGGCTTACCCAAACTCATTAACACTCTGGACTGAGTTTTCAGATGAACACAAAGATACAATATTTCAAATGGAAATGAAAATAAACAACATTGCCAGTGCAGAATTGATCAACTTTAACAGCGCTCTCTCCCAAACATCTTTTCTGATCATTATAGATGAAACTTCTGTAAGTGTGCATATGAAAATAATAACTAAAGAGAACATTAGTAATCAACAGTGGTGCTTTCTAACCATCAAATTAAATGTCAGATACTTGCAAGGTACCACACTTACTGCTTTTCCTAAATTAAACCAAAAAGGGATAAAACCTGCAAGATAAAGTTATTGTAAAATTTAAGAAAAAACAGAACAGAAAAAACAAGAAGTTAGAATATTATTTGGGTTCTACTATGACTTTTTTCAATTCCACCATGACATTTTTTCTACCACTTTCTTGTAATCAAACTTGCATTTAAAGCTCTCAATCATTCACTCACACTGCAAAAGGATAAATTAAAATGAGATTAGACAACAGAAATATTTCCACTTCAAAAATATATATTGAACTGGAAAAATCGAAAGTTTTATACAAATAGTATAGGACTTATGATGAAATGGTACGTAAAACCAGCTCTGGTGTCCAAGCCAGGGACAGAGATATATCAGTCCCAGCTTTTACACTTTCTGCAGAACTTGACAAAGGACAGGCAGAACGTGGATACCTGACAGAAATATTTCAGGGCAAAGAGTAATTTTATACAGCTCGTTAGCAATGTCCTCTGCCATAGGCAAGCCAAGTTCAGCATGGCATTGCAACAAGTGAATTAATTCATTTAGCATCCAGCTCCTGCAGATCCACCCTTGACTTGCAGCTCCTGTGTGTGGCAGAAATGAGATGGAGATGTAGCTTCAAAATCACTTCCCAACACAGGAACTCTGAGGGATATGGAAACTTGGTAGCACGACATTTTCATACTGCTTCCATCGGTTCTCTCACAAAATAATACAAAAATGAGCAGCAGAAACATTAATGCACCCGAGGGTCTAGGAGAATCCCACAGAACTTCCATATCCAGATGTAGTAGTCAAAGCTGAGAAAAGCTAATGAAAGCATTAGGTGGAACCTTAAAATTTTAACTAGAAAAGATAGCTTTCTCTTTATTTTTCACCTTCAATACAACTGTATGTATGAGGAAATCCTCTCTTTCTTCCTCCAATCTAATTGTGGTTTTACAGTGTATCTTTAGACATGGACAAAAACTCTGCAAAAACTGCAGTTACTATAGTGATTTTAATTACACATAATCTGAAAACTAACAAACATGCTATTCTAAGGGTTTTACTGAGGGAAAAAACCCTAATCTGTAAAATAAAACCTAATTTCTGAAAGCTAGTAATTTTCTTCTATTACTATCACTGGGAACACCAAGTGACATTCAACAGCAGATTTTTTACACATCACTAAAATGAAAATGATTATAATTGTGGCCAAATTACTAAAAATGAAAATTGCAACTGAGCTATGTAGAAACAAGAACACAAGCCCATTATGATCACTTTGTGTCAGTCTCCAGCCATATGGTATGTTTGATATGCCACTTGGAATACAGCCCCCAAATGGCAAATTTGGAGTGTCTACCAATTCTGCCAGAACAGTCTTATTGCCTCTGCCACTGATGCTAGTCAGCCTAGAATATTGCCCTATTTTACTTGATTTACACAGAGAGCAATATATTCTATATTTACTTGAACCACATTGAACATTTTAACACATCTAAAATATGAAGTTTATAATTTTAATAGGGAAAGATCAAAAAACTTCCAAAAACTGAATTCTCACCTTCCCACTGCAACAAGCACTTGTTAACATTAGCTGCCTGGGTTATTCCTTGGAAAAAATAAAATATGCATCTAAAGACAAAGATATGCATAAAATATAAAATACCCTGTAGAATATCCTAGAAAGGAATGCTATAACTTAGAAAACGCTACACTATTTTGAGAATTAATTTTTTTTGTCTTGCAGGGTGAAGAACAAGATAGGCATGAAACACATCAAGTAGAATCCTGGCGGTGAAAACCCAGAGACATCTGCTTCAGTCACATATGTCTCACTGACTAAAATCAGAAGCAAAAGCTGACAGACCTCATCAAGGCTGACTTTTTGTTTTGCTGGTACTGCTCAGCTGGTTGTTGGGGCAAGGGATGTAGCAGCTAAACAAAAAGACTGCATCCAGCAACCCATTTATGACTGTATTAATACTGCCCTCAACCTGCTTGAGTGACAGAGATGTGCAAAACAGCACAGACTCTCACTGCCTAAGAGACACACAGTTTGCAGCTCAAAATCATTAGGCAGGAACAGCATCTATAGTGGAAGTGATTCACATTTGCTCAAGGTATAAAACCCCTTTCTCTTCCCACAGCTCTGCTCACGGAGTCCTTTATTTCCAGGACTCCAGTACAGTACATGTAAAGCCATTACTAACAGCCTTTTTCTGGTTGTCAGCAATCTCACCATAAAGAGCAGCTCTACAGAAAAAAAGGGAGACAGAAAATCTACAGTAATGCACTGCTGAGACCAAAAATGACAGCACCAAACATTAATGCAGAACAAATCTGTCATTTTGCATAGCTTCAATGTGAGCTGACCATGTTAACAAAGGCAAAAGTGCAAGACAGAAGAACTGGAGACAGAGCTGATCAGGTAGAATGATCACTCAGTTAAAATATATTGTTAATGTATTTGTTGTACTCCATGTTATGATCTACAAAGCCCCCAGAGTAGCTGTGGTCTCTGTTAAAACCTGCAGGCATGTAATTTGTGCTGTAGCTTTGATAGCTTAAGCTCTGGACCATGAGATGAAAGAACTTAATTCTTCTGCTATAATTCACAGTCCTGGAGAATAACCAAGTTCTTTTTCCTTTTGAATCCTTTTCAAGGCACTGAGTTCTACCGATGAGAAAGCACTGTATAAAACCTGCTTCTGTAAGAAACTGTCCACCCACATGAATTTTGCTTGGTCTGAGAGATGGGCAAGAAACTGGCTCAGAGCTCTCACTCAGAGTGCTGATCAATGGTCGGTACTTGGGCTGGCAGCCTGCCACGAGTGGGAACCCCCAGGGATGGACATCGGGCCTCACTTGTTCAGCATCACCAAAACAATCTGGATGACAGGAGTGTGAGCACCACTGCCAGGTTTGCTGGTGACACCACACTGGGTGGTGAGGTGGAAGTGTCGGCAGGGAAAGCATCTCACAGAGCAGGACAGGCTGGAACAGGGAGCTGGCAAGAGGAGTGTGGAGCTGAACAGAGACAAGTGCAAGGTCCTGCAGCAGTGATGACACCAAAGAGCTGGCACAGGCTGGGATCCTTTGCTGAGGGGCACCTGGGGGTCCTGGAGCACAACAAGAGCTGAACAGGGCTCGGCAGTGAAGCTGCTGCAGCAGTGACAGCAAAGCAGATGCTGGCATGCACCCACAGGGGCACCACCAGCAGAGATGAGAGATGTGACCGTCCCAAACTGCCTGTCAGGCCACACCTGGAGTACTCCTGTGTCCAGCTGTGGTCTCCACAGTGCGAGAAAAGGAACAGATGGACTGGACAGCATCTAAAGGAGCCCCATGAAGATGATAGAGAACCAGCCCTATGAGTAGACTGGAGGAATAATATCAGTATTTTATTCCCTGGAGAAGGCTCCAGAGGACCTCATCACATAAAGAGTGGCTGTAAAGAGGATGGAGGCTGACTCTCCACAAGGAGCCACATGGAGAGGACAAGTTGTACCAGGAGAGGTTTCATCTTGATATAACAAATATTTTACATTAAGAACGATCAATGTCTGCCCACATATACACAAATACAGATATTCTAACTGAAATATCTAGATAAATATCCCAACTCTAATTGCTGGCAGAGTCTTGCTGTTTTGGCATAAACTTGAGTCACAATTCATTGCAGATACTGCTTTCTACAGACTGTAAACAATGTGCTAAAACTTCACCACCAATTTTTTAAAATGACTAAAATAGTAGAAAAATATACCAAAACCCACCAGTAGTTAAGCTGCAATGACATATCTTAAAAAAAAACCCCAACCAGTTGACTAGGGAAAGCATCAAGTGTAACACTATGGTTAGTTTTAAGAGTTATTACTTAAAGTTCTCATTTACTGGCTCCTTATAACCTTAAAATAAAGAAGCAGAGTTTACCATTTAAAGTTTAGGCAGACCAAAACTCGAATACAGATTCATCAGTATTTCTTTCTCCCTGGCACTCTTACAACCAAAACCTCCAATGAGACTCAAAATCAACTAATTGTAACTACCCTGTTCTTCTGTTGTCTCACTTACTTTTCCTCATCATTCCCAAATGAACATTTTTCTTGCATTTTTCTAGCTGCAGTCTTTCAGACAACTCAGGTCCAAACTTGGAGTATGTCATATTATTCTTTGCTGAGAAAGCTGACTGCTATTATGAGCATCTCAAGCCTGGATACTGCTTAATAAATATTTTGAAAAAAAATTATCTTCTGAACTGGGCTGAAGACTTAACTTCTTGACCACCAGACCTCTGAGACTAGAAAGAGGAATGTTTTACATAGATCAGGTACCAATGAAATCAAACTTTCCTCAGCAAAACCATTTAAGAACCCAAACCACTGGTTTGAATGGTGCTTTGGGATCCAAAGAGCTGGAATTTTCTCCCTGGTTCTCCATTTGGAAAACAATAAATGTACATTTATACAGAAATCCATATATTCAATACTTCATTGTTTCAAATCAATTCCATCTGTGCTATTTAATACACTATTAGTTCAACATTACTACTGCAGTTAAACTGGTTTTGCTATCACAGCTAAATTTTCTGAAGATATTCCCAAAACGTGCTACAATCTGACAGCATGACTGTCAGTCTGATTATTTAATAGCACAAAGGAATTGTTTATGTTTCACAGGAGGATCAAAGACCACATAAATGTATTTCAAGAAGTCTATCTTTAGCCAATTGTTTTTCAGATAAAATTGCAAATGTTACATTTAATGTCTAATTGTTGTTAAGTGTAAACATCAAGAAATTAGATACATTAAAATTGCATATTTCAGACAAAAAAGAAAAACTCCCAAATTAGGTATTATTTTGAATACGCATCATGGAAAATCTAATTATTTCAGAAAAGAACATTTTAGAGATTGTCTTTGCAAGGAACCTGTTTGTTGCAGTAAACAAATAATACAACTCTAGAGAAGCTGTTTAATGGCCAAATAAGACTCTCTAAAGAGAGAGCAGAGGAGAATGTAAAATAACACATTCTAAAAAATTATACAAATAGATGCACTGAATACTACCTTTCTGTGCACATCTAGGAACATACCACTGTGAAGCAGTTAGACTTAAGAGGTTTTTTTTTTTCTTTTATTTCATTAAAATGAGTCATTAAAAGAAGTTTTAGCTGTTTTTAAACTAAGTCTTTCAAAAGGGGAAACTCCTGTCATTACAGTCAAGCAGACACTTTGCTGGTTTGTTTTACTGGGCCACAAACTACAATAGCTAATATCCATCAGACTGCAGAAAAATAGATTTCATCAAGCCATCCAGGGATGATGCAATGCTACTTTTCAGTGGACAAGATCACAAAGGCACATGTACAAATACTGCCTTAAAAATCAAACTTCCTTTCTCCTAACTACCAATACAGTGGCAACTGCAACACTAATGTACAAAGGCAGTCCAGTAAGGCCTTCCAAAGAGATGGTGCATCTAATCAAGACTTATTCTCACTGCTCCAGCTGTTCCTGAAGAGTCACTGGGGCTACACCTACCATCCATTCAGACAGCCCTGTGTGAAATAGTCTTCAATGTATCCAGTACTTGGAACAGAGCAACTGCTGCATGCAGGTAAATTGGGTTTTGTTTGAAAAACAGTCAAAAGTAAATGTATTTCAAAACTAAAACATTGAATGACAGGTTTTTTTGTGTCTTTCTGCCCTTATTTTAAAAATACAAAACTCTAAAAAATTGAACTTGAACTTTAGGTACATACTAAAAAAACCTCAAATTGTTATTTGTAGTATTGCATCTATTACTATTAGAAAAGCCATCTTATCTCCTCCTTTTACCCCCAAACCTAGATGAAATTTCAAAATCCCGAAGTTCAAATGAAGTTCTGGGGAAAGAAAAAGATGAAAAAGAGAGGAGAAGCAGTGGAGGATGATCTACATCAGCTGAAGTAGTGGTAATTCAATCTGTCTGTACCAGAGGTGTTATTGCATAGACTGCATGCAATACATCTCATACGTGTATGTTATGCAAACAGGGGAAAATGCAAAGATCTCACTTTTATGTTTTAGTTACATTTTTCTGTTCTAACCTTAATTTCATTATCACTCTCATTAAGTGCTTTGAGTAAAACTGAAGTCAAAACTCCCATGCAGTTTCAGAAGATGAGAATATAAAATAGTATTGCTAAAAAAACCAAGGTCACGGTTTCAATCCCTGTATGGGCCACTGACTTACAAACTGAGCTCCACGACGTCTGTGGGGCCCTTCCAACCCAGAATGTTCTGTGAAGTCAGAAGCAGCTCTTCACTGTATTCTTACCAGTGTTGGCCACCAACAGGGTGTAAGTTAAACTGTTAACTGGAACATCTTTTATTTTACAAGGCAAAACAAAATGGAAAAGACATGTTTTTTAGAAAGCTGAAGGCTGACTGAGAAAAACATTTGTAACTTGTCAAGCTACAACCTGAAGTGTCTTCTGAGAACTGCTATATGGATAAATAAAAGCAAGATCATGGACATATGTAAGTGGTTCCTGCATGCATTAAAAACTTTTCCGTAAATAGTTGCCTCATTTGTCACAGCACTGAAGAAAGCTGGCAGGTTAAAAAACAAAACAAAGGAAAAACCAAAAAGTACCTGTTGTTCAAAAGGAAGAATACTCAGAAGTGTTGCTGTCACTTGATGAATTCAATGAAAAATTTTAAGCAAGCATAAGTCAATACCATTCGTCAAATCTGACTGCAAAGTGATGTTATTACCTCAGAGCGTAAATGCTGGAGAGACTACATGTAGTGACAGAAACACTCTCATAGTCACTGCTGGAGATGGAGCTGAGGGGGGAATCACGTAAGCCATCCTGAGAACTGGAAAAACATACGGAAACAAAATGAACTGCTGAAGCGAGCAAAGGCAAAAACAGAGCATTGAGATAAGTCATGGCTTCTCATGGGTTACTCAGAAATAAGAATAAACTGGCAGTTGCATTTTTTTGCTCTTCAGAAGATGATACAAACCTATTCTGTTTTCTTCCCAAAAGGACAGGCAATTCAGCAAAGTCAGTGGGCACATATCTTACAACAATCTTCAATTTAATTCATGCCATACAGTTAAAATATTCAGGAAATAACTGCAAGTCTCACATTTTCATTGGAGATAGAGGGAGTAGCTTGCCCATGCTGCTAAGTGTGGTATAACCTTAAACTGAACACATAACAAAGCTGAAAGTTCATAAAATCATCCTGGGTTTCAGGCCAAGGCACAGTAATCCATACACTTCAAAAACTTCTGAATATTGTGACAAGTCTGACCTACATTTGCTCCCCATTGGAAGGAAAAGGTCTGTTAGAAAACAGAACGTTGACACCCCTAAGTTTGCTCAATCTCCCTAAGTGCCATGTATGTACCCCAAATTTTGTGCTTTGAGCCAACAGATATCCAGGAAGGAGCAGTGCCATGGCAAACCACTGACACTTCGTTAGCAGAAATCCACTACCTACTAAGTAAAAGGACATGACTCATTTAAATGAATGGTCGACAACTTATCTCTGGCATCCCTGGACTAATGAAAAGCCTCTAAATAACACATCACTTCAGATCTTACATCACATTATCAACATGAACTAGGATTAGAGGACTAAAAACAGTTTCATAAGCACTTATAAAACTATCTTGTAAAGACCAATTTCTTGTTTGAGTAACAATGTACTGCTCAGCTACTGGAAATTTCACAAACTGAGAAAAATTGAAATTATATGAGATAAGAAAATATGTAATCTTGAGCACAGATATCAAAGTTGTATTGGCTCTAGGCGGTGCAGAAGATTCACTCAAGCCAGCTGAACTCAAATGTTCAGTCAACAAATCTTTGGACAATGCAAAGAGAAACCTAAGAAACATCTCCAGTTAAAAGAGAGGCAGTTATATATGTCAGGGTTATTTCACCTTGCTTCTCCACAATTATGAGTAGATTTTTAAATGTTCTTTTGCTTTTTAGATATATGCAACCCAGTTATGTTTCAAACTCTTTTTTTTTCTGCAGGATTTACTATTACAGCTATTTTTTCAGCTAGAAGTCTGGAAGAACACTTAAGGGGAATTCTTCAAAGCAGTGTATGGAAGGTATGTGCTCTAATCCCACTAAGAAATAATAGGATTTGTTTGCATACCTCCCACTAATCACTTGGAAAATGTACCCCTTCATGTTTCTCATTTCTGACTGCCAATCTGAAAATAAATCCCAAGTGTACCACGCTTTAGTTGAAAGGAGAGACTTCACAACCGGAAAATAATTTTATCAGACTTGAACAAAAATCTATTTAACTTTCATTCGTTTTATGTAATTTCCCTTGCTAATTCTGTTCATTATGAAGAGATATATGCATTTAAACAAAGGCTTACTCTTTTATAGCTCATCACCTTTACCCATCCAATCTTACAATATGGTCATGGTACTAAAATGTAATTTTACTGTCTGTTTTACAGCAGCTGAATGATATTAAAAAACCATTAGCACACAATTTCACACCATGATTAGGCAGGTGTGGTGATGTTCTCACCCCCCTTTTCTTTTTAAACAAAAGCAAGAAATGGCAGTCTGAACGTCTGCACCCAAATTGGACTCTGGGGAGACAGGTAACACCACAGGAGCCAAGGGCCATAAATCTTGCACAGCAGCAGAGGGCTACTTGAGCACACACCAGCCAAAGTACAATGGGTATGCAAATATGACTATAAGTCACTCATCTCAGCCCAAAAATAGTGGACAGTCCAGGTCTTGTTGAGCTCTCCTGTGTGGCAGCAGGCTGCATGCCAGGATCTCCCCTGTAGGGATGCCTCTCATGATTATTCCTCAAGGCTGAGTGATCCTTATCACACCAGATACTGAGTAAGTGAAATTGGGAATAAGCATGCTGAAATGTTGAAATATTAGCTAAGTGACAAAAAGATGGACTGCACATACATAAATAATCCTTTAGACATAAACTATTGATCAGGTCTGGACATAGTCTGGATCCAGCTCCTCTCTGCACCTCCAGACTCAGTGAAAGGGTCTCCCTGGCAGTTTGACCCTGTCCTCTATGCACTAAATACTGAAGTGTACCTTGTCAGTGAACCTTGTTCAACTGCTCTTACATTTACCATGGAATTTTGTTAACTCACTGTCTTACAGCAAATACCTCACTGCTTCTCTCTTGCAAGTGAAGCACATCACTCCTTTGCTCAGAATAAACTAATCTTTGAACAGCAGAACCAGGAAACAAGAACAAGTAGCAAACTCACCATCTTCTTTTATGCTCTCCCACCTCCACACCATTTCCAGATTTTCCAGTGTAAAAATCCTGCCAGCTTATTTGGGTAGTAATAATTTTTCTGAAACATGTCAGGTTTGTTGTCCTTCAGTGCTTTCTTTGAAGCTCTGCCTGCTATATTTGCAGCCCAATCAAAGTATCTCAGTTACCAGTATTTAAGCATTTAAATTCAATTTTCTAGGTTCTAGTTTTCTACTTTTTTGTTTTGTTTTAAAGAATTTAAGATTTTAAGTCCTTACAGAGAGCTCAAAGGACTTACATTTTCCCCAAGAACTCAAAAAGTTCACACATGTTTTTGGAGAGTTACATGCTCTAGGCTAAAACATAAACCAAACCAACCACCACCCTAAAGTACCACCTCTCTGCTAAAAGCAGTTATTATTCATTGCCAAACTTGTCCCAAAACATGAAATCACCTTCTATCATCAGCTACTTATGTGGAATGGACATTCTGAGAAAGAAGGCAAAGCAATAAAGCACCTTTCATGCTAAGTAAACCCAGTGACCATGATGAGCATAATGGCCCACTGGCATTATCAACCATCTCAGTGCTATCTTTACCTTCACAGATGTCTTCTGAGCAGGCAATAAGCCTCATCTCTTCTCTTCTCCATACTTCTTTGTCTCTCATTTCAATCTTCTCTCAGTCCATACCAGCTCCTATCAGCACAACTCCTTCTCACCAGTTCCACCATCTCACCAGTTTTTAAGCCTTGTCTTAACTCAGTTTGCCATTCTAAACTGCTTTAAAAATGCCTTCATTTTCCACTTCTCCATTTTTTTCTTGGGGCACAAACCTGACCATGCTGAACAATCTGCTGACTTCAGGATGAGATTCCATCCAGTCAATGCAAACTGCTGGAACACGCTTGACACAACACACATTCACAGACATTTGTTTGTTGTAATAAACTATGTGTAGTTCAGGCAATTACAACATGGAAACATTGTTCTCATTCTTGTGTATCCATATAGACTGAATCACTGTACTGGAAACAGTATTTATGATTAACAGTGTTTATTACTGATTCATATTCAGGCTGTAAACTCCTCACATAAGAAGTTCTGTGTGTATTTAGTACCAAGAAATGGGAATCCAATAATGGTAACTCTGTTTTATACTTTCCAAGTGTTATACTAACTAGCTTAAAAAAAGAACCAAAAACCCTTAATAATCACTGCTTCCCCTCTCAGTACACACAGTCTTAGGATAACTATAGAGTTTTCTTCTTATTAATGTCTGCCTGAAGATCCTCTCTGCTTTTCTAAGGTGCTGGTAGATCCTGAGGTGAATTGATCTGTTTTTCCCATCTCAAGATTCCCATTACCAGCTGATGATGGCTCAGCACACACATTCATTAGCACAATTATAGGAGAAAATTTGTGCATAAAGCCACATTCTGCAGCTGAGAGCTGCTAACCCTTCCTTGCCACATCAGCCCACAGGTGACCTGAGCTTCACCACATCACGCTCATTTGCTATATTGTAGTTTTGGATTGGGATTCATAGGACTGCTTAAAATGGGGAATGTGGCAAAAGTTTCTTTCATTTGTAGGTCTTAAACACCTACAGTGCTGTTTTAAAAATTGCACTCTAGCACTGGATAAAACCAGTATCCATTCTCATCAAAACATAATTCTTCAGCACTTCTGATAAAATTACAGAATAAAGATTTGAGGACATGGAGCAAAGTGACATGGGGTGATATGGCTGCCTCTTTTCATGGAATACTGGCAGACTGGACCAATGAACCCTTCACTGAAAGCTGTTGCCTTTTTTTGTAACTATTCTAAAAAGAAAAAACAAACTGAAAGCCACCTTTATTTTATCCATGCTTTTTTCTACTGGAATGTGTTTCTAGCCTCTTACATTTAATTAAACCTCTGTTTCAGGGGACAGTTTCTTCATGAATGCTACTAATTGAATACAACTACATCTCATATTACAATAGTTAATTAGCACAAGTATTGTCTGACTGGCTCACTACATAAGGGCTGACTAAAGCTTCATGTGTCACACCAAATCCACTCAAAAATTACCTTTTAAAACTTTTTAACCTGTTATTTCAGGAATCCCTACAATGAAAGCTAATATGGTTCCCTGCTTCAATTTATATTTGGACCCAGCAAAAGGGAAGCTGGCATAAAACAGTGACAGCAAAGCTTTGTAACAGCAGTTGTGTTACAGGATACTGCCCAAAATCAGAGTTCAACAGGCCAGGTAAAACTCTGCCATTTCGAATTTAAGACCTACATTATTAAAATGGGGAGGAGGGACTGAAACAATTAATTTATACTCAATCTGAATTTGTCTAGTTGCACAAAGGCAATAAACAGAATACTAGAAGGGGAACAAAGAACTTCAATCAACAGCAAGATAAAGGATTGCTTAAGGGAAGTTTTGCAGTTAAAAGGCTAATGTTTAATTCCCAATCAAGTACTATTTGCTTTTTGCTGAGAATTTTTCTTTCTCCTGAACAGCTAGTTAAAAGACTAATCAGTACAAGACAATCAACAGACATTTTTTGTTTACGTGGACTTGCACAGCTCTCCATTAATTTTTCAGGGAAAAGCCAACATTTTCATGTAAAAATATACAGAATTTTCTTAAATCTTACTGTGAAGGGAATATTATAGAAAAGCATGAGTTTAAGACATTTAATCAAGTTAATTTGAATTTCAATACGAATTAATTTAATTGTGAAAAAGGAATACTTGTAGAAAAGCTAGAAACTCAGACAAGCTAGAAAGGTACTTTGTGTGAATTTGGTTTTGGTTTTTTTAGCAAATGTTAGCCATCCTCCAAATACAAATGGCTGAATGGCTGTTTTCCATGCATTTATAAAGGTGGAATGACTTGTTTTAAAGTTGCTGCGCTGAAAATGTGCACACATCACATGTTGCTAAGGAGTGAACAAAATAAAGTACAGGCCAAAAAAATCAAAATTAGAAACCAACTGTCAGAAACAGATGTTCATTTTTAAATGAAGTTATTCTAATATGCTGAGGAAATAAGATTTTTAATATATTACAATACAGACTATTGTAATATATAAATATTGTACAAATATACAATTTAGGATTACAGAATTGAAAGACTATGAAAAGAGAACTTGAATACCAAGCCCAAGAATAAATTATTTCTCTTATTCTAGAGTTGTAATACAGATCAACAAATAGCAAAACATGCTTTTCCAAGGATGCCTCATTCTTCCTCCTTACAATGCAAAAGCATAAGGCAAAATATTCTCATTTTTAGTCCCCACAAGTAAATGCAAACAATGCCAGCATCCAAAGCTGATGGACACAGCTCGAGCTTGCAGGAAGGGTGAAGGGAAGAAATTCTCCTCACTACCAAATGCAGCTTCTTTGCCAAATGTCACATTGCAAAAGGCTTCATCAACAATACATTCAAACAGATCAAGGAAAATGCAAAAAAATATTGTAAAACTTAAGGTAGACATTTTAAATAGACCTGCAGTGGAAAAGCAAGAAATTACACTTAAAAATCCCTTTTTTTCTATCAGAACTGTTTTGATGTCAGTTCATAAACATGCAACAGAAGCAGGCATTTAAGAGTAAAACATGAAAACACCAGCGTTGTATGACTATAGCAAACAAGTTGCCAAACTTCATAAAACATGAGCAGGTTCACAAGAACTCCTCAGCTCCAGAAAGAACAGAAAGACAAATATTTACAAAACACACACACACACAAATCTTCCCTCTTGGTCGTTTTCTTTCTTCTGTGGAAGAGCAGGTAGAATTTTATGTTTAAGTGAACATTAAAAAAAATCTGTACAGTTTGCTTCCAGGTGAGAAACAAGAAATACTAGATAGACATTTAAAGCTTGGTTTTGGGGTTATGTCCCTTTTTACCCCAAAACACCAAATGGTAGTCTTTTGTAGTTTTATCACTTTATGTTCCATTCTTACAGGGCTTTTCCCCTTTAACTGTTTGTTTTGTTACATGACAGCCTTTATTTATCACCTTGTCCCTTCAGCAAGTCAGACACTGCCTCTTTACTAGTGCTTTTCTCATACTTGCATCTCATTAGCACTGCTGCCTGAGACTTATGTGCTGTTGGTGTTTTATATTTTTGAGATACAAGAAAATAACAAAGACAGACATAAAATCAGCTAACACTTAAAAACCCAAGCAGAGAGACCTGGCAATAGCCAGTGATGGTCATCTGTGACTCCATCAGCAGACAAGGGAAGGGCTGTGGGATGTCATGTATCTGCACTTCTCTAAAGCCTCTAACACAGTCCCTCAGAACATCCTTGGATGTAAATAGGGCAGAGATAGACCCAACGCATGGACTGTTACATGGATAAGAAATCGGCTGGATGGTCAGATCCAGAGGGCAGTGGGCAATGGTTCTGGACATCAGTGTCAAGTAGTGTCCCTCCAGGGTGCCTATTGGGACCAGAATTACTTAATATCTCCATTAATGACACAGGTGGAGGGATTGAGTGTTCCCTCAGCACATCTGCAGGTGATACCAAGCTGGGTGGTGCAGCTGACACACCTGAGGGACAGGGCTCCATCCACAGGGACCTGGACAAGCTCGAGAAGTGGCCCAAGGGAATCTCATGGGCTGTACCAACACCAAGTGCTGGTGCTGCACCTGGGTCAGGGCAGCTCCCAGTGAGAGCACAGGCTGGGCATGAACAGATCCAGAGCAGCCCCGAGAAGGACTTGTGGGTGAGAGGCTGGACATGACCCAGCCATGGGCACTCAGCCCACAAACCTCCCTGGCCTGGGATCATCCAGTGCACCGTGGGCAGCAGGTGAGGGATGGGATTCTGCCCCTCTGCCCTGCTCAGGTGAGACCCCACCTGCAGCTCTGCATTCAGCTCTGGGGCCCCAGCACAGGAAGGACATGGACCTGCTGGAGCAAGTCTGGAGGAGGTCACCAAGAGGGATGGAGCACCTCTCCTATGAGGAAAGGCTGAGAGAATTGGGATTCTTCAGCCTGGACAAGAGAAGGCTTCAGGGTGACCTGACTGTGGTCTTCCAGTACCAGAAGAGAGCTCACAAGAAGGATGGAGAGAGACTTTTTACAAGAGCAGGGAATGACAGGATGAGGAGGGGTGGCTTCAAACTGCAGGAGGGAAGGTTTTGATTAGATAGAAAGAAATTCTTTACTGTGAGGTTGGTGAGGTTCTGGTACAGGTTGCCCAGAGAATCTGCAAAGGTCCCATCCATTCCTGGGAGTGTTCAAGGACAGTTTGGACAGGGCTTTGAGCAATCTGGTCTAGTGGGAAATGTCCCTGTCCATGGTAGCAGTTTGGAACAAGATCTTTAAGGTTCCTTCCAACCCAAACTATTCTAGGATTCTATGAAATCTTTAGTAGAAGAGTGTTTAATCAGTATTTTAAACTCCACTGAATTTTGAGGTTAGACAGAGATGCCTGAAATACCAGCTATTTCAGATACAAGGATTAGTATGGCAAACCCATCTGGATCACAGAGATTATGCCTATAATATCATATTCTGTACTGAAATAGTTTAGACTTACTAAAACAAACTGTTTGTATCACAATATTCACATTTGAAAGCTGCTTTATTCAGAAAAGGGAAAGAAAATTTCTTCTACTTGGTGATTTACAGTAACTAGAAAGTAAATACATTTATCAACTTGATAAATGAGCCTATCCTGTAGCTATTCCATGTGTATGAGATTGCTTATTGTTCTAGCTAATGGGTCCATCATTCTGAAAATAATCTACTGTCTCCAACATTTCCCCTATGGTTAAGCTGGCATTCACAAGCATGTAACAGGGAGCAGTCACAGAAGCCTAATGTGATCTGCCAATTTAAAAATACCATCAAAAAGCAGTGATTAGTCATTGCCCAGGCAGCATGAGTAAGGAAAGGTCCACAAGTTTTGTAACTGAATTATCTCTTTTCCTGATAACATGACTAGTGATTCAGAGGCAAGACCCAAATCTTATATATATATATATACATATATAAAGGAAAAAATAGGATCTATTAAACTTGTTAATCTAGCTCTCAGCAGAACCCTAGCATCTCCATCTTTCACAGAATATACCTAAAGAGTTGGTATTACAATCCTTCCAAATAAAGTAGCAACCATCTAGTAACAAAATACCTCCATCCTACTGCTCTACTGCTGCAAAGGTGGAATACTTGACAATTAATAATCAGATGTACTGCAGTCTCAAAAATGAATACAGCTAATTAGAAGTAATCAACAAACTATCTGTGTAAAAGGCTATAGTGACAACAGAAAAATCCAACTAACTTTTGTTAACAAAATATTCAAAAACATTCACCCAAGAGTTTTAGAACTCAAGAATGAGTAAGATGAATTATTAAGCTCTCTTTTAAAACTTCCTTGCTGCCTGGAGTCCAAAGCTGGCCATCCCTAAAAAATGAAAAAGGACTCCACAGGGATTCAAACAGCTCTAGCTCTGCGAGCCTGATGATCATACCAAGCAACTTAAAATGTATCCAAAGCTAAAATAAGTAGGCAACAACATGAAGGTCTGTCTGGGAAGAGGTAAGGTGACTTCTGCAGAGGGATCCTCTTGGGAGCTCTGTGAAGGGGTCAAGAAGCTTGTGAAGAATGGTGATTCGTCTGTCAAGCCTCTGGATTTCCAAACAGGCTCTGTCAAAATACCTCACTAAAGGCTTTGAGGAAAACTCAGGAGCTACAGCGTAAGTGGGATGGGCCCAAAAATGACACATAATTCTTAATCACAAATTGGGAGAAGCTGTTAAACAATCACTTCTCAGAAAGGTGGGATTTCATGGCTGAGGGTCTTCAGCACCCTGGGAGCTTTGTTTTTGTGTATGATCTTCAAAAACAGGGAGAGCAATGAGCTCTGACAGGTTAAGACCAATGCAAAAATATTCACAGTAATAACCAGAACAGATTGCACAACTGCCCAGGATCCTCAAGTCTGAGTAACAGGTAATAAAATGGCAAGACTTAACAGGTAAACACATGCAGAAAAACTTTAGCATCAGATATAGAACAACAGCCTCTGAGACCACAAGCAACATCTTGGGGCTTTAGCAGACAACTTCAAAAAGAACCTCAGCACACCACTTAGTGAGAATTCCAACTCAAATACTGAAAACCATTAAAAAACAACTGAAAACAATTATGCCACTGTGCACATCCACAGTTTGCTCATATCTTGAGTAAGTGCAGTTCTGATTCACTTACTGTTAAGAGGAAATAATATAATTGAAAATTGTTTAGGGCAAGAGATAAGGCATGATCAAAGGTATGGACAATTTGTGGACAACTTCTGATCAAGTAGGCTCTGACTTTTCCAATCTGAAAAAGTAACCACATGGACAAAATGTGACTTAGGTCTACAAAATCACAACAGGCAGGAGAGGCCAGACAGGAATCAGGAGCAAAAAAAAAAAGCAAACAGGAAAACAGACTTACAGAACTCTCTGTAAAAGGACAATTCTCAGATAAACTTTTTAAACAATATTAGCAGAGGCTGGACAAGACAGTGGAGAAGTTGCTACATTCACAAAACAGGGGAAGCTGAAATAGCAGCTTACAGATATATATATAATTTTATTCTATTTTTCAGACCTCTTCTCAGAAATTCATTTAATATCCTACCCAAGGCAAAAACTGGTAGACAGAGTCTGAATTTTGTATCATTTATGAGTAAACTGATTAAACACAGTGATTACTTTTACATAGTATTCCATTTGAAGTGTTGCAAAATCATGGAATGTCAAAGGGATTTGTGAATTACATCTTAAAATGAAGTCCACTTAGAAACCCTGTTGTAAGGCCTTGAATATGATCATACTTGCAAGCCTAAGATAGCAAAGAATCAGAATAATGAAAAAGGTAAGTTGAGTTTTGTGCATGCTAAGTTGTGTTTAACCCACAAAAGCAATTAGGTCCAGGCCAAAGAACTCATGATTCTATTTCCACTACCAATAAAATACTTCATCATTTAATTAGTACACTTATTTCTGTAGCTTTTATATTGTGGTTATGTTTTGTGGTTCAAGCTACCTCCACTGTGTTATCCTGAACTCTATGAACATAATGAAATGAGAGAGCCTGCATCACACACACAGAAAGCCAGAAAACAAAGGTAAATTATCTCTAATGCCTTCCCTCTGCTTCATGATTTTAATACTTCAGGGAAACTGAGGACTCACTACAAAACAGGTTATCCTCTAAAGAGTAAACCAAAACAAAGTCAGATTTTCTACTGATCTGTGTGAGATCCCTTGTGTCTAATCCAAGTTGAGCTGAAGCATGGCATTTGCTTTACTACAAGTATTATCATCTTATCTCCCTGTTATCAAGTAAGTTCCTTACTGTTATCAATATGCAGAATCTTAATCCATGACCTCCACTCTTCTATCAGCTTTGGCTGAAATGGTCCAAGAGGCTTAAGAGCCATTTCTGCACTTTGTTAGGCTCCTTCAGCACACACACATTCACAGACATACTTGTGCCCAAAGGCAACATGGTCACATGAACCCTTTTCTCTCATATGAAGCAAAAAATGTGTTTAGATAACAATTTAATCCCATGCACTGATGCAAAAGTTAACTTTTTAGTATTTCCCAGACATACTTCTCCTATAAATCAGCAGAGGACAACGGAAGTAATGACCCAGGTACCATTTAGCAGCAATGCCCTCTTGGATACATTAAGCAGGTAATGTAACATTGATTTCAATGATACAGAGACACTAGATTATGAAAATTCAGATCGCCAAATCTTTTGCAGAAAGGCTGATGTCCAATAAAAAGCTATGTGCATTAAAAATATATATATGGATAAATTCCTTAATCCTGCAACACTCTATTGTTCTTAAAATCAACATTAACAATACATCAATTACTGCAGTACAAGGATACAGGAATTTATGTGCATGCAAATTACTACCAAGATGTCAAGTTGCTCTTACCTTGAACTAGATCTTGACTTTACATCTTCCTTTGCTGTCCTTTCACTACTAGCATCTTCATTGTAGTCCATTTTTTTATCACACAGCTGTTTCCTCTTCTCCCACTTCTTCTGCTGATTTGAGATGCTTTCTGCTTCTCCTTGGGAGTCACTTTCTACTCCCACCTGTGAACCTGAGGAATGTGCCAGGCACTTAGAGGAGACTGGCAGTTTTTGTTCTTCACTGCCAAAGTCTCTTTCTGCTAACAAAGCAGAAGTTTCAGGTTTTAATGTTTCCTGCTCAGGGACTGAATTGTCCAAGTTATCTACATGGTCCATTTCCTTAGACTTTACTAATGTGTATGAAGCATTTACAACACCTCCTGCAGAATGTTTACTCTTTAAACCTTCAACACCGTCCTCCCTGCTGTCTTCACAGCTGCCACAACACACACAGGAATTAATCAGACAGTTTGTGGCAGCTATACTGAGTTTATGGGATTCATCCTCCTCCTCATTTGCTAATGGATTAGCAGATCCAGGAATACAACTAATAGCTGCTTCTGGGGTTGTTACTGGGGATTCTGAGCTAGAAGGAGATTTAGGGTTGAATATTACAGTAGCAGATATTTTCATTCCCCCTGTCCTGTGCGCTATCACCTCCGCCGTTTCTGCGTCATCGGCGTACGCATCCCAGCCATTGAGGTATAACTGTGAGTCTGCCCCTTCCAGACAGCTGCATGAATTTGGAACTGAAATGCCAGGCATCTGCTTTCCATCTTCAACATTGTTATTATTGCTTAAGTCACTTTCAGCATCCTTTAAAAGCAAAGTTTCCTCTGTCTGATGGCCATTCTCATAAAGCAAAGCATCTCTATATTGCAGGTTCTGTTTTGAATTGTGGCAAGGGTTATTCACCCAAGCAAAAGTATCACTTACTGAATCCAACCCAGCCAGAGCTTCTCCTGCTCCATCTAGGTCATCCATAAAAAACACCCTGTCCTCTTCATCGGTTAAGTTGTCAAGATGGTGTCTTGTTGGTGAAGCTTCTGCGCTAGAACTGTTTCTTAGGCTAGGTCTGTGAGCTGGAGACTGACAGATGCTTGGAGGGGAAAGCAGAGAAGACATTTCGTCGCCGACTCTGTGTACCATCCTGTTCAGCTGCTCCAGCTCCTGCTCATCATACTGCATGGAACAAGCCAGCTCAGCCTCTGTGTTCTCAGCTTTTGCTGAAAGTTCCTTAGGAGGCAAAGTCGCAGTTATGCCTGGTGCAATGACAGAGGGAACTTCAGGATCTGCTCTGACAGGAAAATCCACATCTTGAGAGATGCACAGGTTACGTTCCAGTGTGTGCAGTTCATCCTCAGTCAGCGTCTGAAGGAGATCCCTGAAAATTAAGAAATACACACATCATTTGTCATTTATAATCATGAGGCATTGATGTTACAGATTTTAAAAAACCTTTTACTGTTAGTGCAGAAATCCAGAACCTGAGGGCACAGAATACTTTTTGACTGTGAATTTCAGTGCATTTGGCATTCATATCCACAGCACATGACTACTGATGCCTGAATTTGAGATTACTCATGCAAATACAGGGCATAAAATTATATACATGCTTGCAGTGAAGCCTCAAAATAAACCAAAACACACACAAAAATGGAATTTTTCCCCTCCCCATCATTTATAGTGAAAATGTTACCCACAATTAGATTTATTTCATCATTTAACTTTTTTAATTCACAAATTTGACTTTGATTAGCAAACCAATTTTCCATCCTTCAAGTTGATTCAGAAAATTATTCTGCAAAAGATTACACTGTCAGATAAAAGAATTCAATAAAACAGTAATATTGCTTATGCAACACTGGTATCTGGAAGCTGGATCACTGAAACGGTGACTGGAAGCTGGCTCTCTCCTGCCTCAAACACTGAACTCAGTCTTCTGGTTTTGTCTGGCATAAACTTAATTTTCTTCACAGTGGCTACTATGGGACTGTGGTTTGGATTTGTGCTGGAAATACTCTTGATAACCCAGGGGTGTTTTTGTTATTGCTGCCCAGGACTCTCACACAGCCAAGGCCTTTCCTGCCCTCACCCCTCCCCAGCAGCGAGGGGGCTGGGGGTGCACAGGGAGCTGGGAGGGGACACAGCTGGGGCAGCTAACCCCAACTGACCCAAGGATATTCCACACCGTATAGATGGCATCAGGCTCAGTATATAAAGCTGGGGAAAGGAGGAGGAAGGGGGGTTGTTTGGAGTGGCGGCATTTGTCTTCCCAAGTCACCCTTACGTGTGATGGAGCCCAGCTGTCCTGGGCATGGCTGAACACCTGCCTGGGGAAGTGGTGGGTTTATTCCTTGCTCTGCTTTGCTTGTCTGGGGATTTTCCTTTATCCATTAAACTGTCTTTATCTCAACCCATGAATTTTCTCCTTTCTACTCTTCTGCTTCTCTCCCCAAACCCAGTGGAGGGGTGAGCAAGGTGGCTGCGTGGGGCGGAGCTGTCAGCTGGGTGAAGCCACACACGGGGTCATTACGGACTAAAGCTCCTGCAGGATGTTAAGGACAAGGCAGGTCTGGAAGCAAACACTGAGCAATTTAGCAAACTGTGTTTTCTATAGACATGCAGCATCTCCAGCATTACCAAGTGTCCTCAGTACTGCAGTTTAGGACTACAGGCACCTGAAAACAAAGTGTAATTAAGTGTTTGATAACTCAAAACCAAATCTGCTGACACAGCACCATGTCATTGTAGGCCTGAATTTTATTTATTTATTTTATCCTTCTCAATTAGAAGCCAGGCATACAAATATCCTCTGTCAAGAGCTGCTGCCACCCTTTCTAAAGATCAGTAAGAGTATTTTAGCATAAAAGAATGGATGGGAAAAGCAAGACCTGTTCAACAGAGGTTACGAGTCCATTATTCCTCGCATTCCTCATTTAGGAATAACTTGCAAGCAGGTGACATTCAGCTGGCATAGTAATATGCACATATTAAAAGAATTCCCTTAAAGGAATAACTTTGGTATAAAAAAGAGTCCAAAAACCACCAAAGAAACATTCAACACATCTCACATCTTGATTTCCAGTAAATGGTTTACATTCTTAACTTGCTAACTCAAAGACCAAATATTTTTGTAAGTACTACCAGTTTTTTAAATAGCTCAAAAAATACATCACTAGTACAGACCTGTCAGTCTTTAAAAAAATCTTGCTTTATATGCATAATATGACCCTGAAAAAAGTTCTAAGGTTCCAGAAGTACCACTTGTAAGAACAATTGTACTATTGTATCCTCCCTTTTCAAATTCTGTAACAAAGAACTCAGAACTTCCTAGAATCATTCTATATGCATCTTCAAATCTAAGGTTTGACCATCTTTTTCAGTCATAAATAAGTAAGAAAGGAAAATTATCAATCTTTGTTAGACCCACCTGCCTAATAAGCTATAAACCAGTATTGCTATTTGGCACACTAGAACATTTTAAATACCTATACATTCCTTTCTTTTGTCTACAAAGTATGTAATGGTACCACCTTATTATTACTCAGATCTTGTATTTAACCAGTGTCAGTAAGAGATTAAGCACTTGAACATCACCGTAAAAACAAACTGAGAATGGCTTAGGTTTTAAGGGCAACATAAAAACAGTAGTATTATCAGTTATTTTGGAAATAACTATACCAACAGGATGAAAAAAAACATAGAATAAAATGATTGCTACCGTGAGGCTTTGCATTATGAATTCCCATTTTGTTAGTGAAGAAATACTGACATAGAATTTTATAAACATAAACAAAGTAATGTGAGATTTTAAAAACAGTTGGGGTTTTCATTTTAAAAAAAACAAACAACAGTAAGCACAGAAATGTAACAGTGAAGGGTTTATATCTTTGAATATGTGAAGGACAAGCTTAAAGACACAGGAAACGTTTGGGTTGGGTCAGGGTCCATCAAGTAGAGAATCCTGGCTCCTCATGGGTCCTAAGGAAGAGCAAAAGCACAGGACAGACCCACAGTGATCCCTGTGAGTGCATCCTGCTGGCTGCCAGCAGCCAGGAATCTCTGAACCAAGGCAGCATCCCTGTGTTCCAGAATCCACAGTGAGCTTTTCTTGCATGGATTAAAAGCTGTGTGTCAGGAACTGACCAACAAGAAACTGCTTAAACATCATCTACACTTCTCCATACACCGCAGACACACACACTTCTCAAAATAAGAAAAAAATGAGCAACTTCTACAAGCAGAGACCACACGAGCAACATGCAAAGGAATTTGCTTTCCATCCAAGCCAATCAGCATAATTGAGAATGATCCACTGGGCCCAGGGAAAACCTGAGATTGACTCTTCAGACTTCCAGCATCTATTCTGGGGTTTTATTCAGTACAGAACACCACATGGCAGCACCCAGGATTACTGAATGTCTGGGTGTCCAGAGCTACTCTGCTTCCTTTCCAAAGGCACAGAGAGCCTGGCTGCTCAGACCTATCCAATGCAGGTTTCACACATTCACTGTAAATTCAGTGCTGGAAACAAATATTTACTGGCTAGCTCCATGGACTTGAGTAATAAACTCTCTTTCCGCCAAGAACACCTCAAAATTTAAGAGCAATTGTATGCAGTTTTGAGGATATTAAATAAAGTCTGATTTTAAAAAAAAAATAACAAGAACAACAACAACCACCACTGAAATCAACTGACAATCCTCATGTCTTTTTAGGTGAGTCAGATCCATGCAGTCTTTGGAAGAATAACATAACCAGTTGAATTACACGTGGTAGACTACCAGCCCTGTAATTTCAGTAGAGAAATAATCCTGTTTTAAATTCAAAGGGAACATCCTCATTTTCTTAATCCAAACACTGGAAATTTTGCTATTAACAAATACAGCTTATTCTAAAAGAGGTTCAAGTAATTATTTCACTTCTCTGGTTAAAATTCCCTAGATTCACCAGTCATTTTTAAGGATGACTATGTTTGAACAACAGTTTCCTTTTGCATGCACTGTACATTAGATTATACAGGACTCACTGCCAATCTGTCATGTTGTAAAATGACTATGGAGATACTGAAAATGAATGTTAACCAATATATGGAAAGAAATGTGACATTTCACTACTAAAAACTAAACATCAGGCGTCATCAGTAGACTTTAAGCTTTAATTAAACTGTAGTTACTTCAGTGGTTCATTTTCTTTCTGCTGAAGAGCCTTTAACTCCTTGTGCTCATATGGACAAAAAGGATTTCTCCCTCTGCTTACATTATTCAGAAGCCACAGGTAAAGTCAGCTTCTGCAATCCACCCTGACGAGCAGCAGTGTGCTTTCTTGTCAGAGGGACTTCAGAACATGCTGAATTTTAAGAAGAGCATGTTGAGGTTTCACCTGCTTTTTTACTCTTTTTGGCATTGTATCACAGAAAGGCAATCTAGCTTTCAAAATACGAGGAACATTCTTCTTTCAGTGGTTACAGATACTGTCAGAAAAACAAAGCAAGTTCTTCAGATGTGCTTTGCCTGTTACAAGCAGTTGTAGAGATTTACTCTGCCTACAGCAAAACCAATGAACATATTTTACTCTACTGCCAATATCCAGGGTACAGAAGTGACAAAAAAACTTCAAAGACATGAGGACAGATGTCTTTAAAGACAAGTTCAGCTTAACAGAAGCAGGGCCACAAACCCTCTAATCCTGCACATTCCTCAAGCCTCCTTCATTAACTTTGCTCCTATTCTGACTAGAATTTTAAACTGCCTTGTTGTCAGAGAACAGCTTCATTGCTATTGCCAGCCTGTGCTTCAGTTCATGCTCCAAAGGGAGCACAACCAGCTGCCTCAATGGAGCTGCTGCTGTAGGAGCCTGGTGCAGGTACAGGGATGCCACACACATCCCCCACTCCTGCTGTGCCCTGCTCTGCTCACCGAAGGCACAGATCTGTCTGACACACCCACACTGAGAAACCAGCACTAAGATATGTAACAAACAGCACTGACATTTCTTTACTGCCACAGTTTTGGATCAACTCGAAGTTTTGAACCCAGCCACCTTGGAAAAAACAGTTTCCCCCCAACCACTGTGCACACTTAATTTAAAAGAAAACTAATTCCACACTGCTCCACCCAATTCTTTAAAACACAGAGAGTATGTACACTGCATTTAATTTCTAGTCAATGATACAGAAAGTTTTCAGTGCATTTAAAATGGTATGATCCTCTGATTCTGCACCACTTGATGGGCAATCTCCTTGATTCTGCACCACCAAAATCCATAGGGACCCTGCCAGCACTTGGAATGGTCTAGAAACAAGCACCAGGAAAGTACAGAGCTCTGAAACAGGGCAGGATTAAGGAGTAGTGCAAAACCCCAAGTTTGCTGACATTTGAAAATCCCTGTACAGCAGCCTCAAATGCATATTTAGTACAGGTAGTGTTTTATGACAGCAATGTTCAGTGTGACAGGCCCCTGTGATATATCTGTGCACAGAGCAGGTGATGTGATCTGTGCATTTCCCAAGGAAATGGCAGCACTTTGGCAGAAATGGTTCAAACACCTTCATTTCAAAGGCACAGAGATAGCACTACTATATAATTATGCTGTGGTAGATGTAATGCTAATGTTTTACACACAAAAGTCAACACAAGCACCTGGCTTAGATATTAATTAAAACATTCGAAGCCATAATTTGCTGCTCAACTTTTCCAAAAACTCAGCAAGAACCCTTACTGCTTTTTCTTAGAGTCTCAACAATCTCTATTGTTTTCAAAGTTGTCAGCCACCAGTAGGACACCAAAAATTTTCATAGCTAATAGATATTTATCTTCTCTGCTAGTTCTGATTTAATTATGTGGATAAACATAATTAAATACAGTACTTAGCTTTTGCCTTATGGATATTTTAGGATAATACAGTTTAAACATTAATTACCTGTAATCCTACAAAATAATCAGCTCTGTATATGATGATACCCCATAAGCTAAAATACTTAGTTGGGCTAAAAAGTTACAGAAATTTACAGAGAAATTCACTGGGATGTGATCACATTCTGCACTAAGATGTTCTATACTCTTACAACAGGCACACAACTGGAATACAAAATGCAGCTGTTTTTAACAGACGACTTCTGAATCTATTTTCATGCCTTAACTATGGGTGCTGGAGACTGGAGAAAGACTCCAGGGAAAAACACTCTTCCTTTGTTGGGGAGCAGAAGTATTGGTATCAAATATCATTCCATCTTCATAGGTTTCTATGAACCTTCTCACAGAGTATGGATTGCAGCCTGATGAGTTAAAAAAAAAAAAAAACTGCTAAAAAAAAAAAAAAAAAAACCCAAAAAAAACCCAAACCAACAAAAAAACCTCTACACAGCTCAGGGACTTTTGAAAGTAATTCAATTACTCTGTATGAACAGCACACTTATTTGCATCTCAGTTATTTTCATGCAATGTATTTTCCATTCAAGGATATTACTAAAGGATCTTCCTGAGCTCAGTTCTTGCCAGTATTTGAGTTCTTTCAATTCAGAGACTGCCAGGCATGGAATTTCATATTACTTCTTGCTTGAATTTTTGCTCTGATAGAAGTTATCTCAGTAAGAACACTTTGCCAACTTTGTCTTCCAGACAACTGAAGTCACATTTTTTAATGCTCCCTTTCCTTTACAGAATAAATACAAGTCTTAAAGTATATCAGAACTTTACAAAAATGGAATATGAAAGATTTTTAATTTTTAAAGTTTGCATTGAAAACTGTAGTTATTGAACAAACAAGTATTTTACAAATTTCAACCCCAGAGCTATGTTCACAGTTAAAAATGAAAATTAAATGGGCTGAGCAATACACTGACTTAACTGATTTTCATTTTTCACATTGTGAAATATGAGGATAATAAAGCAGAAAATACAGATTATGAGAAGAATATTAGCTTTTAAGTATCTTTTTGGCTTTTGACAGCAAGTGGAATGCTGGGGAAAATATCTGCAATAGCCACGTATTGGGAATAAGGTATTTTGATAACTTCATGGACTTCGTAAGCTTCAGTACCAATAAAGCTTTTTCTTCCTTCTAACTTTAGTTTTGTCCCTCAGTTCATGTTGTTATTCTTAACCCAGTGTTTTATAATACCATAATTACTCAAAAAACCCCACAAACCCAACATGTTGATTTGTCAATTTTAATTCTCAGATTTCAACATGAATATCACTAATGTACCTAAAAATAAGACTTCAAGGCAAAAATACTAGGAAGTTTTAAGGGACACACAAGGATGTGGTCTAGGTATTTATAAAGGCTAACTTCAGAAATAGCTCCCCTCTGAACCACCCCTGACAGAACTCACATGCTCCCTCGGGAGATGCCTCACCTCTAAAGGATGAGAGGAGATCAACCTGTGAAAACTCTTCTTGCATCAGACTGTCACCATGACATCCAGGGAAGGCAATAAACTGCTGAAAATTGGACATTGGAAAAAAACCCCAAACCTTTCAAATTATCTCTAGAGATTTCTAGGAACAAAAGTTGCGGCTGGTATATAAATCTGAGTTCTGAAAAAATAACAGGGCTTACGGATTAAGAAAATTTCTTAATACCCAGATAAAATACCTGAAGAGTGAACATAAAGATCCTTTAAACATACAGCTCAGTCTCTCCAAAGAGACTAGTCTTCTAAAGACCTCAGCTAAGAAAAAAATATTTTAATGTTCTTTATACTTGAGCCAAAGCCCACATCTCCGATGGTAACCAACACTGAAGCATTACAGAAAGTATAAAGTGATTCATCCTGTAAAAAACAAATTTGCAATATGAAAAACTGATAGTCATTTCTATTAGGTTAAGAATTATCTGAGTATTGCATCATAGCATAACAAGAAAATGTAATAAGCCTAGTTAAGCAGAAACATTGATGCTAATTAGAAACAGAATTTCCCAAAAATAAACTCTAGTATTTCAGGCATCATCTAACCAGAAGGAAAATGTGAAATGCTATAAAGTGATACTCAAAAAAAAAAAAAACTATCACAGAGATTAAAAGTTCAGAAAACTACCATGAAATGAAAAACTACATTTAGTTATTTCATGGCTATATCAGGCTGATGAGAGGAAAATTCAGTTTATGGTTAACATAGCAAACAGAAACACTTTTCTAAGCATTTATGAGTTTTCAGACTCTGATTTTCACTTCAGAAGAGAAGCAATTACAACTATCTTTTATTACTTGCCTTATTTTTCTTAGCAAAGTGTGAAAAGGTCTGAAGAGTTCAGACATATCTTCTGGTTTATGGTCCAAGTTTAATGGTCCCTCGGAGTAGACAACAAGGCCACTGTAATTCAAACACGCATGAACACACACAAAAATGAAAATTTTATTACACAGAGCAACCACTGAATAGTCAGAAAAGCAACTGTACATAAACATTAGAACAACATTTAACTACATCTCATTATCTTATTTTTGTCTGATTCACCCACAGCTAGAATTAGATGCTATTTAAAGTAACAGGAAAAAGATCCCCTCCACTCTGTTCCCCTTTCTAAACATGGCAGAAAAAGCAATGGGAGCATAAAGGGAAGAACACACATTTATTTCATAGCTGCAGCTGAATGAAAAAAAAAAAAAAAAACACAAAGGAAATCCCACAAAGAAAACCTATTATCAAGTACATTATGGGAGGTCCACTGATTTGAGATATTGCAGATGGCTTTTCCTTTCCAGTCCATAACTTCCAGGTAAGGTAGCTGACTCCTGAGTTCCTAGTTTTCTACTTCCAAGATAAATATAAGGTGGTATTGACATATGGTAAAAAAAGGAAAACGATTTTCTTAATCACATAAAACACATTTTGAAGAAACCACGCTTTTAAATCAACTCAGCACTTGTACAAAAATTTCCCTGGAAAGAGGTAAATTCACAATCCTGAGAGTCTCCAGGTACTTGCAGGTACCTCAATAGCTCCTCCTGACCAAATCACCACTGCCCAAATCTGTCTGTGTGCCATGGATTAAACAAAATTCACCTTCAGATCTGCTGTGCCACACCAGACTGGGTGAGAGAGTGGATTCCCAGCAGGCACCACTCTGCTTAGAACTATTTAATCCTCTGCCCACTGCAAAACCAATGTATGTTTCACAAAGGCAACCCCTTCTCACAGCTGAGATTACATCAGTTTTCTTTTTCCAAGGCCATTTTCCCCTTCCTGTCCATAGTGCCAGGGCTCTGTTACCCAAGATATTTCAAAGGCATGCTCCTTTTCTTAAACTCCAATTACATATTGCTATGAGAGCTATCCAGCACCCAGATCACCCAGAGTAACAGCAACCCTTGGCTAACAGGACTTCAAAGTCTTTTGGTCACCAGCCCCTCCCCAGCAAGCACCTGTGTGACCACCAAAGCCTCTCTGAGACACAGCAGCAAAGCTGATGTCACAAGCTATATGAACTTCCCTCAAAGGCATGCTCCTTTTCTTAAACTCCAATTACATATTGCTATGAGAGCTATCCAGCACCCAGATCACCCAGAGTAACAGCAACCCTTGGCTAACAGGACTTCAAAGTCTTTTGGTCACCAGCCCCTCCCCAGCAAGCACCTGTGTGACCACCAAAGCCTCTCTGAGACACAGCAGCAAAGCTGATGTCACAAGCTATATGAATTTCCCTGAAGTATTCAAAAAAAAATAAAAAAAAAGACCAAGGGATGAAGGTTTTGAGGGCAGTAGCAGAGAAGAGGAGATGAGAGCCAGAAAAAGTTGCTTCCTTTGCAAGTCACTTTTTTTTTGTGGCTTAAGACAAATTATCTTGTTGCCAGGGATACATCATTTTATCTTTTTCTCTATGCTTGCCAAGCTTGAACAAGCAGGCTGCCACAAAGTGAAGCAGTTATTGCTGACTCATGTCTTATGCTCTGCATAAGCAAATATTACTACTTTGCTGAATGAGAGCTCAAGGCTTCTCTCCTCAAACTTCTCCCTGATGCAAGTCACTGTTCCTTTGGCTTTCAGGCAGTTTGCTTGCCAGAGAATTTAACTCTTGGAAGAAATTTTAAAAAAGTGGGCTAGAGCACTACAGAAAAAAAAAAATAATATGAAATGGCTTCTGTACATGTGTAACATTTGAAAGAGCTCTGTGATACTTGATGAGATTGATTTCTTTTTTTATCACTGGATAATTAGGAGCACTCAAACTTCTTCTCTATCCTTTGTAATTTGGGGTAGACATGATCTATTTGCCAGAGAGCCCTGGCTTTCCAGTTAGTCATAATGTGTTCTCCTTCACTGTGAGCAGCTTCAAACTGAGTTCTTACATTCCTGTTGCCTTCCAATAATAAGATTATTACTGTTATTATTTTTAGAATGACAGTTAGAGACAATATACTATTTAACAGGAACAACAGGCCACAGGGATTTCCTGAGGAGAAGTGTATTACACTCAGGATTTGAGGGTTTTTATTTCCCTCAATTATCCTACTTATACTAGCTAACTGTAAAACATTCACAATGGTAAAATATTAAAAATATGCTGGCTTTACTCCAGAGAAACTGCTGCCTTAGTAAACCATGAAGACTCATTAGGAAAAATGTAGCTGATTTGTTCAATATTGCAAAAACTGCATGAAGCAAAACCACTGCCCATTTAGCTGCCTTGAGTGGTCAATACAGGGCACAAATACACACAAAAGTTACACTTTCCTTCAAGAGAATTGAGCCTAACTCAACAGTTACAATGCAGTTTGCCATGATAATTCCTTCTGAACCTAGAGTCATTGAGAAAACCACACAAATTTAACTGAAAATTTGTTGTTTTCAAGAATTGTATCCTTAGGTCATCCTATTTTTGAGTGTCACACAATATGTGCTTTCAAAAAATATTTCTGACAACATGACATTGCAAAGACTGATGTTCCTAATTTTTAAATTTTGATGGAGGATACCTGATCAATTGTTCCTGCCTCCTCTATTTAGAGTTCTACCATCTTTCTTTTTTTTTTTTTTGTCTTGATATTCTACATTAAACTGGTAATGATTTAGAACATAACAATCCTCCTCCTTTCGGATGCCTGATCAATTGTTCCTGCCTCCTCTATTTAGAGTTCTACCATCTTTCTTTTTTTTTTTGTCTTGATATTCCACATTAAACTGGTAATGATTCAGAACACAACAATCCTCCTCCTTTAATTCTTTTTAAAGAACGTTAAAGCAAACTCAGGTGAAAGACAGACCATCAAAATTCTAAATACTGCTTTTCAAGTCTTCAATAAACCTTTAAATGAGGCAGAGCAGAGAGTAGTTAAAAATTACTTACCATACAATGGCTAATCTTGGAATTGTAAACATTAAAGCTGGTTCATAGTCATCTATCATATCTTGAGTGAGGTATCCAAGCCTTAAGGCTCTAAGCAGAAGAATAAAATTATTTAGTAAGACATCAAAGTCTTGAAGAACACATTTCACTAAGGAAAAATTTGAAAAAATTGTTATAAACCAAACCAAACTGATAGTATTTAAGTCATGCACTGGTTTTGTACAGTCTAAACCACTACCTATATAACTGCTTGCTTAAGTCTCTGCTTTAAAGAAAAAAATAGTATCAAAATATAAATGCAAGAAACAAATCCCTTTAAGCATTTAAAGCTTTTATAGTCATTCAAAACACAATTCACTTTTATGAAATTTTCTCTATTTACTATTTTATTCAAGCTTCAGCTTGATACTGAAAACCACTGGCGCTGACAATTTTTCAAATAAAAGAAACATTTTTAAAGTAATAGTGGAAAGTACTTGGTTTCATTTTCAAATACAAACTGCTCTAATTATCAAGTTCAATCTCCCCCTTAACTAACAAAAAACCTAAGAAAATCACCCATGAACAGCCCAGTTCTACACAAGAACTTACTGAAGTCTAAGGATTTAATATTTGGGGGAGACTTCATTATCCTCAAATAACTTCTCAAATGTCTTAAGTCCCTTTTAAACTAAACTTCACTTTGCTTGGATTTTTTACTTGGCTGTATTTTCCAGGTTGCTTCACAATTTCCAAATTTCACCATATATGTTTTATAACATCCTCAAATTTCTTCTCTGACTTCTTCATCCCAGTGTTTAAGACTGCAATGAAAACTGCACACAAGTCCTGCTTTTGGTCCCCAAAAGAATGGAAAGAACATTTTCTTATTCCTTGTCAGCCAGTACTGCTGGGGGTGGACAGGACATGACCACAAAGCAAATCCTGGCTGGTGCCAAGAGTGGATGGACACACTGGTGCCCATGCTCACTCCCTGTTCCTCCCTACAGCCCAGACAGATTTCCCAAAGCTACACAAAGCAAATCCTGGCTGGTGCCAAGAGTGGATGGACACACTGGTGTGTGGCCCATGCTCACTCCCTGTTCCTTCCTACAGCCCAGACAGATCTCCCAAAGCTAGAAGTAAGAAACCATCTTTTTCCTCTTACTGGGCAAATAGAGAATCCCAGAATTGTCAGGGTTGGAATGAACCTCTGGAGATCAGCCAGTCCAACCCCCCAAGCAGAAAGGGTCATCTGCTAGAGCAGGTGACACAGGAACTTATCCAGGTGGGTTTGGAATGTCTCCAGAGCGGGAGACTGACTCCACAACCTCCATGGCAATTGTTCTGCCACCTCAATGTAGAGAAATTCTTTCCCCATGCTGGTGTGAACTTCTTGTGTTGTAATTTCTGCTGTTACACTTTGTCCTGTCCCTGGACACCATGGAAGAGAGTCTGGCACCATCCTCTTGACACACACCTTAGAGATATTTGTGTGCATGGATCAGATCCCCCCAGTCATGTCTCCTCTGAACAGGCCCAGCTTCCTCAGCCTCTCCTCCTAAAGGAGATGCTCCAGACCCTCATCACCTTTGTGCCTCTGCTGGACACGTGTATGCCACAGGTGAGTACGTGTATGTGTAGTAGCTCCCTGACTGATGGAAGGTAATTCCCCTCACTTGTTGTGACCTTTGAGTTGTAATCCTGTCTCCCAAAATGCCTGAAATACCTCTGACCTTGGTGCCATGTACAGATTGAGGCAGTGTGCTCTGTACTCCTCCATTCCTTGATGAAAGGATCGCCCACACCAGACCCAGGGTCCTGCTTCCCAAGGTCTCCTAACACGACATTTAAACCAGCACTTATCCTAAGGGCCTTTTACAGTCAACTGCCATCTAATGATTCTACACAGAATATGATTCACTAATTTTCTTTCAAGAACAGTGCTGCACTGCTCAAAACCCCTCTTAGACTGAGTATTTCACATGCTGCTCCCCTCTACTGCCCATCTCCAGGCTAGTTCATCTGTCACAAGGGGGAAGAAAAAAAAGTTGTTCAACGCATTACAAATTCGCCCTTTGCTTTGCACCTTGTACTTCTAGAACTTATGGATTGCAGAACTGATTTCTTTCTGAACATCATTCTCCCTTCATACATATAGAGCCAAACACCAGCCCTTTGAGATTTTAAAGACATTTTATGTGTTCTTTATGAAAATCACTGGAGGTTCAAAGATTATTTGAATCATCTCCCCATGTATTCTTACATGAAATATCACTAAGTCTTGATGCCTTGAACAGACTTAGCTTATTTAAATGCTTAGTCTTCATGTACACATCTGTAACTAGGCATACCAACAATACAGTTATTGTTGTATTATTAACTCTTGTGTTTTGTTTTGCATTTTTTTAATGTAGAAAACAAAAAAAACCCACAGGCTTGTGCCTGCCAAGCATGCTTAATACCTTCGAATTTGGATACTTACTGAAAAAGCAACATAGCTGGTGTTTTATGACAATTCTTCAATATTATAGTTAATGTACTTCTATAAAAACTCAGAGAGAAAGGAAACAGAGAAATTAAGATCGAGTCCTTAACTTACCTCTCCACAGTTTCACAGAACAGTACGATAACCTCCTGCTGTACATAGTATTCTTTTGGAGACTTCACAGGTACCATGGCTGACACATAACTACAAAAATTATAAAATAATGTACCGCTGTTTCACATGCTTGAACAAATAAAATTTTAAATAAAACCAAACCTAGAACAAATCATCTTAGAAACCTAAGATGACTTCCTGTTCCAATTTGTATTTATTTCAACAGCACTCACTATGAAAACTGTACTGTGTAACAATCTATGAGAAACACAGCCAAATTACTTATTGAAGAGGAATTGAGGCAACGGAAGTCAGCAGTAATTTAGAAATATTATAATTATATAGCACATTTACGTTACAATGATGTAATTATAATAGCACATTTAGCTATCAGAACCCTTTACTGTGTGGCACAGCGCCTTGGAAGGATCTTTACTGCCCCATCTTAAAGACAGAACAGTTTACTCTGCATTTCCTCAATTTAAAAAATCTGACTTAAACCAAACATTTTATCTATAATAATTTTACATGAAATTAGATTAATGAAATTAGTTACCCAGATGAGACAGTTTATGACACTTAAAATTTGGCCTCATTTCTATGTGGAATTACTAGCAAAAGCACTAATTCAACAAGGTAAGAAACACTGGTAGAAGTTTAGTGGTTTTCTGTCACTGCATTACTTAATTGGTCATTTGTAGAGTACAATTAACACAGAAAGGGAAGAAGTTGTTTGCAAAATGATGGTGAAGAAAAATGCTCATATAGAGAGTGGAACTGACAGGCCAGAAACTGCACAGACACTGCCAAGAACCAGTTACTGATGTCATTGGTGTCTGCACTCAAACCCACACTTAAAAACATGTTTTTATAGAATGTTTTCAATTGAAGTGTTTTCAATGTAACAGAATAATGATGTCTTTTCTAATCAGAAAAAAACCTGTTTACCTGAGTAAAGAACATAAGAGAGTAATAATATTGAGGAAGGGCAAGCAGTAATGTGGGACATGACAGTGTACAGATTATTCCCAAGAAATATTAAAAGACTACCCAATTCCAAGAACCATGTTCTGCTAAGGGCAGCAGTGACTGTGTCATATTAGATCCACAGATAACCCTGCCCATTATCTTGTCTGTGGCCAGCACCACAAACATCTAACACACAGGCAGGTAGCTGTCTAGACTCTGAAGCACAATGCAAGACTGGTCAATGTGACCCCTGATGCAAAAAAACATCACCCCAAAAAGCAGTTATTTTTACTTAAGCTATAAACCTCAAAGTCATTTTTCAATCACAAGTTTTGAAATCAGTGATTTCCTGTGCTTAATTATGGTTCATGTAAAAGCACTTTCTCCATCACAATTCAATTTGCCTTTCTAAATTCACTGGGTACATCTTGCTTGAATCACTAAGCACAAGAGAACAAAACCTCAGTCTCTAGAATATGCGTTATCGTTCTTTTCTTTTTAAATATCTATTTGTTGCCTTTTCTCTGACAAAGAAAACATTAAGAGATTTATGGTTTCCTTTTGTGTCTTGGAAATTCTCCCTCAAATGCCATTTGCCAGTATGCAAATGGGGGATTATAGTTTAGCTGGAGAGAGGAAACGTTGATTGCTAAAAAGCTATTTAGTTTTCATTATTGCTACACTGGAAGGAAAAATCTAACAATATACAAATTACTAAAGAATTCAAATACAATGATAAAAAATTTACATCCTTTTTCCACTCTAAGAATATAGAGTGAAACAGTCAATTTCCAAAAACCAACAAGCCAAAAACAACTGCAGTGGCTAAGACATGGCTCACAACACATTTACTTCATCTCTTTTACCTTAATTCAAACTCAGCAAAAAGCACATCAAAATGCTTGAGGGAATCTTTCATTTTTTCTGTGTAGAGGTTCAAATCCCTCAAGGCCTGGTCACGAATGATATTTCTGACTTCCTCTAGGCTTCGGGTCAGATCCTTGGCCAAGGGCCTCATAGCCATACTCTCAATTTCACGATTCATAATAATTGAACCAGCAGCCAAACACTGTGAAAGAGATGAAGAGATAAAATATTAGTTTTTACAAAGTAAAAATACTTCTATACTCAGAAATGAAGCACAAGATGTGCTATTTAATAAGATGTGCTTTTGAACAATGCCAGTACTTATCCCCAGTTGGCTGCAAATTATTAAACAAGTGAAAGATTTAAGACTAGTATAGAGTCAAAAGCTTTCACAGAAAAGGTTAGGGAGCAGCTCAGCCAGGGAGAGATGAGAAGAGGAAAAGGCTGAAGTACAAGAATGTCTTAGGGTGACCACAGTGCTGACAGAAGAACTGAAGTTATTCTCCCACCAGTTAGGCAACAAGCATTAGTAGGAGAGATCCTCTATGCACACACAGATTCCTCGCATAAAAGAGATGGGAATCCAGCAAAACTATAGTCCATGGGCTGTTTTGATTTGGACTTTGATTTGGATTTTTTATTTTATTGTAAAATAAATTTGTTCCAAGTTCTGCAACTGTGATGTCTTTTACAGCAAAACTGCTCACACTGGCTATCACACAAGAATCCAGTTAGGCCAGTATCCTGCTTCCCACAGAAATCATGATAATATACAAAAATCAGGTCACCGAGTGATTCTTCCCTTCCAGTGTCTGGAAAGCAACTATTTAAGACTCCTTGCCCCAGGCATTATACATGGACTCTATCCAGCTGACAAAGACATTAACAGTAGATTTTTACTGCAACACATTAATAAAACTTTTTTAAAATCTTGCCACTAAACACAACTGCGGGCTTTATTATTTTATGGTTACATTTGGAAGCACCAATGTAAATACTTCTGTTAACTGAGAAAATACAAGGTTGTTCTCAAAGATCAGGAGGTTTTTTTCCCCTTTTTTAAATCTCCATTTGCAGCTGTGTCACCCCCCTCTCCCGGGCATTCTGTGGATGGGAGCCACACCTGCAACTCAGTATGAGGGACCTGCAATCCCAGAAGGGATCCTTTCTCAGCAGTCTGATTTGAGGGCACAAAGAGAAGATCATGTTCTTACTTCTTATCAGCCAAAGCAGTATTTGTGGGAAGCAGGGATAGAGTAAGTGTTACCTGCTGATAGGTATTCTCAGTCTGATAACTCAGTGATTGTACTGACAAGGACAGAAGTGTGTACTCATAAAGCTCACACAGCCTTCTTGCTCCATGAATTTACAGGAGGGCAGTGCCTACAGCAGTAGGAGCTGGCATTACACCATCACTGCATGTGTTACTTTCCCTGGAACCAACAGGTCCCTCCAGCCTGAGGGTTACACAGTGAAAGTTTGATTTGGAAACGGGTTTAGCTTATATAACACAGCAGTGAATAAAACAAGACTTAGGACAGGATTACAAAGCACTTTCATACCAAATTAATTTTGTAAATTCTGAGACTTCTGACTCAGAGGAGCCTGCAATTAACAACTGTCAAAGTTTCAGAAACAGAACATATGGAGACATATTGGACTGAACAAGATGGGAAATCTTAATGGAGAATATCCACTTGAAAAAGAAAGGAGAAACTGGTAGAGAAAAAAAAAGGTTATTAACAGGAGGCCAAGGATTGCTTCAAGTACAGGAGAGGCAACACAGAAAAAAGACCACAACATGCTGTTGTGTGGTGGGATGTCTGGACTAATCCTCCCTCAAGTCTCAACAAATTCATGATGCCACCTTAAGTTACCTTCAGGCCAGTAAAGTGAAGAGTTTATCACTAACGATGCCACAATATGAAAAATACCACCAAAAAATGATTTCTTGTTTTCAGCCAAAGACACCAGTACTAAAAAATAAATACCTTGCGCATCACAGCCTTTTGTTCTGACACTTCAGGCTTCCTTTGGTTAAAATAACAGAAGCTTATTCACTACAAAAATTCCTTGTTCCTACAGGTTGGTCTAAAAGCAAGGAGACTTCTTGAGAAGAAGTCTCAAGACTTTCTCAAGTCTTTGAGAGAAACCAGGTAAGAGAAGAAAAGTGGACTTCAGTGTTCTGCACAGGAACTATTATACTGGCATACACATGAAACCAGAAAGTTTTGTGCAACATATGACAACCTGAGGTTGCATATTTAGGATGAATTATAGCATAACACAGCCATTAAAGTGACAGCATGCACTTCTATTTGTTGGAGATGAACTTTTGTCCTGATGAAACTCTCTAATACATTTTTTATTTGTTTCTACGATCTTCAAAACAAAAAAAACCCCATCAAAATATCACTCATGCTAACCCACAAAAGAAGAATTTTTCACTATAGAATATTGACAGCACACAATTATGAAAATAACCTGGTATGCTCTTAGCCCAACCAAAACCACAGTTAAAGACCCCCATTTTTCTGAGCACCCAGAGCAAGTTGTCTTGTTTATTTTGCCCTGTAATTCTTTCTTGTACCTCTTTCAGAAAAATCTGAAAAGGTTCTTGTGGCTTTACACAACAAAAAAGTGTCTGTTAATCCCAAACAACAGGAGTATGACAGACCTACCTCTGCTCCAAACCAAAGCTGTCCTGCAAGGTTGTCATGGCGTATTTCCTCTGGAAACTTAACACAGAAGTCTCTGTTGGCCCGCTCATGTGGAATGCATTCATCCATGATTTGGTTTATGATGTTCAAAACATTATCCTGAAGCAAAACACAGGATACCATATATACAGTTTGCACAGAAAACATTTTTGCTTCTAAAATAGACTTCATTAGTGAAGTACCAACCAATTAAGATAAAAAATGCAGTAGTTAACTCTCTTGGTCTTCATACACACAGTGAAAACAGAGGAGACTACTGCACAGAAACAAGAGCAGCAAACTTCACTCTTTGTAGTTTTCCTAGAAACTGTTTCTCAGATTAGTTGCACTTAACTTTGACTACTTCAATGAGACTTCTGATGAGGAGGCATGACACAAAGAGCTCGTTACCGCCAGCTCTCGGTACCTATCAGTAAATAAACTGGAAGTACAAGTGAATTATACTTATTCCATTTCTTCTCACCAGCCCCAACAATACACACTGGCCTTATTCCCACAAAGAGCACCTGAGAGGATACCTTGCAGCTGTTAGAAACTGAGTTATATTGGGGCCATTTAAGTTCATCCTGGTAATCTAAAGCAGTTTACACACCTGAATCCCAAGTGGGCAAGGGCTGGCACACTCATCAACCACCACATCCCCCAGACACCAGGAGGACAAGGGGACACCACACAAATTAGAGCTTTAATAACTGCTCTGATCTACCACTGCACCAGGACAATGACCAAAGACCTACAAGCAGTTTCTTGATATGCAGTAAATAATCTGTATTCATTTATTTGAAAAGATAATTTTCACATTCCCCTGCTGGGAACTGTACAGAATTTAATTAACATAATAAAGGTAGATTGAGAGCATGAAAAAGGCTGAGTGCTTTCATAAAGATGTTTTGTCTTATGCTTCTTCCGCTATTTACAGAATTCACATTCTATTTAAAGTATTTCTCAAACAAATACCACCACATCTGTCTGTACAAAATTGTTTAACAGACAGAATTGCTTTAAAGCTACACTTCAGTGCAGGTGAAAATAAAACATTTAAAAAACAACAAAAGACAGGAATTTTGAAGAAACCTGCCCCTCTAGTATGTTCCCCATCAAAACAGACAATAGCTACTTTAGATACAAATAATGATCCACATTTCCTGCAATTTCTCCACAGACTGCTGTACCTGCTGTTGCCACAAAATAATCTTAACATTAAGGCTGTAATTACAGCTGTCTTCATGCAAAAGAAGGGAATAAATTAATGATCAGCAATATTTATTACACACTGGTATAAGGAACTTGATGTGTTAATGATTAAAACACTTTCACTAAGTATTTTTTACAAAGCTGTCATGAGATAAGAAGTTTCATATCAATAAAGTCGTAAAAAACAAACAAAAAACCGCACCTCATACAGTTAAAACACATGAGGAAGTGTAACAACCAACCATCTTCTCTAGATGTAAGACTGAAAATCAAATGCCCTGTAGCCCCTCCAGGGCATCACAACACAGACCACAGCCAGCAGGTATGAGAAGAGACAAGAAAAGAGAACTAGAATCACAGACAAAATAGCTGATTTTAGAGATGAAACCTCCCCCCCACTCTGCTGGGCCTGTTGGACTGCCAGGATCAGTGGGGCACCAGGATCCCTCAGAATCCAAAGAGATGCCCCTTGTAGGAACTGAAGGAAAAACCAACCTTAAATATTCCCAAGGGTCATTGCAAGGAGAACTGAAGTTAAATCCTGGAAGAAGACAGAGCAAAGATGCCCACACCCTGCAGCAGCAGCACCTGAACCCCTGGCTGCAGAACATTCACCACCTCCCCTCTCCAGGACAGCAGGGACTCAGACAAGCAATCACATCCAAACTGGTCTGACTTTGGGGTCAGAAAAAACAGAATCATAGCAAGTTTCCTATTCTCCTTCCACTTCTTAATTCATGGTATTGAGTATACTTCTCTCACCAATATTTAGCTAAATCTACCTGGGAACCAAAGCATTTTGAAAGTAGGTCTCCTAAGAAAAACAACTCCTAAACTACCCAGCTCCTACCCAAAGTTACAGAGCAAAGGCTGAAAATGAGGATGAAAACATTTACATTGTAGAAAGGCATGAGTCACTCATGAAGTGCTTCACATCTGTCATTACAGATCTATTTTGAGACCAGGTGCTTTGCCTGTGTCACTTTATCACTAGTGCAATACAAGTTGGTCTTCATCACCAGGATGAAAAACCAGATTCCTGTTTTCAGAGAATTAATCAGTGTTTGCAATGGCCTTTTTGCATTGGAGAGATATACCAGTAAAAAGCAATCTTACCAGTTAAAATTTTACAAAAGTTTCATGAAATGTAGAGAAATATTAAGGCAGGAAAGTCTGAGAAGAACACTATTCAAATCTGGTTATATCAGACTTAAAGTAATCCAATTACATTTTATTTTAGGACATATGATTCCAATTTATTTTACTTGCCACCCAACTTTAATATGGGGAAATGCAATTTTTCTCTTACTTTTTTTTTCCTTAAAATGCTACACAGAATAAGAGGAAAAGCCATATTAAAAAAAAACAACTTTCCTCCCTAAATTTTATTTTACTTCAATGGATTATTTTTAAATGCAATCTTATGTGACAGCAGCTACAAGACAGATTGAATTTCCCTTACATAACCACCTATATACATATTCGAAATTCCTGATGTATCAAAGAACATTTCACACAAATAGAATAAAGAAAGAGGACTCACAGCTGGTAAGCAACTGTTCCATGGTTTTATTCTGTTTTTCTAATCCTTATACCTGTTAAAAATTCTGTCTAAATCATCTCAGGATATAATTATTACAAGCATCATGAAATTTTATACCTTAATGCACTTGAATATTGCAACTAAAGGCATGATGATGTAATGAAGATATTTCAACATTTTACAATATACTAATGTTTAAGTATATAATGTATTTGTTTCCCCCTTAAAAGACACTTAATATTCTTGCTCATTTCTTCAGCATTCCTATAATCTCTAGATGCTTCTGCTCCAGAGCACCCAAGATCTACCAAAACCTCTCCATGTATGCCAAACTTTGAGTCAGGTATTTTTTTTTTAATATGTGCAGTACTACTAAGTTAAACTACAGGTAATTAGAATTTTAATATACACTTCCCAATGGAAATAAATCACAATAGGTCCATCTCCAGTAGTAGTTGTCTGTACAGAGTTACCTGGCTTCACACAGGCAGCTGGTTATTCTGTCAGAGAGCTCAGTGAAAAAGCCAATTAAAAACAAGGCCATCTTTTCCTGCCTAGTCTAGCAGGGATACAGGAAGACTACAGAAAGAACAGTTGATGGAACTTTGATATATAATGCACGAATACTGAAAGATTTCTACAAGGTAAATTGCTTTTGCTGTTTGAAGATGTGCAATTTCCCAAATTCTCTGTTGTTCTACAGGGTTTATTTTATCATCCTACAGAAGAAAAAAAAACCAAAACAAACCAACAATTCTTCATCACTTCCCTTCCCTCTTCCATTTTTCTTATGACACCCAGAGCAGAGTCACTTACATAAAAAATCTGGAATATTTGATCCCATAATAACTTCAGATCTCAGATGCTTTAAAACTGGAAGGATGCCAGCCAATTTAGACAGACTATCCAATGCATTGTAAGCAAATTAGTCTATTCTCTAGAAGAACTTCAAGAAACATTCAATTTATTTAATTACAGTATTCTGCTTTGTAAGCTAATAACAAATGGGTTTGGATACATGGTAGCACTGAAATTTTGCTTTAATTTAAGCAACAGAAATCAATTAGTTGGAATTGAAGTAGTAAATCTTTCACTTGATCCATCTTTCTACATAAAAGCCTCCGGATTGTAATGCCTCTTTTGGTGGCTTTATCTGTTATCTTTTGGTTTCTCTGTACAGTGGGATGTGCAGTTTTGTTTCAGGTTCTCTGCTGAGGCTTTACAGCAGCACAGGCAGCCACTGCTCAGATTCTGCTTTGGGATTTACTCCAAACTCCTCACTTCCTGCAAAACATAGCTCAGAGTTTCGCATAACAGACAGCCCTTATATTTCATTTTGATAGGGAAGATAATGAGTGAGAGTGAGTCAATGCATGTAGGTAGCCACAGTAGAGGACAAATGGTTTATTTCTGGCCTATCAGTAATTAGCCATATCTTAAATAATTAGACCATAAAGCTAACATCAACTGCTGCATTAGCTTCCAGAATAGGTACCAAAAAAATGCCAAGAAATTAATCTTCCTTATAACAGAAACATATGTTTAGAGCAACAAAAGGCAAATATATCTACCCTTTTGTACATGTCACTGATAAAATTTACGGTGCTCTTGCACAACATTAAATTTAATATGACCTTTCTGAGGTCTTTTGCAAGACTTCTTCAAAGGAAGGTAACTTCCTGTGCTGTTCAGTACCTCTTTAATAGCCATGTTTTGAATTATCAGTAAAATCTAGCTAAGGCAATATGGTCTATAACAACATGACCATAAGCTGAAGAGATGCTATTTTAGCCTCTTCATTTAAGTAAGTCCATGACATTTTTTGTTACCCTTTCTAGCTTGGTAAGTTCCAGAACCCCTTCAACATCACGTGGCAATCAGAAGTCACAGATGAACACAAATCAATGCCAAAAATAAAGGAATATTTTATTGTAATTAAAGCAATTAGCGAGTATTTAGGGTTTTATGGGCTGCTTTAACAGAAGAATCCAGTAACAAGGTGGTGTCCTCTCTGATGTAACTAACAGGTTTTCAATGTACACACAGAAGTCCTGGCTTCAGAACCCAGACAGTTATTTCACATTAGAGATCTCTGTGGTTTTCCCTCCAGTCCATCTTGCACAGATCCCAAAGGCTGAGCTTTCAGACTCTCTTTGCCTTATCAGCTAATTGATTATTTCCCACTGGCAATGTAGCACTATGGAATTATTGGGGTTGGAAAAGACCTTTCAGATCAAGTCCAACCACTAACCCAGCACTGCCAAGTCCACTGCTAAACCACGTGCCCAAGTACCACATCCACAAATCTTTTCATCACCTCCAGTGATGGTGACTCAGCCTCTGCCCTGGGCAGCCTGTTCCAATGCTTGACAGCCCTCTTCACGAAGGAAGTTTTCCTAATATCCCATCTAAACCTCCCCTGGCACAACTTGGGCCATTTCCTCTTATCTTATCAATTGTTACTGGGGAGAGGAGCCTGAACCCCACCTGGCTTCAACTTCAGGCAGTTATAGAGAGGAATTAGGTCTTCCCTGAGCCTCCTTTTCTCCAGGCTAAACATCTCCAGCTGACTCAGCCACTCAAAAATCTTGTGCTTGGCCTCACCACTGCTGATCCAGGCCAGGTGCCATTGGCCTTCTTGGCCACCTGGGCACACCTGGCTCCTGTTCAGCCACTCTCAACCAGCACCCCCAGGCCCTTTTCCACGGGGCCCTTTCCAGCCACTCTGCCCCAGCCTGTGGCACTGCAGGGGTTGCTGTGACCCAGGGGCAGGACCCAGCACTTGGCCTTGTTGGACCTCAGACCCTTGGGCCCACTGATCCAGCCTGTCCACATCCCTCTGTGGAGCCTTCCTGCTGTTGAAGACAGCAACTCTTCCACCCACCTTGGCATCATTGGTAAATTGAAGGTGCAACTCCTGAGACTCCACTTTCTAAAAGTAACAGAATTTTTCTTTGTATGAACTTTGGGGAGCAGCTCCTAGTTCAACTCATCCCACTAGAGAGTAATACCAAAATTCACCATGAAAAGGCAACTTGGATATCTAGCAATTTAAATTCTGTACTGCCCCAGCCTAGCAACAACAACTCTCAATAAATAAGAGGAATCCCCATTCACAGAGGGCAGAATGAAGGATATGTCATCATTAATTACTGCCATCTTCACTTTGCCTTCCCCTGCTGCAGTGAAAGCATCCTGCATCCCCAACACATTCATTGCTGAGTTGGCATGGAGCCAGCTTTCTTCCCTATGGTTCTCTGCTGCAAATTAATTCCCTGACTTGCAGTGCACAGCATTTTCACTCCACTCTGTCCACAGTCTTAGATAACAGGAGTTTCTCACAATGACCTATTTGACCCATGTGAGCAAGTGGAAACACATGAAAAAACTTGTTAATATGAGAAACTACTATTTAAGACTACAATACTAAACATTATTAGGATCCTGTTTTCAAAGAAAAATATATTTAAATATTAATCACTCCCTACATAAGATCAAATATGAAATGTAGAAAGAAAATACAATTCCTGTTAGTTGATGGAGTTGTACTGATGGCCCAAGTTACAGTCAAGCATTTTATACTTTATAGCCATTTGCTAATTATTCTGTAGTGACCAGAAGTCTCCCAAAAATGAAGAAAAGCTGTTAAAAGCCAACATTTAATTATTTCATTTACTGATAATGAAATATCTGCAGTTTAACTCTGCACATTTGTTTTTCACCCAACTACAACATTACACTGATCACCTAACATTACTGGGGGAAAAATGGCAAATTTAACATCTGTGAGCCAAACCCAACAGACAAAAAAACCCCAATTTTTCTGATACTTAGAGGTTACTTAGTGTATTTAGAACAACCATACTTCACTTGCAGTGAAGTATGGTGAAAACATATGAAAGGGTTGACAAGTGTGCCTGCTTGCAAAATGAATGTTAAGAGCTTTCACTCAATGGCAAACCCAAACAGGAAGCAGGTACCTGACACCAACTGTTCCAAGATGTCAGGCAGCACAGAGAAGACATCTGTTAGAGCAATGCAACTCACACAAGTCATCACTGCTAGGAGTAATGAAATGACAAATGTTGCCATCAGTTATCAAACAACCGAACTGGAAATGAAACTCCAAAGGAAAAACCACCCAAATTTACAAGCTCTATTATGACAGGAAAAAAGTAAAGTAGGTATCTGTATTGTCTCAGATTTAAGCTTAATCTTGACATCATCAATTTCAAATGGCTGTTCTCAGTTTTTCTTTTTTTTTCCTAGACTGGCACTGTCCCCACAAAAATTAAATTGGAAGACACTGTACAAAAGAAAATAATTTTCTTTGAATAAGTCCTAGCTCACTCTCACATCAAACAGCCTAATCCTGGCACAAATTTCTGACTCTCCTACCTCTCCATCAAGTTTCTTAAATACAAACCTTATGAGAACTTTGTTCTAGTGTCCACCAGCTCTGTTCCCCTTCAAAAAAAAGCCTCAAACACCGATCAAATTCAGAAAACAATCATGATTCCCTCCTCACTGCAGATCAAAGAGGAACACCCAATGGGTTGGACAGAGGCTGCTTTTGGTTCTTACTTCTTCCCTCTGTTGTTAAAGGTATCTTTATCTACAGTTTCTAAACTCTGTGAACATGAAGGTTTCTTTCAGTCAACTTCCTCCCTTGATCTCAGTAACTCCCTGCTGTCTCCTTCACTGACCTCTACTAACATATCTAATATAACGTCTCCAGGGTTGCAAATTAGGCAGGCAAGAAAGACCTGGCCATTACTTCAGCTAAAAATGCTCCTGGTTCAATCCACACTGTTTAACCTCTGTATCAATGAACAAAATAACATTAGGAATAGATTCTTGCCAACTTCTGTCCAATCATTAGGTTTCAGAACCCAGCAGGGAGTTCCTTTCACTTTTGGCTAATTTGTCTCCTTTAATGAGATCTATTTCTACCTAATTCTACAAGAAAATGTTCTTCAATGGACAGATGCAATCAAACACGGAAACATCCCACCTCTGAACTGTCTCATTGTTCACAGTGATGGTACATACTCCCAGTTTGCTCCTGTCAAGAATGTTAATGACACAATTAGTATTTCATAGATAACTCACTGCCAATCCACTACAGCACTGCCCTCTGAGCTCTTCAGCAGCTCTTCACAGGTACCCTCTCCATCGAGGGATGCTCGTTGATGCTGACTTCCTTTGTGAAAACTGCTTCCCTTCAGCATGGATACAATGCCAATAAAGCACAAAATGAAAGAGCATACATCTTCCCCCGCTAGAGAGTCCTTCTTCTCATACCACTTAAACTTATCAGAGAGTAGGAGACACCTTCAGATAAGGTTTTTTTACACCTGAAAAAGAAAGCCACTTTTCATTACAGACTGGCGTCAGGCTGTTTCGCAGTGTCAGCCTTTGGCAGCCAGGCCAGCTGAGACTCTGCCCCTTATCTCACCATCCCACCTACCCTGCAGCCCCTGTCCCCATGTCTCACCAGCACTCAGTGCTCTTCTACTGGGAGCACCTGGGGAGGGTTTCAGTGCACACACCCAGAGTAACCCCCATCATTTCACTGCTCAAGTTCACAGACAGACTCGACAAATACGTGCATACAGCTGAACAAGGGTTTCCAGTGTAAAGCTGACCACAGCTTATTTAAACTAGCCTTGGATAAGGATCTAAAACTTCAAAGCTCTCTCAAAGCTGTGCTTTGAGGGGTGCCATGTATAATTGTGGGAATAAGAACAATAATATTGTAAATCTGGAATGGAAAACTTTTAAACTGATGCTGCCAACAAACCAGGGGATAATGCCTAAGGAACTATGTGTGATAACACAAATACACATTGGAACAGGGGTATTTTTATATAAAATCAAAGTTAATTTCTCTTGTTTGCCCATGCTCAACTACAGACAAGCAATAAAGTCAAGATCTTTACTGAAACTTAAATGTTTATAACATTTCTACCAAGTGCCCAAGGGCTCGCTTGAATCAAAGACTGCGCAGCCAACACACAGAGCTGCTAAAGCTATCACAGACCTCTGACCAAAACCACTCAAATTTACAGAAATATTTCCTTCTGAACCCACTCTATGCCTTTCCATTAATACAGTTATAAAGCTCACTGGTAACCCACAGCACTGGTAAACTTAAAAGCCTTTACCTGCTAGGAAAGAAAGAACACACTTAGCATTAAAAATCAATGAAAAATCTGATTTCACTGAATACAGAATTAATTGAGTTTTGCTGAAGTTGTGCAGCTGTAGACAAAAGACACAGAAAGGCCAATGTGAAATTTCACCACAAATACAGAGTTATATCCAACAACAGTTCAACTGAAAACCAAGGAGCACAAATCTTTGGAGACTTTCATTCTAAGAGTGTTCAAGCTTCAAATCATTTCTACACTCTGTGTATTTTAAATGAGTGATTTAAAGTTCTCCTAAAAATTTACATCAAGATAATGCTGCTTTCCTGGTTGAGGAATCCCCTCATAATTTTCTTTTCTCAATTATAAATTATGATATTTGCATTTCAGAATAAGCCAGACAACCACAAATGTTTTAATTAGATCTATTGAGAAAACTCATCACAGTCCAGCTACAGGGTCAAAATATTTTATAGTCAAATTTGCAAAATCCCTATGGAGGAATATTGTACAAATAACAAACAAGGCTGGCACTGAGGCCAGAGGTTTGTACAAATGTGTGAAAATGAAAAACAATTTTTCATACCAGTTATCAGGTAAGTCAAAAGGAAACATGACTCTGAAAGCCTGCTAGAATTCGTCTCTGATTATTTATGTCTGCATCAGACTCAAACAAAAAAAGTGAACAAAAAACATACCAAAAAAGACTTTTTCACAGTATCAGGACAATTCCAAAACAAAAATTACCAGAGCTTGCATCACAAAGGCAGTTTAGCCCAGAGCCTCAGTTGCACAAATCAATTGAACAAGCTTTGCAGCCTCGAGAGGATCATCATTTACCACCTCTACATGAACTGTTACACTGTTTGATTATGAGCCCTGTCCATGTGGAACAGCAACAGCTTCAGCAGCAGTTACAGACACCGCAGGGCAGGAGAGAAACCAAAGAATACAAATCTCTGCTGCTTGGTATTTGTGTAAGTAATCTTCAGGCAAAGAAACCTTGAGACCTCTAGAGAAGTGAAAATGTATTCTCAGGGCAAACCTAAGAATTTATATTGTGTACATCATAAGTTAGTATCAAGAGCACTACATTGTCTGAATTAAATTGTGAAACAATTTAATTGCTGTGAAACAAGGAACAGTAAAAACATGTAAGAAGTATCTACCTTTATCTCTTCACCTTGTGAAGAACCATGTACTTTGGGTAATGCTGCTGCTGTTCACCTCAACACTACTTTGAGAAGTGCTGAAAAAATAGCACCAGTCTAAAAAAAATGGAAATCCAGCAGGACACAGTAGGTGATATAAGCAAAAAAGGTAAGCTTCCTTAACCAAGAGCACGTTTTCTGCATAATTAATTTCACACAAGTACAGATTTCCCAAAGCCTTTAAAATGGGAAGTTTTTAGGAGTGCAGGCAGTGCATAAGCATGCAGGAACAAAGCCTACTATCTGAAGCCTGCTCTCCAACAGCAAACCCATCCTTATCACAAGCTGTTTTCATATTAATAATTTCAAACTTCTTCAAAGCAACACTAGCTTGCTAATACACGCAACACTTTCAAAAATGAATAATTTTTAAATTATTGCCTTAAAGTCTGCATTATCTGCATTATTTTTCACCAAGAACACTGTGCAGCAATGAGTTAACACAAATTCTTTCAAAAGCATAAGCTGGAGACAGAAGACAACCAGTTCATCTTTACTACAAAAGGAACTTGGGGTTATGAGTGAACTATTTAAGCTTCTCATTCTCTCTGGCTAATTATAAAGTCACAATGATTGAACAAGCCACCCTAATGGCTAACAATTTATTTTCTTCCCATCACCTTAAATTCCAGCCATTCAATTAGTAGTTTATTGTTAAATTATACATTGAAAGTAATGAAAGGGCAGTCTGAAATTAATCTGTTCTCTCAAACTCCAAAGTATTTTGTAATCCCTCCTTCCAGTATGTGGAGGTCTTTGTTGTGTCCAATATTTAACATACACAGATCTATATTTAGCACCTAAAGGCTTTCATCTCAAGGTGCAGCATGAGGATCCAGCATGAGGAGCTCGAAGCCCTTGGCCCAGTCCCAGATATTTGGCATCAGTGGCATGAGCAGAACCTGGTGGGATGAGTTCTGTGACTGGAGCGCTCTGCTGGAGGGCTCCAGGCTCTCCAGGGGCAGGTGGGGCATGGCTGGCACTGTGTGCAGTGCAGGGGCTGGAATGCATAGAGCTGGCAGTGGCACAGCTGAGAACCTCTGGGTAAGGACTAAGGACAAATGAATGGACTGGGGATGCTGTCCCAGGAGGAGCAAAGTGAGGGGAGACCTCAGTGCAGTTACAACTTGCTCTAGAGGGGAAGGGAGGGACAGACACTGATCTCTGCTCTCTGTGATAGTGACAGGACCTAAGGAATGGCCTGAAGTTGTGTTAGGGGAGGTTTAGGTTGGATATCAGGAAAAGTTTCTGCCCCCAGAGGGTGGCTAGGCACTGAACAGGCTCCCCAGGGCAGTGGTCACAGCAGCAGCCACGCAGAGGTCAAGGAGTACTTGGACAATGCTCTCAGGGATGTGGTGTGACTCTTGGGGACGGTGTTGTGTGGGGCCAAGAGTTGGACTTGTTGATCCTTGCGGATCTCATCAACTCAAGATGTTCCATTCAAGGATTTTGTTAAATGAAAACTTACTTGTAACAACCTGACACGTGAGAAAACCAGATCGCACAATATTACACAAAATATTCTTCATAATAATCTATTATTGTGAAATGAATTATTTTTATTAAAAAACAGGCTTTAACTTTCAAGTATGTTAAGGTCACAATGAAAATTAAATTCCACTGCTAAGAACTGACTTGAAAAAATTACTAACTTGCCTTCTTGTCTTCCTTATCATACTTCCCCAGCATTAAAGGAAAAAACAAATAAGTGAAAGGGATTTTTCTATATGATTAAATGAAAAGGCTTCTAGCAGAAGAAAACAGACTTAATCCCCAAGTACAAAAACATCACAGAATAAATAATTTGCACATATGGTTAATCTTGCTAACGTGGGGCTACCATGTCCATATGGAGAAAAGAAGGAAAATTGCAGCATATTTAAGTCATGAGACTACATAAACAATTCAGACTACATAAAAAATTCAGTGGCTGATACTAGAATCTATCCTTCTTTGCACCAGTAAAAAAAAATATAATTAAAATTTAGCCAATCACACTATAGCAGAGCTGACAGCAATCCTCTGATGGCACTGCTGAGGAGTGTGGAGGAACAATAAAGCCCCTGACAGTCAGACACGTCACATTACATTAATTCCTACATTACTGCATCTGGGATAGTATCTTACTTCACAAATGCTGAGAAAAGTCAGCCTTAAAATGACCTGGCTCCATTGTCCTCGTTTAGCCTTCAAGTGCTCTGGGAAAGACACCCCTGTGTCTCAGGTCCCTTGTCAATGCTCATTCAAGGTACCAACGTGGCAATTGTTAGCAATATAAAAACCATGATCAAGGGCAAATAATCATACATTAAGAAATGAAAACTCATTTTATCTTTTGAAGCTGAGTGTTGGAAGACTCCAATACCTCTGAAATTAAGAGCCTTCTATAGCTGGGTTCTCTTTCACAAAGAAGAAAATGTATTTTTAAATTTGAATAAAACTTGTGACCAAAGAAGAAACTGTTCTAATTGCAGTACAGATAAAATATTCATTTTGCTCTCCTGTTAGCACCTCATGTTTTATATGGATGACTACCTCATCCACCAAAGCCAGTGGTTTTCCACAGGAGTTTGCATGCAATGATTGTGGTCATCATGAGCAGATGGTACAGCACAACCTTGCATCACAGCTCTTTAGCAGCAACCTATGGCTACCCCAGCATGCACCATTTAACATAATATAATCACATCCCTTTTTCACTGATAAAAAATTAATAGTGTTTTGTACACAAAGATAAGTTCTCTTTTCATTATTTAGCAACTTGTCAATCCAGATTCAGTTTCACCCTTGTGCATTATTGATTACCACCTGTGTTGTCATTTCATGCTACATCAACTTTTGTTTATTTTTAAATATATATAATAAGAAAACTCAAATGTCACACACTGAAGAGCCTTTCCATTTCCCACTACAGAGAAATCAATGCATGCTCTATGACAATTCACTCAGCTCAATCATGTTTCTCTTCCACTCTGGAAATGTAACTAAGCAATTTGCAAACCCTGCAAGAGCTTCACAGTTCTGTGTGATGGTGTTGGAAGTTTTGCTTGTTTGGAGTTAGATTTTTGCTGGTCTGTTGTTTTCATTTGTTTGGTTTTGTTTCAGTTGTTTGTGGGTTTTTTTGTTTTGTTTGGGTTTTTTGTGTTACTGTTGTTGGGGTCTTGTGGGGTTTTCTTAATTAAATACAAAACCAATACAGAAATGTGCCCACATAAATGGTGTGAGCTGATGTGAAAGACAGCTGGACTGCTATCCCCATATGAGGCTGAAATTGGTAACCACCTCCTAAAGTGACCCATTATCAAACATGATCACTGCTTTGGTCAGACACAACAGTGTCAGACAAAGGGCTTCCCCACTTCTAAACTTGTTTTATCCATCCATCTCCCTCTTCAGAAAGCAAGTAACATTCCTAAGCTTTTAAGATACACAAAAAAAGTATTTCAAAGATAAAGAGCATATATTTCCTTTTTGTGTTAAAGTTTGGATTCAACAAGGCCAAGTGCAAGGTCCCTCCCCATGTTAGGGAAATCTCATGAAAGGTGTCCCCACCCATAGCAGGGGGTGGAAATGGGTGATTTAAGGTTTCTTCCAACCCCAACTATCCTATGAGTGTGATTTTAGCATGTGACAAAGCAGATTCCCCAGGTATGCTCCCAGCAGCACTGTTCCTTCACTCCTTGTTTGCCATATTCCATTTATAACACCTTTCCACACCCCACAGTAAGCCCCTTCAGCCTGGAACATATATTCCTTTATGGTGAGGGCAAGGCTTTGTTTCCACTGACTCCTGTATCTCAACTTATTTCATAGTGATGCTTTCAGTTTTTAAATCGAGCTTGAAGAAATATGGAGATAAGTGTGGTTGAAACACAGCATTTTTGATAAAATTCACCACATTTTTTATTGCTACAGAAGAGAAACTGAGACAGACAAGTGATAAAACACAACACTGAAATATGATTAGCTTTCTCTAAGGGCTCCAACTCCTCCAACATTTACTTAGGCTACAGAGGAATATGAAGTTCAGGTTCACAGGTGCCTCCTTCTCAGCACTATGTGAAGGAGTGACCAATACAGGAGGCAGTCCATTAAAGACTACATTTCAAATCCTCATGTTACAGCAAACTGGAACTGCTAAAGCTGAATTGGAAACACTGGGCTGCCAATTGTAGTAATTCAGGAGGTGCTTTCCAAGAAGACAAATAGCAGGAAAGGAGTGAACCACCAGTGTAATGTACTGCCAGTCAATGCAGTGTCCATCACTCCTACCAGCAAGCCAGAAGCAGCCAGGTCTCACAAATATCATGAATTCCCCATTTTACTGTGCTGTGGAACAGTGCAAAAGCACAGCACAGCCAGGAGAGTCTATGGCTTGCTTCAGGTCAGTGCCCTGATGGGGCAAATTCCTTCCTCATGCACTTCAGCAGATCAAGAGACACACATTCCTGCTGAGAGACAATCTGCAGGAATAATGCTGATAAAACCACGCTGGAGCTGACTCATGTGCTATTCTGAGACCTCACTACTGCACACAGAGAAATAATTCTCAGTGTACTGAAACAGCAAGCAAGGACTATGAGCCCAAAAACATTCTCACCAGTTGTGCACAGGTTTGTTACTGGTGAAGTCCAAACAAATCTCTGCTTTAGAAACAAAGGGTTTTTTTACTCTTTACTCTTAAACAAAACAAATGTTGTAATATTTAACAATAAACCCAACTCTATTTAAATAGCCAATAAATTGTTTTAAACCAGTATACCAAGGCAACTAACACAATATTAATCAATGTGAAAACAGCAATGATCAAAGCAAATTAATTTAGAGATTGATAGTGAATGCATGAGCGAATAAATGAAAAGTGTACATGAGTTACCATCACTTCTTGTAAAATTCAATACTGTGTGATGTTGTGAAAAGCATAGGAAAGGACACCTTGTTATACCACTAATATAAAAACACCGCAATGATTTGTGTTGCAGGGAAAAAACCTCAGATGAACAAGCACTGCATATTCCTGAAGACTCACTAATGCAGAGATGTTTTTCTTAAGGAAAAGAGAGTTTTTCTTCTAGAAACATCGATTTAGTTCAATAAACCAAAATTTGTCATTCTGCCTAGCTTTTGATGCATTTAAGGAAAACTTACACAGCTTTTCATCATGCACCTCAGCACACTTTAGGTATTTTTAATCTTAACAGAAACTAGTAGAGAAGTGTTTTATTCTGCTGAATAGGTATTAATCACACAATAAATGCAAGATACTGTATTGATAGATATGTTATGATTTCACAATATTTTACCACTGACATGCAAACAGCAAAGCAAAATGAGGGATGGCATTTTTATAATAAGCTACCATAACTGGAAAACAGTGTTACATCACATTATTGTGAAAATGAAAAGCTTTGGAAACCATCATCTTACTCATCTTACCACTCTTACTCATGGATTATGCTACTCACAGCATCCTGCTGTACAGTCAACCCACAGCATCTGAAAACCAAGCTGCAAGATGTTCAGAAATTTTGAAAAGTTAATTTACTGTAAAAAGTGTGATTCTTATCAGCAGACAGTATTATGACAGAGCAGAAGACAACACTCAGAGTTGCAGTTATTTACTAAGGAAGCATCAACAGTACTGAAGACTGCAGTTCTCTGCACATCCACAGGAACACCACAATGCACCTTACCTCTAACTTGCCTTGACTAATACTGCCAGTTTTGTTAAGATATAAAACTTCAAGTATGTCCACTATAAAGTATTACATGCTTTAGGCAGAGACCTTCTGGTTTGTCTGAGTCTGTTCACACACTACAGCAAACTTGGACATCTTTAACAAAACTATCAGAAATTCAAAGATCTAAAGCTTGGCTCTTTAGATATGGTTAAGATCCAACATAACACCCAACCTCTTTCCAAGAAGAATCTCCAAGAAGTTTGTGAGACTTGTTACCATTTTTTAAAAAAAATCACACTAATTTCAAGGCATTTCCTGTCTCTAATTGATAAAAATAAAATTCATAAACATCATCTGGTAATCATGGAAACACTATGAGTGAATGATATGAAAATAAGCAACCCAGGAACAATGAATTCCTTTAAAAAACAGATGCCAAGATAGAAGGACGTAGAATTTTAGAAATCTTTGTCCCTAAAAAAGTCCCACTAAAATCTGATAGAAATGCTATGCCTCTACATTTCATGAAGATAAAAACTGGGAGTAATCCAGAAATATTAAATGTAAGTTTTCCAAGGAAAAACTAGCACAAAATAGGAAAACAATCATGCAGAGACTGGGAGTCTGGCAAACTATGTTCTGGGGTCACAAAATACTTATCAAAATCATTGCTTGAAAAGTCAGAAAGTGCACATTTTTCCAAAGAAAAGGTCTCAGAACTGCATGACTGTTTTTGCAGATACCAGAGGCATTGCACAGTGCAGCTGTTACCCTCCTTTTATATGCACAACCTTCCACCACAATGTTCTGAGCCCAGGGCTGGCTGTTGGGTCTCCATCATTCTCAAAGCCCACCATACCTTAGGCTAAAACCAATTTTTCCTCCTACTGTGTGATATTTGGTCAGCAAATACCTACATTTTGAGTCCTTACTGAAACACTGTTCCTTCTCTTGTTTGGAAATTACAGGACAAATTCTTAAAAGAAACCACAAAACTGCACTTACACAAAGTACTACAAAATAACATAAGACCTAATTAAGCAAAGCTGGTTTTGACATGATATGTGACAATGATCTGACCTATTCTACAGAACCTTTAAAACAACAAATTACAAAAAGAGTTACATAAAAAAACCTTCATCTTTTCTTTCAGTTCTAGCAACAGATTGTTTTAGTAACAGCGATCTGTTTGACAAATGAAACTACCAGACATCAGAAGATATTAAGAGTCACAAGGCAGTGAATCACAACAGAAGCCAAGCAAACTGACCAAGGAGCAGTCAGAATCTGATTTTCTTGCACTCCTACAGGTGAAACACTCAAAGAAGCTATTTTTTTATAGAACAGGTCTTCAGGTCTGCCTGTACTACAGGAAACACATCAGAAAACCTGTGTGCCTGCAGGGAAAAGGAATAAATTGTCATTGCCAAGGATAAAACAACCAAGGAGCTTTGTCTTGCACAATGATAGCGTTAACCCACCCTTAATATCAGAAAACCTGCCAGTTTGGAAAGCATTTGAGTAGAAAGTCTGTGGAACATCCACTACTGGAGGTTTTGTAGAAGTCAGCTAAAAATTTGTGAAATGTGGTTTGGGTACAGCTGATCTCTCATACAGAAGACTGAAGTCTTCCTCTCAAGGCAACTTTCACATCTATTTTTTTTTTCACTCCAAGTCACAGCATTTTTAATTGTTAATAAACTTACAGCTTCCAGCTTGGTAATCCCTTAAACTCACATTTTTCTGTAGGAACAATCCAGTAGGAAATTGCAAAGATATTCAAAGTCAACAGAAGTACAAAAATTGTTTCTGACAGAAAAACACATTCACTGTCTACTCATTCTCTGTAAGCACTCTTCAAAAAACTGCACTCCTAAAATTTAGTTTTCTTGCAAGCAAACACAGAGCACTTGACTGTTTTTCTTTTCAACAGGCTCAGCTAACCTAATGTGAACACTTCCTACAATGATCAGAGCACTTCTCTTGAAACTCATCATAACATGATTAGTGATGAAATTTTTCCACATAATGAAGTTTAGTACATTTTATTACGAGTAACAGGAAGAAATTTTAGCAAGGGTGAATCAAAATTCATTCTTTACACTTAACTGCATTGGTGGAGATGTAAATGTATTTTTATTACTATGGTACTTTCACTTAAAATTGTCCTGAGGTGACAGCGAACATTTACTTTTCATACAGAAATCCTCATACCACCTGAGCATCATGTATTTTAGACTTGAACCTACTCCAGTTCAAATTGTATTTCTTGGGTATGACTGGGAAAGGAAATATCAAAACATTCATGTAAATACAAAGGGTACAAAAATGTAGATTCTTTCCATGTCTAAAAATTTCAATTACCTAATTGAATGTAGTACCTACTCTGAATGTAGTTCATTTACTCATGAAAAACTCTGAGATTCATGAGGCATGAAAGCTGAGCAGCTACAAATGACATGGCTATTTTTTGCTGCTTGAAATTTTGAAACATTTCTCATTTCTCAAGCTCTGTATCATTATTTTATATAAAGGAAACAAAGTTTATAATGTGTATTCTTATTCAGGGAAAGCATCATAAACTCTTAGATGAGATGTAAGAAATTTAATTTATGGATAGTATTTTCAAGAATATACCCTTGAAAGTAAGGAAATGCAGGTACCTAAAAAAGGTTCATTTTAAAAAGCTCTGACAGTAAAAACTTAATACAAAAAATATTAATGGAAAACACTCAATGTACATAAAAATCCTAGTGCAAGCAGGAAGTTGCCACTTTGATTACCTGACAGGAGCGAAACTGGTTGACCAGCAGTGTACATCTCTGTGGGTCTTTTCTTCCATCCAAACTGTCCAGTTCAGCTGCTACTTGATTTAGTTCCTCATCAGCATAGTAGAACTGAGCAAGGAGCTGTGGGTCTGTTCTCTGCATTGGAGACATGGACAATATGACATTACTATTGCAAAAAACCAAAACAATGCCAGAAACTAAACCAACTTCAGCTAGTTGTATTTACTGTGATTTTTTTGAACATACAAGCCAGATAAGCAGTATGGCAGCATGGAAAGAATGATAATGAGATTATTTACACACACTCAAAAATTTTTTCTACTTTGAAACAAAAAACCTCTCAAAAAACATCTCAGATAATAAATCTGAGACATTACTCAGCTACCATTACCTTCAAAGCCACCCTGGCATTCTCATTTCTTGTGGCATAATTATCTGGAGGAGTCAACAACTGAATCAGAAGGTTTGTTTATTAAACAGAAGCAGTCTTCAGCTCTAGGCAGAACAAGACAAAGCTTCTTTCCAAGTTTAAACAAACAAACGATACACCCCAAACCTATCAAGCAATGGAATAATCTATCAAGCATCATGGTAACCTTTGCAGCATCCTCCCTTTGAGCATCACAAGAATGAAGCCACAGAAGAGAAAGGTACTGAATCTACCAGGACCAAACAGATGCAAAAACTTTACAACACTAATAATGTCACTAAACAAGGCATTACAGAGAGGAAATTATGTCACAAGCCTTTCAGGTGGCAAAGAACAGAATCATCACAACGAATTTCTGGCCACACTAAAACAAAGCAGCAACTATATTAAAGACCAAACAAATAAAGGAATGCCTCCTCAAAACCACTGAGAAATATTAATAAAGTGTAAAGGTTTACACCATAAAATGATTTTTTGGAACATGAACAGCTAGGAGTTCTGGTTCCAATATCTTAATTGTAAGCTGTCAAAAATCTACACTCTTGAATAATGCCTTCACTATAGCCCTGATATAAAGGTGCCCAGGGAGAAGAATAAAGCTTGTGATATATGGTCAGGGAAACAAACAAAATTCAAAATGAATGATAATAAGAGGGAGAGCATGTAATTACTCTACTACTAAATTTTATGTTGTTTAGTTCTAAATTTCTGTATTTAGAGTCAAATTTCATAAAGCATTTCTTTAAGCATTCTCTACCCGATGATTGTATTATTTCTGATTTTTATGTTTTCCTTCAGCATTTATCCACCACCATTAAAACCCTCAAGAAAAACTTAAGAAACAAAGATGCAGGAGTCTGTGTATGGAATTGTGACAAAGCACGACTGCTGATTTTTAAGCATCTAAATTGCAATGCAGAAGCAAAATAAGGCAAGTCATTAAGACTGGTCTCAAGCAAAACAAGTATGCCAGAGACACTTCACTCCCACGTGGCTGATTTTTTCAACTGGAGGAAGAGAAGTTTTAATTGAGTTCTCTCAACTGTGTTATGTTTGGTGTGGATTAGTAGTGTGATCCTTGATTAATTGTGTCAATCATATGTGGTCCCTGGCAAGATGAAACTGCATGAAACTCTAAACCTCTCCATGGGGGGCCATTTAAAGTGAATAAAACAAAAGTTCACTAATTCAATTTACTGCACTAGGTAACTGAAAATCAGGGATAGTGCCACGTTCAATGCCAATTTTTGTTTTCAGTTTATGCAAAATATGGTTTAAATAATGTAATCCAAATTCCTTACTATTCTTTGGCAGACTAAGAATTAGCAATTCCCATCCTTGGGTACTAAAACTAATAGAAGGACTTAATTTGAAAACATCTCATGGACAACCTACCACTTACCCTGGTAGTTTGTTTCAGGAAATCATCCCATTTAACAACAAATTCATGCATCCAAGTTCTTGTTTTGATTTGCTGGACTTCACCAACACAGCTCATTTTGCCTTATTCAGCATTAGTTCTATTTGCCTATTTCTGTTTTCACTGACTGCAGTAACCCCTTTAACCATGTCACCACTGTGGAATGCACTTAAGGGTTTGGGATTTCTGGGGAGAATTTTTGTTTGGTTGCACAGGAAGTTTTTTGTCTGTGGTGATACTGCTGTAATCATCCCAATACCCTCTTCAGTATGAGCTCTCCAGTCAGGAATCTCATTCTGCAAGTACACCTTGCATTCCTTCTGCCTAATGTCTCCTTATATTCCACATATTCAGCCCAAGAAATGGCCCAGGGTATTTTCATTGCCAGCACAACATACCCCACCACTGGAGAACATTCTCCACAGATTCGAAACCATCACTTCATATATGGGTCAAAACTTGTTATCCCCATTTGTATTCTATACGCAAACTATCATTTCAGCCAGTACCAAGCCAGGAATCAGCCCACCATGAATTAAAAAAAGCCTCCAACCAAACAAAACACTCTTATTTTATGACAGATCGCTCACTGAATATTTATTTTAATGATTCTTACTTTCTAATAAATTCTACTCAACAGGTCAGATACCAAAATCAGAAGATGCCTGCCTGTCATCCACAAAGTCAGTCTAAAACTGTCCATAAGAAAAAGTTGTATTAACTACTGAACTGGTTACATTCTGCCTTTACCCATCAAGTCCAACCAATGAACAGTGACCAGGATTAGGTTAGTTCAGTTTATTGCATAAAGACTTCTCATCTGATTTTTCAAACAGGATTTAAATGGACGATAAGAGAATGTTTAAAACACCTCTAAATTAAGAGACCTGTTAGCTAGCTACAGGTTATTAGATTAATAACAGGACTGCAGAATTATTTATTGCATGTTATCAAAGGAAAAGATGTTATTCTCACATCTTGTAAACAAGCTGGTAGACCAAAACCAGAAACTGTCCCTAAAAATAGAGACAACTAACAGAGAAGAAATATTCTAGCACAGACTTCCCAATATGGGACAAAGACGAAAAAATAAACTACCAACAAGAAGCCAGGGTGCCAACAGACCAATCTCAAACCACACAGCAATTCTGGGATCTTTGAAAATCACAATTACAGACACAAGGGTGGTTCTTAGGAACACGTCCCCTTTTTGAAAGAAAATTGCAAGTACTTTCTGCATGACTTTTAACAGCAGCTTTCAAGTGTCAATACCAGCTCTTTCTGAGTAACACAAAACATGCGTCATCTCAGACCTGACTGCAGCCCATAATTTGAACATTAAAGGGAATGTTTTCCCCCAGGTTTCCGTGATCCTTTGTGGAGAAGTACAGATTTTCTTCAGGCTTTTTCTTCTACTGAGATTGCAACAGGAATGCAGCCACCACCACCACAAAAAGAAGACATGATGATCCCAAATAAGCCAAAGAACAGACAGAAGCAAGGGAACCATGCAAATGAGCAACACCCCAGTTGGTGATAGCACTATCTTCTGAAACCTCCCAGCTGTCCTCTGGAAAATAATATCCATCATTTTTTAACTGCTGATCTAAAGTCTTCAGAATAACAGCTAAAACCCAACCCTGCTTAAAATAAATTCCATGGACTTGAAAAGCTCCAGATCTCCCATTGTTCACTGGCACTCTTCCAGCACTAAGCATTTGTTTTTCTGCCACACACTCAGGAACCCTGACTTGATCCCTATGGAATGAAACTATACAGAAAAGCAATAATTATATGCCTTTGCTGATGGTAAATCCAGACTGCCTTTTGACATGGGAACAAAGTAAACCTACTGGGGTAACTTTTCAAGTAGGACTTGGTAAAAGGTACATTTTACACAAATACATCTATTTTATTACACATTGTATGAAACGCCTTCACAATCATGGGACAATTTTTGGTGACAGAACATGTGCAATATTTTAACTGCTACAGGGTCCAAATGACACAACCCTTCCTTAACCAGGAAGATTAAACATGAACTGCCTGCTCAACCATTCCTATTCTGCTACAGCTCTAACAGCTGAATTGAGCAGTTTTAGAGAGGCCACCACGTTCACATCACTGGAACTGTCTTCCATCTACGCAGATTCCTTTATTCCTCCAGTGGTAAGGGAAAGGGTTGTTCTAGAAGCCTGGACAGTAAGGAGTTAATGCATTGTATGCCTCAAACACCAATTTCTCAGTGAAGTGAGAAAGTCAGAACAGGATGTGCCTGGAAATGGGGGTTGTGCAAACATAGGGCAGCACCTTTCTGGAGCTAATTTTCCAGTTCAGGTCCACAGTGAGTGCACCAAATAAAGTGGAGAAGCATGGACATGGGGTCAAGGAGTGGACATGACCAAGAGAGAAGGCTCAAGACTACCCAAGACCTGAAAGTACCCCCCTCAGCCTTTTTGGGAATTCTCTATCAGAGCACTGTACATAGCCCATAGTGTGACATGAGACTTGGAGAATCCCCACCCAGGAAGGGATCCAGGCATTTCCATGCCAGCTTGAATGTACATAACCAGACAAACTTTTTGTTTCATGGGCCCCTACTCCCAAAGGACCACGTCTATGACCATTAGAACAGCAAAGCAGTGATTAAGCCTCACCACTGGACCCACAGGTGGTGTCATCTTTCCTCTCAACTATCTACTCTTATCCTTCTCTTTCTTTTCCTTACGTATTTTGTGATATTTTTATACTTTCATAGAAGAGAAACAAAATGCCGACATACTTTCCACAGCAATTGAATTGTTTTAAAATAAACCTGCCTCAAAAACACACAGGTCACTCAGTGTAATTTTCACTGTAATTCAGCCCAAGGATTTTATTAACAGGAACCTCAGCCTGCCTCAGAGGCAGGTCATAATAGTAGTGTGTCTCTAATAAGGAGTGTCCAGTTGTTCTCAGTCTAAATTTGATGCCTATTTTCAGAGAAAGGAAAGAGGCACAGGATCAACCTCAAACTTTCCAATCCCCAAAATAAGTACTGCCATTATCAGACAGTCCTAAATATGAACAACTACTGCATAGCACAGAAATTTTTTAAAAAGGGACTTCCCAAGAAAAAGCACATTCCCTTTAGGATGAAAACTCATGAAAGCTATAGTTTACAAACTTGCTTCTATCTGCAGTGTACAGAAAATAACGCTTCTGTATTGGAAAACAACTCCTTGCACCAGGTGGCAATATGGTCTGTGCAAAAGGCAGAATTAGGCCCTAAAAATTCAAATAAAGGCACTGATGAGCCAATTCAGCATTTTCAAAATTACAAATGATGTAGCATATAACTAGTTTTAAGCTAATTAAATTTAACTAAGACTCCCATAACACTATAAGGAAAAAATTTTTGTTCAAAAGTGACAGGAATCAGGCACAAAGTCCAAAGTTTACTTATCCCCATAATGAAAACGTAATGTACTTACAGCAACAGAAACTTAGTCAATTGACAACTTTTTACATCAGTCACAGCTGCAGTGTAGGTTTAACTGGCAGATGACAAATTGCAAAGACTGAAGGTACTTCTTCAAAAAGAGATATCAGCAAGTTGTTACATCTGCTTATTCCTCACCTCACACGTAAGCAAGTGTATTCACATCCTTCCTTTGGACAGGCACTTTGAATTTGTCATTAATTTCCAAATGCTGATAAATAGCAAGAAGAAACAATAATTCTCTAACAAGCAGGTGAGTCAAAAATTCTGGCATTTAACTATCAGAAGGTTTAGCAGCAAAAATTTTTCATCATATTAAATGAAAAAGGAACTGTATTGCAAGTACATAGTTGTATGCGGAGGGGGGTTATTTGGTTTTGGGTTTTTACTTGGTTTGTGGTATTTTGCTTTTAATCTATTATATGAAGTGCTATCTGTTGAAGAAAAAAAGGGAAAAAATTCAACAGTCATATTTTGAACAATGTCATGAAGTCTTATGCTAGTGTTGCACATGCATAAAAAGAAAAAGTATTCAAAGATGAAGACAACAATTGGTAATTGGTCACGAGGATATGTAAAAAAAAAAGCACTGTGAAAAAAGCTACAGCCTGGTTAAAGCTTTGCCAACTGCTCTGTGTTTATCTATAGAATATCATTACACAAGCAAGAAAGACAGGTGAACAGCTTGTTAACACAATAAAATGCTAGCAGCACCTTAAGCAAAAAGACAAACAAAACAAACAACCCCAGTGAGATAATGATTCATAGGACAACAAAAATCAGGTGGATAAATGTTTCCAATGTTCTCTACATTGGGTGTAATTCCAACCCCCCAAAAAGGAAAGTCTTATAAAGGTTATGCTTAACTAGAGTATCAAACATCTGAGACTGCCATGCTGTGGGTTTTCACTCATGATAAAGTCAGTGTACGTAGTTTCTATTTTTGACTGCTCATCATACTAATCTGGAAAAGCATGTGCTCAAATCCATATTTTCTGGGGGAAGCACATCAGCAAATGCTGAATACAAATTACTGAACCTTTTGGACATCTATTCTGCAGAACAGGAGTGCTCTGCAGCTGAGCCACAGCCTCGATTTCTAGGAAAGAACATGGGCCCCAGAAGAGAAAGGGGTTTTGCTGTAGGGGAGTGATGGAGCAGCCACTTCTACCAAGTGAAGAGTGGGTAACCTTCAAGGTTGCCCATTCATCCACCCTACGGTAGGCTACTCTTAATCAGCAAAAAGTCAACATTACCCATATTGCATCTGTTCTGCTCATGATGGCAACTGGTGAGTGATTTCCCTGTCTTTATCCCAACCCACTTTTATATAGCTTTTTCATCCTATTTTCTTCCCCTGGCCTGTTGTGCACAAGAGTGAGAGAATGGCCGGGTGGGCACCCAGCAGCCAGACAAGGTCAACCCACTCCTCTGAATTTGTAAAACACTTACCTAAAGCCTCCCCCAGCAGCTCATGTCTCAGAGTCTGACCTTAAGCTAATCAGATTTCATTCTCAGCTGTTGCAAGAACAATCAAGTTTAAAGAACAAATATTTACTTAGAAACAAATTCAGCTTGTCAGGATACATATTGAAATATACAAATCACTCTTAAATTTTTTTCTCTAAATGCTTTTACGCAGTTTGCTTCAGATTTGTCTAGATTTTTGTATTTAAACATTACACAAAGCATTTCTTCAAACAAAATTGATCCTGCAGTGCTTTTAGTGATTTGTTACCTATCAAGAGGAAAATAGCCAATTTAGCTCCCTGGGCTTGTTGATCAATTATGTTCAATTCCAGATGCACAGCTCCACCTTGCACAGAGCAATTGTGTGGCATTTGAAAGTGGCACCCAGCAATTTGTCCTGCAGCAATGCAAACCATCCTGCCACACTACATCTTCACAACTTACCACATGAGAGGACTTTCAACCCACTCTAGTTATGTTATACCATGTCTAATGGATGTGTCTAAATATTTATAACAACTCCTTACTATCTGGGCAAACAATGACCTCTTCTTAGACATGTCTAGCATATTAATTTCTCTCAAGTTATGATGTTGCTATAACCTTTTTTCCTTTCAGAACCAGACTTTTATTCTAAAAAAAAAACCCAACTAAACCCAATAAATGAACAAACCCAACAAGCTCAAGCAACCACTTTATGCAGTTAAAGGACTGTTTTGAAGACTCTTTTTGGCAGTCACCTTTTAGCACACACATTCCTAAATTATTTTTTCCCTCCCAGGTCTGTAGTTCCAGTATTTTGGTCATGTTTACCAGACTGATAAAACATGAACTTTGCTTTGCTGTTCAGAACTAACTTATTTTGAACAACATGCCATATACAGCCTTTTACATTTATATCATAACAAGAATATCTTAATTAGAACATCGACAAAGCTCCAAAAAGAGGGAAAACTGACCCAGCAAGTTGAAGCCTGCTGACTGTAAAAGAGTTGCTCCACAGATCTTCTCAGGTATTAACAGGCATAACACATTCCTCAGTTTTTTAATGTTCAAAGCACATCGTTAATTTTTTTGGCTCAGCAAACTCAGGGTAAGTCTAAGGTGTTCCACATCATATTTTAATAAAAGCACCATCATCTGTGTAAAGCTGCTCATAATAATCTCATTTGCCTTGTAGGACACTTTCAATAAACTGAAGCTGAACACCTTGACAGATGTTTGGGATTTAACTACCTTGGCATCCTATCAGTAGCACAATCAATCATTGCAACAAAAAGACTTTATCAAAACTTTGTTTCCAAGTGCATCTGTTCAAACCTGGTGATGAAAGAAACTGCTGGTACAGCCCTCAGCACTGAAACTTTTCCCAGCTTCTGCCTTCTGACACTAACTTCAAATGAATGTTTGCATAAGTAAATCTTTTGATCTTATTTCCACTATTTCAGCTAAATCATATAAGCAAGTAGCTTTCCAAGTGCCATCATCAGTCACACTGTTTCCTACTCAGTTTTCCAGGTAACAGCAAGCTTCAGTGGTTACTTGTCCCATGTTTAGCACAGCATCCATGTGTGCAGCTTCACCCATGTCTAACCAGGAAAACATTCCAGACACAGTCCTCAATCTCAAGGATTTAACACCATCTCTCTCTGCAGAAAGTCCCCACCTCCTTGTAGACAGAGCCTACTTAAAGTTTTAGGGAACTTTTAGGAACTTCACTGTTTTTAAGGGCTTGATACTCTGAGTATCTTTTTCCAAACACACTTGAGCATGAAGAGTGGCTTTGAAAATTACCAGAACATGAGCAAAAAGAAAGGCAGAGGAAAGACACCAGACAGACAGACCAACAGCAGGAGTACACAGGACTTTAAACCATGTTTAAAACTTTTTAAGCAGTCCAACAACAACAAAATATATTCAAGTACACAAAAAGCAGGTATTTGCTGGAGACAGGATGCTAGTGCATAGCAGAAGGCTCCCATGCATCCCTGCTCCCACTCCCTGCTGAATTGAATTTTTTTTTTTGCTCAATTAGGCATTCACAGGTCTTTTCAGACAATATCCTCAAGGTCTGTCCTTGGTCTCCTGGTCACGCAGAAAATCTCTCCTGGGAGACAAATGGGTTTGTACAGCTATTGCTGTTTTCTGTGCTAGCTCAGCATGCAGTTTGACCAGTTCTCCTCATCAGCATGCATGTTGGATGAGCTCTATCAGTCTTCAGCTACTCTCCACCCCAAGCTGCTCCTTTTAAATCAAGACACAGAATGCACAAAAACTAAGCAGAAGTTAAAGGCAACCATGAATGCTTTTCATGCTTAATATGAACAGTTCTGTATCCATTTATTGAGAGGAACAATAAAACAAAAAAATCCAAACAAAACAAAACATAAAAACACCCCAAAGCCTCTAGTCAATAAATATAAGTGATTCATACAAGGATTTAAAAATCACATATTGTTTCTTCTGGAAAGATCAAGCTCCTCTGACCTGGCTGCTGCCTGTTCAGGTACACAGAAAAACCTACATAATTATGGCATCACCTATTTAATGAATGGACACTTTTCCCACATTCTCACCAACAGCTTTCAGAGAAGCTATTACACATACACTCTCTTGCCTATTACCCTTTATTGACCAGCAATATTGCTTTCACATAACTGTTGGTTGGCCCCAAATGCATTCTGCAACTTCTGGCTGCCAGGTATTTCTATAGAATGCTAAATGGCAAAAGAGACAAAGGCATTAATTGCAGAGCTGATGTTAAAAGGAAATTCATTCTCAGTAATGCTTACTCTAATATTTACAATGCCTTGGAAAGAATATTATTTAAACTAGTTTTCCTTTACTGTATTTGATAATAGTATTGAAAAACAACATTACATGGGAGACACCACAAAAAGGAGAAATGTGATGTTTGAAAAACAAAGTTAGCTTAAATAATGCGAAAATACTAGCTCCTAAGTAAAAATTCACTTCTCTTTCAATGTAAACACCTACTGCAGGCCTGAATATCTGAATATCTTCTCTACCATCCCTGCACTATGCAGGCTCTACACCCCAGTCAGGCTCCAGAAATGAACACTAACTAGGGACCATACCAAAATCACAGAAACACTCAAGACACCTTACATCTTACAGGGCAAGTAATTCCAGTGCTTCCAAAGCCTAAAGCAAGGACTCCTGCTAGAGTAGCTTTAGCTTTTCTTTCAATCACATAACAGGTTAAACTGTTCCATTGGTTTCACTGTGAATACTGCATTTGAAACAAGGTTCAGCATAAATGCAGTCTTGGATCAAAGCTATTAATTTCTTTTCAGCTGCAAAACAGTGAATATTTTTCCCTTAGCAACATAAATTCAAGCGTCAAAGGTTGGTTTCCTGACATTTCTGAAATCCGAGCTCTTAATTATTGCCATTAATTTCAAGACTGCTCAGAAAACAGTCAGTAACAGCTGCATCCAGCCTGACTTGCACAGCTTTCTAAGCTACAGTCACACAATCACATTCCTTACCAAAACCATGCCAATTTGCTCTAAAAAATGCAAGAATAACTACAGGCATTCTCCTGTTCCTCATTTCCCATGCTCTAGCCTTCCTGTTTTGTGTAACAAACGCAAAGTGAAGGTCAGGACCTGGAAGTACTTTCCCACAGTGGTCTTGCCTACACCAAACACGAATCTCTCCAGCCCGAGCAGTATTTTCTTGTTCCATTCCAAGGTGCAAAGATGAGAGCTCCAGATCCCTCTAGATCTGCCAGGAGTATAATGGTAAAATTTCCTTCTGAAGGCAAGAGACACCAGTTAAAGCTTACTGAAATAAAAATCTCTTTTTTGCCCTTTCTTGCTACATTAGAGACAAACTGCCTTGCATCTGAATTTAGCTCCAGCTTTTTCTGTTTTGCTCCCTCCAGCAGTGCTTACACCACACCTGAGCCACAGCTCTGCTTTCATTTCCAGAATCCGGTGTGTATGACACAGGCAAGCCTGCAGACTGAAAATGCCTGCAGAGCTTCAGGGACTACCAGTGATGAGCTAAAAAAAAAAAATCTCAATGCATTATTAACCACAAACCTCCTGCTTTTAACACACATGACCCAAGGAACTGGAAAAATACTTAAAGGAGACTTGCATTTTACATTTTTGTTGCATCCTGCAAACACAGTCAAAGCAATTAATTGAAATGTCATACAGTAAAACGTTTTTGGTTATTCCTCCAAGCAGTTACTTCATCTAGTCAGGCAACCGTTTCCTCAGGTATTGAATATTTTACAATTTCTAATGCTATATTGCTTTTCCTTACCAAGTTATAGGTGAAACACAGCATTTCTTTTCAAAGAAAATGTAGTGAAGACTGATAGGGAGTTTTATTCAAACTGTATATACTCATACCAATATACCATAACTCAGATTTTTTTTTGCTATTCATTTTCTTTTATATATTTTTTACAATATTTGTAATTCTTAATGATATACATACAAAATCATTACAAGACAGGCTAAAAGAGAGCACATCCAATTAAAGGTTCTGTTCATGAAGATACATTAAATTCAGAGATGATATCACATCCCAAAATTGTGCTGTGAACACAAACACCACTCAAAAGCATGACTAATATCCATAATCAAAAGTATGTGTTGAGCGAAATTTTATTCATTTACTTTTTTGTTTATTTATTTGAAGGAAAAAAGGAAGTCCAGAATTTATCAACTGGAAATGACAGGCAAAAGAATATAACTTGGAACTCATGAAGTCTGGGGATATGCATGTATTTTCAAGGGCCATCGAAGATTATTTATATTCAGCAAAACACAATTATGATTCTGAAATGGACTGAAAATAGAAATGTAAATCAAGTTGGCAGTATATTTCTACTCTCCAAGCAGCTACTGCTTGGTTGTTTGTGTTACTACCTACACCAGCCTAAGGACTAGTCAGGACCCAACACAACCTGAGACAAAAATGAGCATTACCTATAGGGGGTGGGTGGGTCTAATAGCAGTAAGATGGTAAAAGTACTGACTGATTACAACACAATGACTCATTATGGGGACATGTATTTATATATTAATTCCACAGTCAGCAAAATAATCTGTCAAAAATCTATGGCAAAAATTCCCAGGTGTATCAATGTAGATTGTTTCAGAAAGACCAGCTTGAGACAGGCAGCTCCACATTTCAATTACACAAAACCCACGTGTGAAATACCGTGGCCACTGTTTAATGTGTAACTGAATGCTGGGAGTGCTGCAGTGAGGAAGACAAAAATCTGAGGTACAAGATACAAAACAAGAACAACCAAAAGCACTAAGACAAAGCCAAACTCAGTACTAGTGTAGAGAACAGAGCAAACGTAGGAAACAAAGATATAAACTGAAAAGATGGATTTATAAAGCCAACACAAACTTTCCTCTTTGAAAAGCATCTTGGAGTTCCAGAGTAAATCCAGCCCTTGTCACTGGTAGCTTCTGAGCATCAAAACCAAAGCTAAATTCTAAAGCTGTGATGAATGCAGGGATTCTGACAAGACAAACCCTAGAGTGCCAGACCTTTTCAGTGGTGCCCAGGGACAGGACAAGCAGTAATGGCCATAAAATAAAACACAACAAGTTTCAATCAACATCAGTCAGAACTTTACAGAGGGTGGCAGGGCAGTGGAACAGGCTGCCCAGGAAGGTCATGGAATCTCCCCCTCTCCAGACATTAAAAATCCACCTGAACACATTCCTATGTAACCTTCTCTAGATGCCCCTGCCTTAGCAGAGATGTTGGACTGGATCATCTCCAGAGATCCCTTTCAACTCTAAACTATTCTGTGATACTGTAAATGAAATCATTTGAGTTATGAAAATTACATTAATAGCCATTGTATATATATAATTGTATTAGTAAAGGAAAACTTCAAGAAAGCTATGCTAGCTATTTTATTCCATAAAGGAAAAACTAAATTACCTGTGAAGTGAGACTTGCTAAATTACCAGAAGAGCTATTACAAACATCTTTATTTCCCATGAAATAATTTCATTATGCAAAATATGAAAAATCACGAGACTGCTAGACTTCCTAATGATTATATATAATGTTCCTTTACCACAGGGTTGTTTGCACTTGTGAAGCACAGACATAGAAAACCTCCCAAACATCCCAAATTTCTGCAAATCAGCTTCCACCCCTCACACCCCACCATCATCAGGGTGCCATTTGTGGTAGCACACGAGTGACTCTGCTCCTGCCCAGCTGGACCTGCACTCAGCCCAGAATGCCAGGTGGCCCAACAGAGCCTTGTGATTCCCAAAAGAGAACAAAAGGGAGAAATTTCTCTTATACATTTAATTTCTCTCCGAACAAATAGTTACCTAAAAACATGTGCAGCACTTAGAATAAGATACACTGCAGGAAAAATATTGAAAAACCCCGAAATTTAGAATTCAAAGATAAAAGTTCATTTTCTCTTCATTCTGCTCAGGCCAGCACTGATTCAGAATTCCTCTGCACATGTTGTCCAATGCAACAGATGGGAAAACTCCCCAGCAGAGCAGTGTTATACACTTCATCAATTAATTGGAAAACATGACTCTCATACATTTCATTTTACATGCTGAGGAATTTATTCTGACTTGCAATAGATGACACCCCAATAAAGCCTTGCCTTAGAGCCTCACCACAAGCATTGCTCAGTACAGGAAATTGCAGTTTGAAAACTGACACTGCCCTTGTAACTAACCCACCCAATCATGTAAACCTCCAAAAAACCCCACTATAACAAAATATCATCACAAAAACTTACTCTTTAACAGAAACTAGAGCAAACCAGTTGAAATTACAAAAACAAGTTTTTGATTCATTCTCTGCAACACACCAAAGTTTCTTTCATGCTGCCACAAGACAGATTCACTGATTTATATAGAAGGGGAAAAGTATTTTGCTGGTTGTCATTGGGAAAGTTCACATAAAACACCAAACTGCCAAACTGAACTGATTTCTGAAAATGAACGGACAAAACAGAATGCGTGGTACAAAGTTGAAATAAACTTCTAGAAGTTGAAATAAAAGTTCTTAACTCTTTGCTTGTTCTATGTATCTCACATACACAGGTTTTCTTCAACATCTACTTTTTCAGTGGCACCTTGAAAGAGTGGCAATAAAAACTAATTGTGAACACATTTCAGGTGGACTTCAGTCACTAATATTCTTTTATATACTTTGAAGACATCTGAATATACATTCTTAGTGAGAAATTAAATATGTGTGAGGTTCCCAAGGTGGTAGGTAGTTCATTGATTCACATTCCCTTAGGACTTACTGAGTCCTTTCAGAGGTTTCTAAACCCTTACCCAGCCTAAGCATTAACTCCACCTACACTGGACTAACATGCTCTGAGGATTTTTTCCCCATTCATAAAATCAGCACAGTTCCCAGCTGGGAAGAGAGTCAAAAGTAGCAGTTTTTCAGACTATTTCTCAGGTTTGTCTGTCAGCTTGTGCCAAGAAAAATTTCATTTAGGCATAAGCAGCCACAGCACCCCAGAAACAGAGAGGAAAAAAAGCATAATGCCAAAGAGTCCAGAGGAAAACCAAAGTTTGGTAGAGTCAAATCACAGCTGAGAACTGGGCATTAAGAATCTGGTCCAGTTTTAATGAGTCCACACCTGTGCAGGAGAAAGGCCCCACATGAGACCATGAAGACAAAGTAAAAAGACCAAATCCTGCAAAGACAGAGCATAGCCTGGAACCAACATACTGCAGACACTGCCTTCAAACTTTTCAGTTCTAGGCAGCAGATGGCTCAGCTATGCCAAAATACTTCTGAAGTACAAGATGTGTTCATTCATGGAAGCTCTTGTTACTTGATTTTCCCATTTGTCCTCTAGGATCAGGCTGCTGAGGCAGCCCTCTGCCAACATGTTATTTCTCCTCAGAAAAACATTAACAGACTGAAGGGGAAAAGCTGACATCATATCTGATGGCTCCAAAATTACACATGGATTAGCAGCCTTGGCTTATCCAAAAAAAAAGAAAAAACCAAACCACCAACCCCAAACAAGAAAGAAAGAAAACAATAAAACAAAACAAAAAGAAAAAAAACAATAACCAAACAAAAAAAAACCCCAAGAAACAAACTTACCCAGGAAAACAGGTAAAATGTAAAGAATCAAGGCTAATTTTAAGAAAATACAGTAGTCATGTGCTAGGGGAGATAAGATGCAGGGGTTTAGTTGGCCATTGCCACAAGCTTGCCCTGAAAGCTTTGCACTAGGAGAGAAGCCTAGGAACTGAGATCAAACCAATCAAGATGAAAACACTGGTGGGTGTTTACAGACAGAAACGGCAGAGATAGAGAGAAGAATCTCCTCAAAACTACATCTACTACTGGGGCAAAGTTTCTGTCAATTTTTTCCCAATAACTGATGGAAAAGCCTTGGATTAAAGCCATGTTCTGCCTGTAATGCAGCTTCACTGAATATACTAAACACATTCCAAAAAAACCTAATCCTTACTTGTACATTGGCAATACCTCGTTCAAGACAACATTAATGTTCTTGCATCAAGCCAAAACCAACAACCAACAGTTCATGATTATTACTGTGAATTCATCAAGAAACCAGCAATTACAACATATGTCGTTTTGATTATAAGAAAAGCAGAAAAGTAAAAAGGACACTTCCCATTCTGAGGAGAAAAAATAATCTCATCAGTGGAATTTAATTCCTTGCTCTAAGTGTAGGTAGTTTCAGCAGTAACATATTGCAAGATGCATTCATTTGACTGTATACACTGGTGGATTTATTCTTCCTTATGCCTTGAAATCACTGAGTCTATGGACCTGATGACAAAACTTACAGTGCAGCAAAGGACTGAGAAGAAAAGAGAAACGTGAGCTCTCTAAGAGGAAAGTCTTCACATACATTCAGGTTTATTCTCTTGGTAGTTAGAAATTTTTCTCCTTAAAATCAACATCTAGTAGACTCTCATTAGGATGCACATTGCCATAAAAGCTGTATTATTTTATTATATAAATTTCTGATATGACAGCTGCAAAATCATTTAGAGAATCAGCTGACCCACTAGCCCACCACAGTTCACATCTGCACTAGTAGAAATTCAAATACAGCACTAGGGCAGCACGACATTTCTGAGAATCTTGACATCTGGTTCCTAAACCCACAAAAAGCTGTTATGGTTATTGTGGCTCAGTTTAAAAACAAACTACTGAACCTCTGTAGCATACTGGGGAAAAAATGTTTAAAGCTGGTTTATGTGCAGGAGCCCATTATAATGTAGCATTATACATAAGGTTCCCCAGTGACTGCTTCACACAGAAAAGGTTAAATTGCTTAGAGAAACTGTTTTGCAAGATGCTAGAAAATGAATCCTGTTTCTTATTGTAAGCCATTGCCATTCAGACATCGTACCACACTATCAAGATAAATATGAACTCATTTGCATATACCCAGGTGAAATTTTGCACAGAGTAATAACAAACTACAAAGAAATTTCAAAAAAATGCTAATTAGCTTCCACATCCAGCATTGCAGAACACAGTAAAATAGTTCTGTCTAAGAAATAGCTGCATTCCTGTTCTTTCAGCATTCTGCAGCATATGGATGAACAGCCAGGCTGAAGGCAGACTTTGACAGATTTACTGATTTATATACAAGGAGAAAAAAATTTTGCTGGTTGCCATTGGAAAAGTTCACATAAAGCACCAAACTGACAGATTGAACTGATTTCTGATAATGAACTAATAAAACAGAATGCATGTTACAAAGCTGAAATAAAACTTCTTAACTCTTTGCTTATTCTATGTATCTCACATACACAAAACCAGTTTTTTGCAATATCTACTTTTTCAGTGGTACCTTGAAAGAGTGGCAATAAAAACAATTCTGAACACCTTTCAGGTGAACATGACAATGAAGTCCTAATACCAAAAAAAAGTGGACATTCACAGGTTTTATACCGCTGCTCGTAACTCTTACCTTCCATCTTTTGGCTATTGGCAAAACAATTCATTTCATTCCAGCCTGGCAATAACCAAAGTAATTAGAGTTTTCAAAAAACTGCTGTGTCCTTTTCTACAGTTTAATAACCAACCCTAATGTAAAATTTATATTACTGTAGGCTTCATCATGATCTAGCTATGCTTCAGTGCTCCCAAATCATTCTGAGAAACCATCTGCAGCTTCAAGACTTAACCTTCACAGCAAGTGTTAAAGAAAAAGCCAGAAGGAAGAGCCCCAACAAAGAGAAGGCAAGAATCAGACTGGCTCAGCAGACAGGCCACCAGCTCCACACATCTCTTCCTCCCTTGCCCTTCTGCAACACTGGGTGAATTCCTTGTCTACTTGTTCAGGTGTTCAGTTGTGCTTTTTTTCTGTACGACATGTAAATGTGAAGTTTAAGAACATATTATCAGACCTATTAAGACATTTTGCTTTCAGAAGCTGCCTTCTGCTTGTAGGTACAGCCTTCACCACAATTTGCTGCAGAGCAACAATTACTTAGACTTTACTTTTTGGTCAAGTGACTACAGACATGTAACTATTTGAACATTCAACAATGAAGGACAAGGCAGAAAAGACAACCTAGAGTTGTCACCTCTGCTTTTACCCAAACTTCTCCAGAAAACAAACAAACAAAAAATACAACATCATATTCAGTAGCATTTAGCACATGCCTGGTTATCAGATCCATAGGTTCAATGATAGGCTCCTCACAGAACACAGGAAGACAACTCAGCTACTCCCCACTTTCTTTAATCAGACAGCAACTAGCATTTTTCCAATTTAAAAAGCAATGCTACCCTTTGATAAAGGAACCCATCTAGTTGATATGGGGAAGCGAGGTGACATAAGCACTTTGGATTTTAGTAAAGCTTTCAGTGCTGTCTCCCAGTAGTCTTCTGGATAAAATGTCCAACAAACAGCTGGTAAAAACATCATGTGATGGACATCTTCATTAATGACCTGGATGCAGCACTGGAAGGGAGCCTGAGCAAGTTCACAGACAACAAACACTGGGAGGAGCTGCTGACTCCCTTGAGGGCAGAGAGGTCCTGCAGAGAGACCTCCACAAACGAGAGGGCTGGGCAGTCACCAACCATGTGAAGTTCAAGAGGGGCAACTGCCGGATTCTGCACCTGGGATGGAGCAACCCTGGGTGTACGGACAGACTGGGGACTGAGGGTCTGGGGAGCAGTGCCAGGGAAAGGGACCTGGGGCTCCTGGGCCGTGGAAAGTTGAGCCTGAGCCAGCAGTGCCCTGGCAGCCAGGAGGGACATCCCTGTCCTGGGGACAGCAGGGTCAGCACGGCCAGCCGGGCAAGGGAGGGATTGTCCCGCTCTGCTCGGGGCTGGGGCGGCCTCACCTCCAGTGCTGTGTGCTTAATACTTGGCTCCCTCCAGCAAATAATGAATGAAATTAACAAAACTAAATGTCTGTTCTAATAAACCAATCTTTATTGGCATCCTCTGCTAAAAGGATATTGAAAGGATGCTGCTGCATATTGTTTACATCAGAGGCAATGTAAATTAAAAAAAAAATTTAATACACACTGAAACGCAAGACAGGTTTTTATTTGCAGACTAGAAATTAAATAAAAAAACCAAGAACTCAAGACAAATGACTGCAGCATACAAAGCAAAGAACCCATTAAGTCTTTTTTTCAAAGGACCATCACACACCAACTCTGAGATAAACCAAAGGCACACATTGTGTTTCAGCAGGGAGAAGTCTAACCCGTGACTTCACAGAGAAATGATGCCCTTTCAGCAGAACGTCCCTGAGGCCTCAGAGTGGTCAGAGGTGAACTGTCACCCCACAGAAAGACCCAGGCAAAGCCTGCGTGAACCAGCAGAAAGCACCTGACACCTTGGTTATTCCACTCCTGGAGTAGCACTTACACAATTTAGCAGCAATCATACCAAATGTTTTGCAGTGGCATTTGTTACATGCTTGAAAGCACAAAAGAAAAACCATGACTCAGGAAAATTAGGTAAGAAGCAGGCTTTCACAGTTAGCGTGTGGTAATTTAATGCACAATAATCTCAGTTCATGATCACATATTTGAATTAAAATGAACAACAAATATTCTAAGAAATTTGCATTTTTAGCACAGCAACCAATGGAACTCAGAATTGCCACTAAATTGCAGAACTGGAAAATCCCATTTTCCTCACTGCAGGTAAATGTGGATTTATTCTGAGGAATGTGACTATACAGTAGGAATTGCAGAAGAGTAAATATTTTGGGCAAAACAGTGAGAGAAGTCTTCATGTACATTGGAAAATAAGGGGTTTCAGGACAGAAAAGGAGCCAAAATCCAAACCTGAAAAAGGGAAGTCATAAACTTGTTTTCAGCTTCATCTAAAGGTGTCACTATCCAGCCAAAGTGAAAGCATGGAACCAACCAAATTCATAATTCATCTTCACAATGTTACATACAACTTTCCTCAATATTTACTCATAAAAGTAAAGAAGAAAATGGTATGCCAACTATATAAGTAACTGAATTATTCAACCTTCACAAGTAACTTTTTCCTCTTTGTAACAAAAAACCAAAACAAAACAAAAAAAAACACCAAAAAACCAAAATAAAAACAAACACAAAAAAAAAAAATCCACAAAAAAAACCCCAAACAAACAATCCAGGCTACCTAAGAAACCATGGAACCTCAGTTTTTTTTATGTCCTGCAGCATTGCCCTGTCCTTGTCTTTTCTTGAATTTTTCACTAGAGTCAATTTTATAGATGTTCACAGACACAACTGTTGATGTACAGCGTGAGGATTAGAGAAAACACAACCAACAGAACAAATACCCAAACAAGAAGTCCTCATATCTGTATTGGCTTCCCCTGTTTATACAGAGATGTTGACACGCCTCTAAGGAAAAGCAGATCCTTTCAATCAAGAATATTTCATGGAAGCTTTCTTATTCTTTACTCCTTTCATAAAAGCTTGGTTATCAACGTCTGCATTTCACAGTTCTCAGCTTTATTAAAAGACCTCTCCTTTGCTGCAACCATGTCTGCAGGAAAATTACTCGACTGATTTCCCATTGAAATAAAATTGTTATTCCACCAAAGGTTTGGGAGGGGGGGAAATGCATCATTAAAACATGGCAAATGTCAAGGTCCCTGCTTTTTACAAGTAGATTATTAAATGGCCATGTTGGGCAGGTAGGAGCAAAAACCAGTAACCCCAGCTACAGTTTCAGGCAGCTGATATGATATAGATTGTAACCTGAAGCACTGCTAGGCTGGTGACATTTTGGTAAAGAACCATGATGTACAGAAGCAGTGAGCTGAAAACTATATTGATTATATATATTTATTGTATTGATTAAATAAGACAAGGGGGGGAAAAAAGGAAACAGAAATGAGGAGGCTCCCAGGGAAACGGCAGAAACTGCATCCTCTTAACTCTTGTAGCTGAGATTTGCAGTATCATTCAATTACTTTGTTTTCTCTTACTGTGTTTCTTTTAGGTTTCTAATTTCTATTCAAGTGATTAAACACTGCAGTTCTTTGAAAGCCATTTTACAAACCTTTTCATTACTCAGAGGCTGTACAAAATAATATTTAAAAAAGAAGATGAAAAAGCCGGAAGAGCCAACAAAGGGATTAAATAAGGAATGGATATCTCTGAATTTAATCCTATTTTAACTTTCATGTCTGGTGAACAATGAGAAAACTATCAGCTTTGGGTCTGGCAACTGCTGTATCAATGTCTGCTACCAGCATTAGCACTGAATCCATCTGTGACTGGGGAACAGTTCAAGGATTTAACAATATGATTACAGCCTTTAATTTTCACCTTCAACTGCATGATTAAGTTTAATAAAACTGTGGTCTATACTGTGACTCACATTCCATGTCATCAATGAACATTTGTTGCACTAGACACATAACATGCCCATCTTGTATGTGGAAAATTAAGGTAACATTTCACTCTCACAGCACTCCCTTACTGCAAAGCATTGCAATACAGAAGAACATTCTGAGAATAAAGCGGTAAGTGTTTGTAAAGCACTTGGAGATTCTTGGATAAAAGATATTATAATTAAAAATTAAATTACTCCAAACTAGTGGGAGGCTTTTTGCACCTTTCCCTAACAGAGCTCACGCCCCCACAGACAGCACCATCACTATAATGCTCCTGCACAGATAGAATCTAAGCTAATTCCAAAGTTCAACCCTGCCTGAAGTTACAAATCTGAAACTCTTTCAGCTAAGGAAATTCAGCTCTTTCATGTAACTAAGACTGAAACACTCTAAATCTGAAGCTTTCCATCTCAGTTAGATCAGGAATCAATCTGGTAACCCTTCAGTGAGCTTAAAATGTATTGCTACCATTACTTTTTTATAATTTCAAACAAATACCTACAGAAAAAACATCATGAATAAGGAGTAAGAAAAGTTACTGAGATGTTCAAATAAAAAAAACCGTAAGCACCTGTTGACAAGATTTTTCTTATCACCTGGCACTTTTATTACTTGTGAGTCAAGTTAAAAAAGCCCAGAAAGCTTTGCTGAAATATTTTTCATGTATACAGCAATAATTTCATACTACAGAAGAGCTATATTTCACATTTTAAAGCCCACTACATCTGAAAATCTACGCACACATTGCAATGGTTTCTACACTGAAAGTAAAAGGGTTTTAAGGTGGCACTGACATCAACAATTTATTGCACAGCTACTCCGATGTTTACTTTGTTTTGCCCTATAAAGACAACTCTAAAATGAGACTCTTGGTGTTACTGAACATGGGGAGGACAGCAATAACCATAAAAATAAAAGTTAAACACACCAGCTGTTGCATAATTTGGAAGCATCAAAAGTTATCACTTATTTGCTTTCATCATCAAAAGAGACATCTGGGAAAAAAGCAACTTCAGAATCAGTTCATTGAAGACCTCACAGGCAACTGAAAGTGAATGGGGAAGTTGATCTTCCACACTTTTACTAGAATTGCAGAGTGGTTTGGGTTGGAAGAGACCTTCAAAGGTCATCTAGCCCAATCCCTTTGCAACAAGGGGGGACTATCTTCAACTAGATCAGACGGCTCAGACCCCATCCAACCTGGCCTACAGTATTTCCAGGGATGGGGGCATCCACAGCTTCCCTGGATAACCTGCTCTGCTGTTTCACCACCCTCACAGTAATTATTCCTTATATACAAGCTAAATCCAAGCTCTTTTAGCTTAGGGCCATTACCCCTTCTGCTATCCCAACAGGCCCTGTTAACAAGTCTGTCCCCATCGTTCCTTAGGCCTCCCTTCTGCACTGAAAAGCTGCCATGAGGTGTCCCTGGAGCATTCTCTTCTCCAGGCTGAACAACCCCAGCTCCCTCAGCCTGTCCCCCCATCAAAGGATGCTCCAGCCCTCTGAGCATCTTTGTGGCCTCCTCCGGACCCGCTCCAAGAGGTTCCTGTCCTCCCTGTGCTGGGGCCCCAGAGCTGCCCACAGCACTCCAGGGTGGCACCTCTCCCTCTCACAGCCAGAGCAATGACTGGCACACATCAGGATACCTGGGCAGTAATGGCTACAGATGTCACACATTTAGGTAACTCCACTGGATACCTGATTATGAAGCATCCTTCAACAGTGGCAAGTGTTCATAAATCCATGTTTGACAAGGGCAATCAAGATGCCAAAAATCAGAAAATCCACACAAGACAGAAGATAATGATTTACATCAGTCAGCTGGTAAGACTTCACCACGTAAAACTGTGGCAGCTATTACCAGCCTTTTTTCCCCCCATCCTATGTAACATTCAAAATTTGCAGAACAACCTTCAGCTTTTATGCAGCCAAGTTTCGGGCAGACCGTCTCCCTCCTTTCTTTTCTGGTTAGGCAAAACAGGAGATCTGCCTGTCTTTATAATCTCTATTGGCAAGAGAAACCTACCCTGAAAACAGCTAAAGCATCCCTTCCCAACAGCCTTCTAAATGTTGCATACAACAGGGAAAGTAAGCTGCTGTGCTGAATACAGAACTAAAAAACCCCCAACCAAACGCATATATGTCTTTTACAATTACGTAACATTACATTCTGCCTCTTCAAAAAAAAAAAAAAAAAAACACCAAACAAACCACAGAAAACAAACAAACAACCTGGCAGATTTTACAAATATTATTTATCTCCCTTTGTCATCTAAATAGGAAAGACTAGTAAAAAACAGCAACTGTTTCAAAACATGTACAATTTTGAACATATTAACACTTGACAATCTCAAAACAAGCTGGGTTGGAAGGGACCTTGAAAGGACATCTGGTCCAACCCCCCTGCTGTGGGCAGGGGCATCTTGCACTGGATCTGCTTGCTCAATAGATTTCCCTATTTTAAGCATTAAATTCTCTCCTAGCTTTGACTGGGTCTCTCATGCTTTTTCAGAGCGTATTATTGCTGCCAGTGGTTGCATAAGAGAATTACTGAGATTTTCAGAAATGCCAGCAGAAGTAAAAATCACAACCTTAGGAACAAAATAGAAATTCAATTATCTGCAACTATTCCCAGATACATTATTCTCCACAAGCAATAATCTGGAAATAGCTTTAATTTTAAGACCCACCCTCTAAAGCAAAATTCCATTTAAAAAAATGTATTATGTATTTGTACATCTTCAAGTATTTTTAAATATACAACTCACTTCCTACAACATATGGCAGACAAAAACCAGACAAGTAATATAAGGGGCCTGGTGCATTTGTAAAGTTCCTTCCATCTTGTGCTTTAAAAAAAAAAAAAAAGAAAGATCAGTTAGGCTGCAAACAGAGTTGTGCTGAGTGTGAGGCAGGCCCTCTAGCAGCGAGATTATGTGATTATTTCGGGATGCCGCAGTCATGTGGCTGCACAGCAAAGCTTTTGTGGGAAACATGACACAATCCCAGTGCACTCCAACTGCTGCCAGCAACTCGCCCGAGTGCATTTCCCTCCAACACACCCACAGGAAAGGAATTACAGATTTCAGGGATACGGCCTCTAAGCAGGCAGGTTTTATTCACCGTTGCAGTGAATCTAAAATCTCCTCTCTCATTTTTCACTGGGTATCACTTCATGATTATCTGCCCCAAAAGGCATCCACCTGGGCAATGCATTTATTCAGTGTTAGTCCTTCTGCCAGACAGGTATGTTTTTCAAACGTTGTCATATAGTCTCACACTGCACTTTTCAGAAAAACACCACACTTGCTAAAAATATTTCACTGGATTACTTCTCAAAGACGAACTTCAACTAATTCTGCCTCTCACGCTGTCCTAAACTCAGAATATTTTCACATTCAAGTGCAACAGTAAAACCATATACAAAATAGTAGCCTCTAGGTAGGACAACCTCTATAAAAACTGAGTACAAAATTAAGTATGTTATATGTTAAATAGCAAAATACTTTTATAATAGAACAGACTGTGGAAATTCACATATTTACCTCCTCTCACATGACTCATCACTAATTTGTTTTTACCTATAAATATGGCATACTCACTGCCAGGTACATGGGGTACTAGAAAACACAATGTAATTACCTGACTTCAGGGTAATAGGCATTTGACCATAAAAAAAAAATCAAACCTTGTAATTCAATACTTGCATGGGATATTTTTGCACCAGGCAGTTCTCTTTCTAAAAGCTCATACGAGTAACACTCTGCAATCAAAACCAACTCCTGTCTAACAAAAATTAGCAAAATGCTATTAAACATAAAACCTAATATTAAAAGTAACAGAAACGTACAGAAGTTCTCCAGAAGACCTAGGAAAAACTCCTATTCCCAGATTCAAATCAACTCATTTAACCACCTCAGGAGTGAGCTTGCCTGTGTCTAAGAACACATCTTACTCATTTGCAGCCACAGCCCTGATACAAGAAAATTCCTCAGTTCTGGCTGTACAGCCACCAGTGGGGCTCTAGGCTGGAAGTGGAGTCAGGAGGGATTTACATACTGGAATTCTAACACAGAACTTATATCCCAGCCTTTGCAAATTCCTGCAATAAAAGTTTGTCATATTGGCAAGATATGATCTTTGCCCTGTTTGTGTGAGCCAAACTGAAGTCCATACACTGCACCAGCTCAACTCATTCCCTGAAAACCTCCCCAAACTTTTGACAAGTTTTGTTTCTGATACTTGTTAAAACCACAAGGTGTGTGATTTCATCCCATCGCAGACACCATGCCCAGGACATCAAGGCTTTGCTGTAATACCTGGCTGAACTCAGTGCCTGTCTGTGTGCAGCAGCTCAGAATAGCACAGGGGGTGAGGCAGAGTTTAATGCACGCTCCACTACAGCTGAACACAGCAGCAGCAATTCCATTTTTTTTCCTTGGGAACACACTAAATGAGCCAAGCTGTAACATGCAACTCATTAATGACTTCAGAAGTCAAAACCTTTCAAGTTAAAAATATGCAACAAAAAGCATCTTATTATTTTGACCTGTCTGCAATAAAGCACAAACTAATAAAAATATTTTTAAAATCAGTTCATGCAGTTTGGAGAAACACTTTTTTCCCAGTAAGCTGAAATAATACTTGAGAGGGGAAGAGATAAAAACAGGTAGGATGAAAACCAAGACTTTTTGAGAGAAGAGACCACATTTATTGATGCACCATTAAATATAAAGGTTCTCTTAACATTTTTAGGATGGACTGTGCTCTTAAATATAAAATTTTTCACAGGCTTTGCAACTGATTCTCACATTATCTTAATTCTTACCCCTCCTAAGATTTTTATCCCACTATAATTACATGAGCAAACTAAAGCTTCTTTATATCACTTCCTGACTTGCTGCTAGTTACCTTCCTAAGGTGTCAAATAGGGTTTAGGTATTTAGTGAGCATTTCAAAGGCTTTCAACTTAGAGTAGAACATCCAAATCCACTGACATGACATTTTGTAAAACTCCTTCTGAAATGAAATACAAATCTGAAGATACGGCCTCTCAAAGCAGGTCACCATGGAGTCTCAGGCAGAGCTCTTTGAGAGAGGGAGAACTAAAGCTGACTGATGCCATAAATACCATTTTGAAAGGGAAACACGAAGAGCAGGTGGGACAAGCTACTGGACAATCTAAGCCATTTTTCAGGGCTGGTTATTAATATTCTTCTCAGCATCCTAAGGTGTTCTCATTACCTTGAAAACAAAATAATTACAGCATTAATAAATTTGCCAGAGATTACAGATTGAGAAGTGATTTTTTTTTCATCAATATGTAGGAGGTACCAATAGTAAACAGGTGAAACAGATGAAAAATGTTTATGTATTGTTTAGCTATTATGGACTCATTTGATGAGCAGATCAGTCCTGTGGGACTCTCAGCCCTTCCCACAGCTCATTAGAGCCTTGTAATTGCCCTGTTTGCCAACCAGTATCAAACAGCATAAAACTAAACGAAACAAGTTTATTTCAGACTTCCTTTTCTCACTTTCAGTAACTTGTCTTGAATTTGCTTCTGCCAGATTAATTCAGCTATTTAATTCCTGGACTTCATGGCTACAGAACTGCATTTACACCTTGTAAACATACAATTTTAACATCACTGAGTATCTCTAATTATGCTGATATGTAGCAATATGATACAAATCTCCCAAGTAAAAACTGATGAATCTGCATCTGGTTAATTTTACAGGGAATTTGAGCAGAACACTAAAATGCATCAAGTATCCTATCTCAGGTGTTAAGATACTGAATGAACTGCATTCTGCATTAAACCTTTATTTGATGACCCAGTAATTTTATTTACTGTTGAACCTGCTTACCAACTTTAACTTTTAATTTTTCCCATATTGAAGTAAAAGGTCTGATAGATCTGTTTATAGCTTAATGCATTTGCTTACCTATGCAGAAAAAGAGCTCTACAGTCAGATTATATCAATTTGCTCACAAGCCATAGTCTGTAATTAATAATTCCCTACTCTGACAAGTCAATACAGCAATCTTCCATTCTGTAAATACACATTACAAAGATACAGCATTCTAAAGAAACTATCTCCAAATCCTCAAGCACAGTCTCTCCAAGAGTTTGTTTACTCACTCAGCTGAATACAAAACAGTCTGACAGTCACCAAGTGACATCTGCTCACTACATAAACCCTTTCAAAAAGCAACAGCAGATACCACTAGCATCAACTTCCTCAGAAAAAACCAAAACAAACTGAAACCAAATGAATAAGCCTCACTTTTTTGTTTGCTTCCCAGAGAACTTAGTTTAAAAGCCTGTCTTACACCTTCAACACCCCCACCTGACCAGGGCTAGGGCTGGGGGGCACAAAACAAGTGATCGCCCATATTGGTTTCTATCCCATGCACCCTAACCAGCTACACTGACCCCCTTAAGCATGTTTAAACATCCTTTATCTTGCAACTCTGTTGGTAAATCCCTGCCTCTCAGCAGCAGACTACATCATCTTACTTCACAGAACAGGTCTGGCCTCATATTCATCCTCAATTTGCTTTTTGAGCCTATTCAGTGCAAGTCATCCAGTGAGGGAGTTCGAAGTGAGTTGATTCCAGAGAGTTGCTGAACACCCACCTGGCACAAACCCACCACCCTCTCCCATGGGATGAATGAAAAAGAGAAGGAAGGTAAAACGACCCATGGATTAAGATGTTTAATACCAGCAAAAAGGAATTCATTCCCTACTCTGAAGAGATGTCCAGCAGCTTCCTGGGAAGAGGAGCCCCAGTATAGCTAACACTGGACTGTGAAGACAAGTATCATAGCCAGAAACATCCTCTCCCCTTGCTCTTCTTTTCCCTGAGTTTTCACTGATGAGCACAGCATCATATGGCATGGCATACAACACCCCTTTGGTCAGCTGAGGTCAGATGTCCTGGCTGTGTCTCTTCACAACCCTGTGGCCAGCACTGTTTTAGCCATCAGTGTGAGACACAGCCCCACAACTGCTATGCAGACAGAAAACTTCATAATACCAGCCCAGCCAGACCCTGCACAGTGTTATTACTAGAGTTCTCTGAGATTCCAACTGCAAGACTTCTTTCTTCAGTCCCAGGATCCTGGCTACAAAATGACTTCCCATTACTATCCTGATAAACAAAAGAACAGGATGGGAACCTTTAAAAGGGTCTCTCCATCTTTACAGGTATTTTCAGACACTTTTTAAAATGTTCATTGTGCATAACTTTCTTAGTTAGAAGTCAGTGACAGATTCTTGAAGTCACTTCATGTCCTGCCCTCCACAGACCAGAGGACCATGAATGGCAGAGGCAGGCATGAGACAAAAAGGCTCACAGGAGGGAGCTATGACTTGCAACATGTAGGGTTTGTTTTGTTGGAGGACTTGTTGCTTATTTAGCTTAAAAAAACACCCACAAAACCATAAAGCAAATTCATCAGAAGGTACATAGGTATTACTAAGCAGAAAGTAGAAGAGAAACACATGCCTTTTTTCTCTTTTTCTTTGGATAGCAAGGGTACCCCAAATGTGTATTAATCTGGTGCTCATTGGTGCTGCACTCAAAATGCTGACAACATTTTTCACAAGCATTTCTTGTCTGGAGGAGGTAAGTATTTGACAGTCTGATATACAGGCAGTCTTACTTGGTTAAGCACAGGTTATTCAAAACCATGTTGCTATTCACATTCAGTTACCCCAAATGCAGTTACTGTCTCTAAGGACCTGCTGAATAGCAGATATTCCAAACTTGTGTTCAGTACTGAAGCCATGTGTTAATGCTTGCTTCATGAGAGAAGGAATGCAGGGAATCAACCATCTGTAATACACAAATTCAGAGTTCAGCATATATTTTAAAGAGTCACCTTATTGTGACTGTCTCCCTAAGTGAATACAAAAAAATTAAAAACAACATTTGAAGACTTTAAGCACTATCTAAGATCAGTATTGAACTGATGAACACTTTACTACAAATCTGGGAAAGATTCAATCTCAAATGAATCACAGTGTCTATTACTAATATTCAAGTTAAACCATGACATTTATATTCAGCCATATAGCTAATTCCCAGGATTTTTCATTAAAGTGGATTTGGGAAGAGAATTCTTCAATCCAAACTGACAATTATCTGCTACATGAACTAACTAACTTTAAAGTGGATTTGGGAAGAGAATTCTTCAATCCAAACTGACAACTATCTGCTACATGAACTAACCAACTTTAGGCAGGTTTCATTATGACAGACACTAAAGATGATGAACCAGCGGAGGCTCCTGCTTTTTTATAGCGTACCTTTGCATCTTTTGTTTTCTTCCACAGAACTGTGAAACCCCAAAGAAGACAAACTGTAAGATGACAGGACATCATTCTAAATCAACTTTGTCAGGATGCTTTTTCTTTGTTAAATTCTGCTTAACTAATGACAACCTATTCCCCACCATTTCTTCCTTGAGCCATTACCATAATAAAACTTGGTGACATTTAGTAGCAAGGAAACCCATCTGCTAACACATGGACAGCTAGCATCTTTGACAACCTAATTTTCATCAAGGACAGGAGAAGAAATGATCTCTTGCTAACACTACATCTATCACAAATGAGATCAGCCTGTACTTTTCATTATTCGACATGGATTACATTTGGAAAGCAAAATGTACTGCTGCATTAATACATCTCATCTCACTGTGCAAAACATCGTTTGCAATTGTACAAGTTTCAAGGCAGAAAGAAGTACATAAGGGAAAGGGATTTCTTTGGGGAAATCAGGAAATGACTGAAGGATGACTCAAACTGATGAACTCAGATTTGTAACTTTTTTCTTATGTATAAATTAGAATAGACAATTCAAATTTCAGTTGTATGTTTAAACATCTGGAAGAGATGAAGACTATGCACTGTAGTCTGTAACACCTGGTCATCACCCTAGCACTGTATGTTTACAAACTCCAAGGGTACTACAGAGGTTACAGCAAAAGAGACAAATCTCCACAGAAGTGATAGCAAAGCCCCAGAGCTGAGTCTGTATATACAAAGATAGGAGCTATGTAAATTCCATATGCTTCTATAGAGAAAACAAAAAAACATATTAAGAAGTGAAAGAAAATAGATCTATTGCACATTCTGTCATACTGCTACCACAGGAGGCCAAGCACCCCCATGCTGCTTCACCCAGCTCTGGGGCAGGGGCAATGCCAAGCTCCCCTTCACATCCACTGAGTATCCTGTGGCTCCCACAAGAACATTCCAGGCATTAAGAACAAAACAAAACAAAACCCCAAAAGAACAACAAAATAAAACCAACCAAAAAAACCCTCATAAACACCAGCAAATCTAGCAAACATAAAAGATTTCACATCTCTCTCAGCTCCATGTATAAATCCCTGAGCATATCTACGAGGAACATGTTAACTGAATAAATTTATTCATGTTACCATAGATTTTAGAATAATTATGATTTAGGAAACAGGATTTTCTTTCCCCTCATGCATCAATACCATTATTACCATACTTTAATTATAAAATTATCTGCAGCTCATTTTCAAGGTATCAGGTATTCAGTATTTGAGAATACTGATCTAATTCTTGGTTATATTGAAACAGGAACAAATAAAGTATGGTCATACAGAATCAGTGCAAGTATGTGATTAACAGCTTACTTTGTTTACAGGTTGCTGTATCCTGTGGCCTCTGCATAAGTTGCTGCTGAACTTCCAGGTCACCCTCTAATAAGTTTAACCTTGCATTTCAAAGCACTGTGCCAGGACTCACAATGAGGCAAGTAAAAATACTGTGCTGCTTTATAAATCAGTTCTTCATGGACAACAGTGGCAATAAAAGCCCACTAAGAAAACTGATGTGAGGATAAATGCATTTTAAAAAGCCCAAACACCTTTAAATCCCCCTTAAAGAGACCACAGACAACACAAATACATATTACTCAGTTTAGTTCAACTTCAGGATCATCCTTCATGTCTATTCACAAGTAAAAGCCTAAATAAAGAATGGTTAAGATCTCTTCTATCTTCTTTTCTTATTACCTCAGTAGACACTAAACAACACCAAGCACATTTACACAAAATCCCTTTACCTCTTTTCACAGAAAAAAAAATATAAGAGAAAGGGATAACTGAAGAAAATATGATGTAGTCAAGAAGCATACAGAAGGAAAAAAACCCAAACTAACTTCTGATGAAAACATTTTCTGTTCTCTTGAAGCCTCTGAACTTACAGTCACTTAAACACTCTGGTCCTTTTTCAGTCTTGACAGGAGACTTGCTTTAGTGGCTGACACTCCACAAAACACCCCCAGAATAAAGGAGATGTATCAGGATGGTAAATGTCATTAAAGTAAAATAGAAGGATGAGAGATAAAGCAGGCAAATATTTCTAGACATTTTTAGTACTAAATTATTCAAGCAAAATTTTGCATTCTTTTAGTCACTAACTGTTTTGAATTCCTCCTTAGAGGTTATCCCTTCTCTGACACAACAGTTTCTCTATATGAACAAAATACAAAATATTAAGTAGAAATTTAGTAACCTTAGTGTCCTGAAAAAAAAACTGATATAAAATTAAAAAGAAAAAAACCCAAAACATACTGTCCTACTTGGAATTTCCATTAGTCCAGTAATAATCAGAGTTCTTACTACCTATTTGAAATGATCCTTGTGCCAGTATGGTACAGAACAGCAGATCTGAGCAATTTTAAAACAAATATACTCTAGGCTTGTATTTCCAAAGTTATAATTACATGAAACACTGAAAATTTTTATAACCGGCATCACTGTCAGACTTCATTTACATTCCAAAAATCTCCTAGTAGTTATGGACATGCAAATCATTTTACTTATTCAAGTATGTACACAAACCTGCAACTATATTAATTAGGCATACAGAATTCTATGACAATCACTTGCAGGTTCAAAACAAGAATATTCAATGTTGTTGCTCTACTTTGTGATGTCTGTAAGATACATGTTCCTCACTGAAGAGTTAAATACTCTCCTGTCTCATATTCTTATATAATTACCAGATAATAATTACAAGAGTTTATTAGAATTTCAGTTTTTTTCTAAATGTACTTTTAAACTAGCAAATGCTGGCACTGATTTTTTTGTGCATGTTCTCACTGAACAGCATGTCAAATATGCCATTTAAGCTTTTAAATTTTTAGCCTTACAGTTTAAATTATTGGCCTGCAAAAGCCTCCATGTGGATTTATAAGTGCTGTCTGAAGAATTCACTTGAGCAGCTTTAAAATACTCAGAAGGAGACAGCACAACATCTGTCCCTGACAAGCTGCTGAAAACCAGGCAGGAAGCCAAGCACTCCCCAAAGTTCCAGCCCAGCAGAATCAGGCAGTCTTGAACAGCTGCAAAGCAAGAACTGCTTTTAACATTAAATCAAAGAAATCAAAGCTTGTGATAAGCATGCAGCATTTGTTCCTTGAAGTTAACCAAAGAAAGAGAGGCACAGCTTAACTCGCCCATATAAATGTATTACAGCTTATTATTATTTTACTGATGAAGTTGTTTGTGTCTTTTAAAATTACATTAGATTTAAAATACAGGGAAGGCTTCATTGCTTTGCAAAACTAAACAAATCCCCCTCTGAGGACTTTACTGTGCAAATTCAGAGGAGGAAATAGAGTGAGCAGAACAGTAGAAAAAGAAACAACACCACAAATTAGACTTAGGATGCTTCTGTTCATCAGCTTCATGTCCCAAGCCTTCCCACAGATTTCAACTGTCTTTTGGGGGTTTGTTTTGCTCTTAAGGAAACAAGAATAAAAACTGTAACAATGAAAACTACAAAATGGACAGACTGAAAAAGGCTTATAAGGTCAAATGGAGATAAGCAGAGGACCAAAGAGATAAAAGAAAGGTAATTGATAATTTCTCAAAGTGGAATTCTAAAAGGAAATTCTCAAAGATGCTTAACTCCTGGTGAATGCAGAAAGATAAAATTGCACAAACAAGAAAACCAGTCTCTTGTATTACTTAAAAGAATGTCAGAATGTTTCAAGAAGAGACTAAAAGTATCAACTCTTTCAAGATCAAAAAAGAAAACTCAAAAGCTTTTTCATAGTAATAAGCAACAAGTAACATGGGTTTGAACATGGTGCGTTAAAAAGTTAAAGCATGAATCCTTTAGCTACAAAACAAATCTTCAGCAAAATTTCACCTAAAAACACACAGTCCCATGTTTTGAGTCACTCAAAAGTGTTCATCTACACATCTTATCCTCTGTATAACAGATTTACCTACATTTTCCCTTTTTCTGCCTTCTTCAAGAAGGCTACCAAATCACGAAGGATTGAAGTTAAAGCAAAAAAACTCTAAGTCACACAACCTTCAATTGCCTTCTGGTTTTATGCATGGTATGATGCATTAGGCTGCAGGACAGTCCAGGGATGCTGCACAGGAAACATGGAGGCCAGTAAACCAGCTGGGGAGAAGCTTACCACACTCCCTGGGAGGGACAACCCTTAAGCAACAATCTTGGTGGTCATGGGGAGGAGAAAAGGCTTCCCCCAGAATGCACTGTTGCCGTATGTTGATTCTTTATATCCCACTGGCCCTTCCCCTTTGTTCCAGCCCTGTGCACTCACCTCATTTGTTCTGATGTTCTGCCCTGCCCCTTGCTAGCCCTGTATAAACAAACCCCTGCTCTCTCTGCTGGTTCTTCATCCCTGGACACCTTTGGGGAGGAGCTCAATAAAGACCCTCCATGGAACCCCACACAAAGGCTCCGTCCCCTCCTTCTGCATCACTCGAGGCTGAAGCCGCCCAAGAGCTGAAATCCCTGGGTGAGAGCGAGAGCTGCCTGCACACCCGGGACACCTTTTCAAAGAGCTTCTCTTGGAAGGTCATGGACTCTGCCACCCTGCCTGCTGTGACAGGAAAGGCTCAGGGCACTGGGATTGCTGTGAGCCTGCCCCGTGCTGCAGGCCATGCAGGGCTGGCACCACACAGCTCCCAGAGCCAGAACAGCTCCACAGCCCAGGCAAACGGGAGTGCTGCACGGAGCCACCTGAGCGAGCCTGATGTTCAACGAGCAGGACACCGCTGTCACCCCGTTCGTCTAAGACTTCTAATGTTTACATTCTTGTAACGAACTTTCTCACACACTTTATGTAAATAATTAATTGGATTACATTCTTTTCTTAAATTCTTTTCTGAGGAGGAAAAATTTGATGGACTATTGGTTTGTCCAGTGTCATTGGAGAGGTGGCACTTTCATCCTCCAATCCACTGTCACTTTTGAAAATCTAAAAATGTTGGAGTCAGAAAATAAACTTCCCTTCTTTTTACCTTGAAGGTACCAGCGTGTGAGTTGTTTTATTTATTTATTAGAGCAACACAGAGGAAGCCTGCAGATCTACAAACCTGGGTCTGTGGAAGAAGCCCACCCTGGGAAGAGCAGAGGGGGGAACTGAAGGAGATCCCTGCAAGGCAAGTGCAGTGAACAGGTCTGACAACTTTCATTACCAGAACTGTATAATAAAGTACCTTCCAGACACACATCCTGACTTCCTATTTACTTCCTGGCGCTTTCCAAGCACTGACAGAGGCCTGTCCCATTACCTGCCCATGCTGCAGTAATAGGGTGAAGTGAGGTTTTCAAACTGCTGCTTCCAAAATGCAAATACCTAGCGACAGGCAGCATGCTCAGAAGGAACCTATATGCAAAAATTACCTTTCCCATCAGTCTAAAACAAGTCAAGCATCATCCTTCAAAAATCATATAAGCCAACTTTTGTTGCTCTGTTTTGTTCTTGTTACCTTTTATTTTTTTAAGATTATGTGCTACTTCAAAGGCTGCTCCATTGTTGCTCTGAATATACCTCCTTGGTTTTACTATCATGAAAGCTGGTGATTGAAAATTTCATACCCACTCTTATCTGGGTATTTGAGTAAATGAAAACTAGCTAAATTTGACTTACACCATTTAAAATATGAAAGGAGAGGCTTGTCCGAGCTTACTGACAGCTTGAAGAAAAGTAGAATTACTAGATAATCAGAAGGACACAGGAGTGATTTCACATTAAATATAAGAATCATCTAATTTAACTTGTGGCTGCCATGCAATTATGTCCTGGAGAATAACTCTCTGAATGCCACTCACCTTTCAAGTCAAATTTTTATCTTGGAGTGCCATGGGAAACAACATAGCCTTGAAGCACCACAGTGAAAATAAAAATAGCATCCATAGCTTTCCCTCTAATATAGCAGATATTGACAAACTAATTTTTTCCATTATTCTTCACAGGTTTGCACTTAATCTATTTTTTAACGTCAGTTGCTGTAAGAACCAGGCTTATACCAATGCTGAGAAAGAACTGGAGTCACAACAGGCAGCCTTCAATCCTGCTCAGAGAAAACACAAGCTAAAATGCTCTTTAAAAAATCCCAGAATTGATAGCAGAAGCTTCTTTGGTAAAGTAAGATTTAAATGACACATTTTCCTCCAATGGCAGCTACATACAATGTGATGCTCCAGCTGTATGTAGAATGTACAAGCTATGACTTTTTTTCATTTAGCTCTAACTAAAATTACAATAAACATGATTTCGTAAGTTGCTTTAGAAAGCTGCAATTAGACTATTCAAACACCTTTACTAAAGCAACATACCTGAAACATTAAACACAAAACTAGTAAATTCCACAAATAATAACTCCTCCAAGATTAGAAAAGGGGACTCTTCCTCCAGCCTATCATGCTGCTGGTTTTAGAAGTTCTGTATTAGATTTTCAGGGACTGGTAGAAGGAGTGGCTGAGTGAGTAAACGAAAACCACAAAGAAATATTTGGAAGATATTTCTCCTGTAAAAACACAGGTGTGGCACCAGGGATAAGGACACTTGGGATCAATGGTCTGCAATGAGCAAAGAGCTCACACTCAGCTGCTGTGCTTTGCTGCCTTTAGGTCCAGGCTTTATGAGTAAAAGGCTGATGGGAACTCATGACTTGTGTATTTATCCATCAGAAGACCTAAACTCTTGTCCATGCATGAAACATGATGATTAATCATCACCATCTATCATCATCTTGATCACCTCCAAAACTTGGTACAAATCCACATATTGGTAGAACTGCAAAGCAGTCAGTGTGGTTCTTTTGAGACAGCATTAAACAAAATTAATTGGACTTGGAAAAGAGTGTGGCTTCTACAAACTCCATTATGGTGGTACCTGAAAACCAGTATTACCAGTATGATACAGGATGCTACAGAACCTTAGTGTTCCAAAGGTAAAAAAACCCACAAACATAGATCTTCATAAATATTTGTAGCTAGACCAGGGGAGATGAAAAGAGCTGAGACAAAGTACCTACCCAGACACCTGGGCTTCACAAGTGTTTTGTGTTTATTTAAGGAAATGGTAATAAGCAAAATAGGCAAGGCCCCTCTTTCTTCAAAGATCTGCCAGCAGCTGCAGCATTCCCTGTGCCCTGAGCTTCACCCAGGTGATGTTTCATAATTCTGGTTATGAAAACATGGAATAAATTCCCTCTCCCAGCCAAGAGTACGTGTTCTCATCTCTCACCGCTCCACAACGTCCTTTTCTCTCCCAGCTTACCATCCACCTCAACACTGCTGTGCATTGATCTGAACTTTCTGAATACTTGGAGAGAGAAGGAGCTTTAGGATTTTCACATATAAACTGGGGAACAAGATATGCCTAGCATGCTAATTAATCCCAGAAGCAGTTTAGCTACAGCCAAGGTTTTTATGATTACACTGCAGGAGAAAAAAAACCAACAAGGAGTTCTTGTCAGGGAGCAGCAGGGAGGAAAGCAAAGAACACAAGCTGGATATTACTGTCCAACTGCAGAGCTGACCTTTCAATATTAAACAAAACCTCCTACATATGCTGGAATTAGTTGAGGTAGGTGGCTCAGGCAGGAAAATAAAGAAAACAAAGCAAATAACTTATGCACCTGCTATATTAGGGAAGAGGGAGACAGTGGAAAGCAGCTCCATACATGGCCACAGTAATCAATCCAGGTGCTTAGAGTGACCACATGAATCTAAATGGAAAATGAAAAAAAAATATTTGAACAAGTCAATGAAATTAATGGTGAATGAATTAAGTGACAAATATGGCAGCAGTCTGCTCAATGTGTACAGGAATACTTAATCATACTGATTCTAAGGCAAAAGCAATTGGAAAAAAGGACACACAGATTAGAGTCAAAGTCTGTGCAGGGCCTGAAATGGCACAGCCAAGAGAACTGAGGGAAAAATCTGGATGGATGGTGGGACGATCCAAAAGAAACTTGGCAGGCAAGAACTAAGGTGGAAAAACACCGGGAGGTACCGGACACATATTGAACCTGAACTGAAATGCTCAAGAAGGTTTTTAGAGTAGTGAGTTTATGCACTCATCCTCTACCCAGGACAGAGAAAGCTACAGGGAACAAACAACAAAGGCAAGGACATCATCTTCCTTTCTAGGTCATCCCCTGCATTCCCATCCAGCACGGTGTCACATCCCCCAGATGTGAGCTCTTCATCTCTCTGAAGGTGGCACAGCTCTGTCACCTCTTTGTCAATGGGGCTCTCCCCTGCCAAAGCTGCCAGCAAATCCTGCATCCTCCCTGAGCCACCAGACTCTGGCAGGGGAAGGGTCTCCTCTGATGCCTCTCCCAGCAGCTCAGGGCAGGTGTGTCAGCACCACGTTCCCCTGCAAAACAGGCTCTCCCCAGCATTTCACCAGCATTTAAACATAAAACAACTTTTAACTGCATCGTTTCAGTGACTTGAACTGTTAAACAAATAGAAGAGTAAAACAAAAAAAAAAAGCTGTAAGACAGGCAGGGTTTTATAATACAGTGAAATTTCCTCTTTATAGCTCAGTGTAGTGTGCCAAGTTTATTTTTAAAATGCCTTCAGGGCTAAACTGCAGAAAATAGAGCTTTGCAGATAAGCATACCACTAGTTCCCTTAAAGGTGAATACAAGAAGCTGTGTACTATCAGGAACTACATAGAGAAAAATACAGAAGACACAAAATCATTTTATCATTAGAAAAATTGTACTGTTCAAAAAGACTTAGACTGCCTCACACTACAGAGAACCTTCCACACTATCCGCCAGCACTAAGGGAATTTCAGGAATATTTCTATTATAATATTGATGTTTTCTATTTATCACAACTCTCCAGAGCAAGCTTACAATCAATATTTTTCAAAGAGTATCACTCACAGAAACAAAATTGTTCACCCCTCCAGAAGAAAACGTTTAAACTAAAGTGATGTTAAAGCAAGTGAGAAAGAAAAAAAAAAACAAACTTTTTCTCACAAAGAAAAATCTTGAAATGTAAAACAATTACAAGCAGGTCTAGTCAGTCATAATTCTGAACTGTGAAAGATCAAGTTTGGCATGTTAATATCCACCTCTGGGAAAGCCAAGAGACAAGCAAATTGCTCCATAAACATCTCGATCTTATTGCTGGCTATGATGATTTTATGACAACTTACTGCAACTGTGTACTTCTAAAAAGCACAGAAGCTACTCTGAAGCTGTAATATTCAGAGGAACATCTGCAATATTCTGGAACTTTCATGGTCACATTGCACCTGCAAGGAAAAGCCTGCCTGGCATTTGGACTTTACCAAACTCACCACATTTCAAGGTTACTTTTAGGGTATTTTCTCTGTTAAGCATTTCAGTTTTCTTACAGACGTTTCTATGAAAATTTAAACCCCTTAAATAATAACTAGCAGAAAGTTTTTGTCACAAAATAAAAATAAATCAACATATATCAGAATCAGAATTAATTCCTCAATACTTGAACTATGTCTGATTGATAAAAGAAATTAAAGAAGTGTAAGCCTTAACATATCAAGCAAAGGTCCTCATAACTCAGGAAACCTTTACTAGTTGCAAATAAAGTCTGACATCTTTAAAAAAGGCCTTATTTCATATCAAGATCAGCACCTACATTAGAGAATGTGATCTTTAAGGGAAAGTCAGACATGCAACATTAATATACCTGGATTTTCACAATTCTTTTTAATCTCCTCACCTATTCATCAGACCAAAAGTTTTCTTTTCAGATCCTCTCACAGTTATTTATAAACAAAAGCAAAGTTAAAAGCAAGCATTCAGGAACCTTCACACTTCCTCATAAAAGTGACCATTAGAGTTTTCAGGAAAATGAGGGGGAAAAAATAGACATTCTGTATATTGTCTCAGAATCATTCAAAACGCTGTTTTATTGAATATTTGCAATGGAACCATAATTCTATTTGTCTTTACTCCTATTGTCATAGACATGTCAAGGCTTTAAAAACATACCTTGAGTCTGCCAACTTTTACCACCCTTTTTCCTAAAAGGAAGGTCAATGTTTGGTATTCATCTCCTACTCAATACTCAAAACACTGCCTGCCTTAAGAAGGTAACCATAAAAATGGGCTCAGACATAATGTAAATGATCAAAATGATCATATGTTATAACACTATTGCAAAGAGATTTCTATAACTAATTCCAAAGTGTATGTTCTACAAAAAGCCTAATGTTCTTCACAGCACTCACTGTGAGATCTGAACAAGAAATTCCAAGAAAAACAGCTTTTCTTATCAAAGAGCTTTTTCTTATCAAGCAACACACAAGATTTTAGCTGAAGAAAATTCTTCCATCAGTCAACCCACAGAGGAGGTGAGATTGTAGTCAGGGCAGAAGAGTAACTACTGTGTCAGACTGAGTTAAGGGATGCAGGTTACAATCTCGGCTCAGCCTCAGCCAGCCCTGCACCCTCCATTTCAGTTTTCCACTGGAGATTAGGTTCATCTTCACCGATAGAAATGAAAGCCTTTCAAAGGAGATACAGTATCAGTTTTAAGCAATAAGATGCAATTGAAAACTTGATTTCTCTGAAGTACATCAAGAAAGCACGAGAAAGGGGATTCAGTTCTTGAAATTTAATTGCATACATTTGTACTCCACACTCAAGTCTCAATGCACAAAATAGGATTTTCCAAAAAGACTGCAGATTTCTCTCTTACCTAACAAGCAGAGCTTACTAAATCAGAACCCTAAGGAAAGTAAAGAATAAAAAACTATTTAATTCCTTTTTGAAGCTTGCACAAAAACAATAAAAACAGCAGGCTAGCATCAATACTGAAAAGGATCATTCAGTTTCAGGTATTTTGTATTCCTCCCTATTTCTGTGGCAGACTCATCTTTTAAAATGAGAGGGTTTATATATTCATTTCTCTGGAAAAATAGCTTTTCCTTTAAAAAAAATATGTTTATAAGCAGTTACATTAATAATAAGTTTTAAATCCTCTGAATCAGCAGCCCAAGGCTTCAAGTAGTGAACATGGAAACCAAAACAAGACAGACAACCACACCTCACTTTCCTGAGACCTAAAATGTAAAGGAAAGTTTGAGATAATACCTTGCATGAGCTTCTCCCAAACATCAGAGTTCAAATGCTCCTAAGAGGAAAGGTGGAAAGTCAGAAAAATACTTGAACAAACCACTGGAAATAATCAAAGTATCTGACTTCCTCAAACAGGTTTAAATCATATTACATCTATCATGAAATCTGTATTTATTTTAGCAATTTCTCCTATGAGTCCTTATTAATAATCAGGTTAACTGTATATGAGTGCAAGTTAGGAAAAGTACAGGTATAAACATTATACCACAGTAAAAAAATTGCCATTCAGGCCATAAAATGCCTGCCCTATCATCCTACATCTCCTTAAAACCAGACAGAAGTTGCTTGATGAACTTCCTGAACAGGTCCAACAGACAGCTTCAGAAGTCTAAAAAATGTTGGTTTTATTTACTCTGTTGTGTTGTACTTTTCTTACAGCATGAAAGTTTTAGACAACTTCCCAAAATGTTCCAGGGTTGGGATTGGTTTTTTTGTCAGGCTGTGTACTTTGGTCATAGTTATATTGTCTATGAATAATAAAAAGAAAGTACACAAATAGCTTCAGAGAGAATGAATGAAAAAGAACCCTTGTGATGATGCAGTATATTGATGATCTACAAATCAGGTTATTTCCAAAACAGCTCCAGCTGATCAAGTTTTATGCTACTCATGCTATACAGAAAGCTAAGGAAAATGTGATCACTGTACCAGTCAAAGCCAACACAGAACCTGACATAAATAAGATCACAGAACATCATTTTGTACTTAAACCATAACAAAATTATAATAATCATAGAAGCACAAATTGCTTTTAACAGCTAAAGCTGGAATAAATACATGAAATTCCCAGTCACCCTGCTGCAAAGCTGCTTATTCAAGTTACTCGTGCATCATTCAAACTTCCAGCTTGGTATTTCTTCAAGCATCACATTCACTGTTTCTAAATGTAGTCTACTTGTCTGAAACTTTTCACCAAGATGCAAAAAATCAACGTTACATAAAGCACTCTTTCCTGATGATGCACAATATGAGTCACCACTTCAAAGCCTCCAACACACCACCACAAGACACATTCTTTTAAGTCACGAATAAACCCTAAAGTGGTTTCTTCTGTCTTGCTTCTAATGAACCATCCTTGGTTCCCAACAGCAAATTGAAACTCTGACAGTCAAGAGAATATGAGCTCCACAAGCAGAAATTAAAACTTCTTAACAGTACATACATCTCCTTTAAATCACTATTTGCCAGACCTGTTGTTTTTAAAGCTTTTCTAAAAAGGCTGGAGAAACACAATCACCAGTGAAATGTTAATGTTGTATCTTTGTTCATTTCTTTTCCAGGCTCTTTACAGAAGATTTGCAGTGTGGTTCCATGATCTGTTACAGAAGGGGGTGGAGGGGAAGAAAGGGTTTGAAAATTTAGTGTACATTCTTTGCCAATAGCCAGGCCATCCGAGGTGAGGATTCACTCAATACAGGGCAGTTAAGCTAAGTAACTTCACTGTTACAAGAACTGCTAGACTTTTTTTTTTTATAAGAAGCCAAGGCTGCTATAGCCCAGTTAGGTGTGGAAAAATCTCCCAGGTAGATAGTCCACCTCAAGCATGCACTGCAACTCCTAAGTACCACTTTATTATTACAAAACTCTAACAACAGACTCAACATATGGGTATAGATAAATGTGCATGCCTATACAGATGCACATGTAAATTTACAAGCAAATACACCCAAGGAAGTCACAAGAGCAAGGCAGTAATTTGGGTTATTTCCAAACAACAAAGTGAAAGGATGCCCAGATGAACTGGAACAGCCCTGCCAGTGGAAAGCACACAATGCCAGGGATCACGCCAAATCCTCAGAACCGGGTGATCCAGCATGAGAGATACTGCTCCACTGGAAGAAGTAAATCTCAACAAAATACAAAGCAATTTCCTAGGGAACTATTTTTGTTGTCTTTTGCCAACGAGAGGGGCGAGTATCCAAAAAGAACATCTCTACAAGCAATGACCCAGAACTAGTGAGGTGCTTACAACTATCTGAATTTATTCACCACCAGGAGTAATTTTAGAAGTATTCATAGCAGTACAACCACTCCATCAAAAAGATGTTCCACCACATTTTCATCTTTTTCCTTCTTTAAGGGGAATATGTCCAATTGGTGGAAGGTCACTATTTCTCTCATGATTCCCAAGATCCCAATCTAGAAAGGTCTTGCCTTTTATCACTGAAGCAAAAGCTAAAAATGTTTTGATGTACCTTAGATCATCTCAGATAAATACTGATGGTGCTTTACACTGCAAATGCAGCTTTATTCTTGTTTCTACTTAGTCTGCTTTGAAAAGGAGGCAATTGCATTTCTCAGCTGTTTTCACATGACTTCTGGTAAGGGCATCATGAATGCCATGTGAAATTTTAGGCTATGGAAAAGATTGCTTTTCCAAGAATGCAATGTTTTGTGATGGAATACAGCCTTGTATACTATTACTAATAATTATATTTTTAATTCACAAGTATAATGTGAAAATGTGGCTTTTTGGTCAAATAATAGTTTTTCACATCCAAGTTTCTAGTGCAATTTAGCCAGAACAGCAAGAACTAACACAGATCAGAGCTGAGCTCTGGCAGTATTAGCACCTTGTGAATAAAGCACACCACCAGTTCTGCAAAAGTAATTCCATCAAAAATAACAAGCTACAGATATATATACATATAAGATTTGCTGTGAATGGCAGCAAATGTAGGTACTCAAAAACTGACTGCACACAATTTTACAAGAAAATCCTCACATTTCTAGCCATGGAATAGGGTTTTGCTTGGGTTTTTTGTTTTTTTAAATTAAAAAACCTAAGCACGCTTTATAGTCTCTTATTATAACTAGAGTACAGGTGAAAGCTAGCTGAGATACTTAACATGCTTCTCTAATGCAAATTTATAATTTCAAAATCAGTAACAGGTTAAGGAACATTCCTGCTCACTCTTTTCTTGCTTGGTTTCTTCCTCTACCCTCACCCTCCTCTTTTTGCTCTGCAGCTTCAGTTCCAGCACAGTGCAACTGCAACGTCACTAGAGAGATGCAATGTGCAGGGAAAATAAAAATGCAAGAAGGTTAAACAGATGTGAATAACTCAGGACCCCAAACTGCCTTAGGAACAGAAATTCTTAATATGTTTGAAAAAACCCTCCAACACTTTTCCACATAGCAGAAAGCCCAACTCATGCCACTATCCTGAACAATTAGCCAATAAAGCATGCTGAACTGGAACTTGCTGACAAAGGAGTTCAGCTTCCTTCCACTGGGACACGGGTAAACCAAGGGGCAGCTGGCTGGGATGATGTGAGCCAGCTCCAGACTGCACTCAGTGAGACAGGCACTCCTCACTGCAGGGCAGCAATGCAGTAATGTCACCCCTGCTCCTCTAAAATGACCTCTCCTGCACAGCACTGAACTCAAGGTCCTTGGTGCACAAGCAGAAATCTGAGAGGCTGCTAACTAACAGAGCTGTAACAATATCTGCTGAAGAACCAGAGACAAGCTCTGCCAGGGGCACACCTCGCTGCAGTCCATCAGAACCTGGTACTTCTACACATGGCTTTTTTACTTCTGATTAAATAAACTACAGAGAGATATTTTTATGGATTAAAAATTCCACATTAAAACATCTGCCACCACCACACTTCCGCAAGAGTTACACTGTATCAGAAAACCCTCTGCAGAACTATGCTGTACTATTAATTTAATTTATCTTTTTTAGGTGTATATTTAAACAACAATATCTGCTGAAGAACCAGAGACAAGCTCTGCCAGGGGCACACCTCGCTGCAGTCCATCAGAACCTGGTACTTCTACACATGGCTTTTTTACTTCTGATTAAATAAACTACAGAGAGATATTTTTATGGATTAAAAATTCCACATTAAAACATCTGCTACTACCACACTTCCGCAAGAGCTACACTGCATCAGAAAACCCTCTGCAGAACTATGCTGTACTATTAATTTATCATTTTTTAGGTGTATATTTAAATTGTCACTGAATGTTGGCTGATATTGGTTCTGCCAGATAGGAAGGAAGCTTCTGGCAGCATCTCACAGAAAACACCCCTGTAGCCCCCCTGCTACCAAAACTGTGCCGTGCAAACCCAAACCAAGCCCTAAAGCCACTGCAGAATAAAGCTAAAGATTCTCTTCCCAACATGAAAATGGCAGGTAATAGTTACTGCAAATGAATGATTGTGTCTTCCTGCAAGGCTTGGGTCTAGTCGTTCATTCCCATGATTGCAGCGTGTCACTGATGACAGCTGAAAGTTAGCACTAGTGCTGTCCATAAAAGACAGAGAACACCAAAAAGAACCAAGTCAAAAAGCATAAAGAAAAATTAAAACGGGCTCGCAGATCACAACAAAGCTCATAAAAGACAGAGAACACCAAAAAGAACCAAGTCAAAGCATAAAGAAAAATTAAAACGTGCTCACAGATCACAACAAAGCTCATCCTTACTTTCTTCTGTCGAAACCTATTCTATGAAAAATGCTGATATCAGTTAGAACAGGATTTCCCTCTACTCACTAGTACCTATTTTGGAAAGGTCGATCATAACTTCTGGGGTTACATTGATATCAGATTTTTAGAAGGTAAATCCAAACAACTCACCCTGATTGAGGTTTTAGGAACCTGCCTTCAAAAATGCCTGATCATCATCCCCATGCACTAGCTAATGATTTTATGTGACTTGCCTAAAACAAGCAAAATCTGTTATGAAACCAAACACCAATGTTCAACAACTTCTGGCTTCTGGACCTGTGTAAAAATTCAGTAGTTTTAAACCCTGCCACAACATCAGCTTTAGTTCTTTGTTAAAGAAAATAAAAGAGCATCAAAGACTTGATGTTGAAGAACATATTCTCCTTTAAAAAGAAGCTACAAATCCTTTCAATCCATAAATAGCTTATTGTAAACTTATGAGGTGACTCTAACACTCCATTTTATGCAGAAAAGTTGTGTTGTTTCAGGTAGTTTTCAGGTGGATTGCCCACATGTAGGTACCAACAGCAAGTTCAGTAATAGCACAAAACAGTGCATATTTCAACAGTAGATGTTCTTTCTAAATAACACAAGAGAGTGATTCTTCCAGCAAAAAGCATGATCATTCAGTGGACAGGCTCAAGTATTAGGAGGTTTTGCACACTCCATTTACTTCACATGATGAATCTCACTGTGACTGAGTCACCTCCACTAGATTATCACCTATCATCACATTTGCTCCAAGTTCCACAGTGTCTGTGTGCTTGAGAATTCCCAGGCATACTGTTACTGAAACATGAGAAAAGGTGCAATTTCAGTCCTTTGACATCTTGCATATCTACCTGTAGTGGCAAAATTTCTTGGGCTTGGAGGCTGAGTCAGACCTATAATGAAGCTTTGAAGATCTTGGTTTGAAGACTCAGGAGGTATCAACAAACTTCAAATTTATTTCTTCAAAGAAAAACAGTGAGGAAGAAAACGGATTGCAACTAATAGGTTAAGGGCAGTGAAGTGTTGATGTTTTGGTTTCTGTAATTTAATTACAGAACTCATCAGGCAAGATGAGAAAGTAGCACAGATATACATTTGCCATAGACTGACCTTACCAACAGGTGGCCTTTAACACTGCCCATGTATCAAGACTATGATCATAGCCAGCTATGACAATATGTGCTGCTTATTGAAACAGACAGAAAAAGAAACTAGAAGACACAATTTATGAGTACTCTTTATCTCCATCTGCTGCTCAGCTAAGAATGAAGAATTCCTGGAGAAACTAGTAGAAATCAATTTCATGGGAATTTTATACATATCCAAACCTTAAATTACCCAATTCTATTGCACACTGTTTAAGCAATGCAGTACACAGATTAAAATTTGCTAGATGATGCTGTGTATTCAGTTCTTACCCATAATAACCTGTTTACCTAGAAATTAATAGTATTAAAATGTATACCAAGAAATATAATGTACCTGTTAAAAATTCAAAGGAAACAGAAGAAACCTTTACCCAATTCTCTGCAATCTCTGCTACAAGTACCAACCAGAAACAAAAACAATTTCAAGCAAAGATTTACTTATCGAGTTGCTGGAAACACTTCAAATACAACAAAACAAATAAAAAACCAACCCCCCCCAACACATCTGACTGATTTTCAGTGAGGTTATTGTTTTAAAACACTGTGTTGACTTATAATGCCTAATAAGAGACTTGTGCTACTAAAATACAGATGAGACATTCAGGTTTCTTTCTACCTGCCACATTATATTTGTTTTAAAACATATCCCTAAAACCTACTAAAATGTGCACTTAAAATGCTAAATTCTAAGATGGAAAAAAGTGATTCAAGATTACATTTTCAGCTGTTTCTACAAGTTGCCTAGTTTCCTTGCATAAGTGCATGTCTGAAGACATATAATTACTTTCAATAAAACTAACAAGTAAAAATCCACATTAAAGCTGACATGTTGCAACTAGAAAGCCTGTTTGCAATTTACATGTCAACAAACAGAACATGCAAATTATGTAACCAAATGGTTGTTAGACATTCAAATGTTTCAGTTTTACAAGTTATGAGAGTTTCTTTATAGTGAAATTTATTCAGACAATAAATTGTGATGGGGAACAGTGCTTTTCAGCTCAAACTGCATACTACAGATAGTAAGAAGACAAGAATACTTGATTAAAAGTATTGTTACTTGCTGAACTAGCTCAGACATATTTCACATTCAGTTGTCAACACACAGAGTCACCTCCACTTAAGATGCGCATTCAGTTTTTGTACTAAGTGATTTTATGAATTAATTACTGAATCTAATTTATAATTACTAATTACCTGTGGGGATTTACACGTGCAATTATCAGAAAATGCCTTTGAGAATAACTGGAGCTGTTCGATCTCACTGCCACGGCCTGAAGAATCAGTTTCTGCACACCACAGCAACTCTACCTGATGCTATGAAATTGATAAATTGCAAAATACTTCAACTGGCTGCATCAGGGATGCCACAGGGACAGAAAAGCTACCAAAAGCTCAGCTGAAGGACAGGTAGATCATACAATTTTTTAATTTATTTTTTAAATAAATAAAACATTAACTAGGCAAGCCCAGCCTCAAAGCCTTGGTCCAAGTACCTTCAAAAAGCAGAGTATGAAATTTTACCTTCAAGTAAAGTGAATGATAAGAGTTCCCTATGACTTTGAAGAGGACTAGGATATCACTCTAAATAAATACTTTTTTTTTTCAATTGTTTAGCGCAATTTACTGTTAATCTAGTGCTAAATTAGGGCAAATCTAGTCTTGCTGGAAGAAAAGAATAGGCCATGACTCCCAAGAAACTGAACTGATTAAGAAGAGCTGATCTGATCGCTTTAAAGCAGATCAGTAAAATATTAAACTCACGAACAAGGCAGATTAATGACATTCCTGAAGTATAAAGAGAACTAAATTTCCACTAAATTTGTTGATGGGAAAAGCAGAAGTAAGCAGCACCCACAGGTATTCAAATTTAGGATGATTACTCTATAATCAGATTAATTCCTACCTAAGAGGCAAACTTCTGCATCTTCCATATGACAAACAAACAGAGGGCTCTGCTTTACCTTATTGTTACTTCAAACTGTAATTCAATTGTAGTGCCCTATTCTCACAAGATGTTGAATTGAATTCAACAATTTTTTTACAAAAATCTGCTAAAAATATCAGTTGAAACTCAAACATTGGTGATGTCCAGAAGAGTGAGACAGTAGGATACAAGAGGGGCTAAATCCAGCCTTTTTGCATAATCTGAATTATTCCCCAGGGTGGTTATTTTACCCTCAAAGTTTACACATTAAATACATGAATGCAGAGAACCTTAAAATATTGAAATCAATTTCAGGTCACTCTATTTTTAGGAAAATATCTAAATTGTGCAGGAGTCTTGACCTGGACATTTCTAAAATTGTCTTTTATGTGACATTCATCTACCTAGACAAAAATCAAAAAGGTCAGTGCAACACAACCTTGCTACCTTTAGCCAAACCACCACAGGCAACGGAAATCAAGATATTGAGCACAAGAAACCCCAGGAGATGCCCAACAAAATCCTGGTAACTCTCTTAACCCTCAGCAACTCAATATTCATGCTATAATATAAGCCCTACCCAATCCCTTTCCTCTGCTGAGGGATGACAAACAAGAACATGATAAATGTGGCCTGACAACCCTAACTATCTTTCTCAAAAAAGCTATTTTGGCTAGCTCTGGTATTAAGAAGAATCTGTCACAAACATTTTTAATTCAATTTAAAATGATGAAGGGACAGGAGCACCGCTCCTGTGAGAAAAGTCAGAGAGCTGGGACTGTTCATCCTGGAGAAGAGAACAAGATCTCACCAACATCTGTAAACACATAAAGAGAGGGGGCACAAAGGATGGAGACAGGCTTTTCCAGAGGCTCCCAGTGTCAGGACCAGAGGCAATGGGCACAAACTGAAACACAGGAGGCTCCCTCTGAACATCTGGAAACACTTTTTGACTGTGAGGGTGACTGAGCCCTGGCACAGCTTGCCCAGAGACATGGTGCCATCTCCATCTTTGGAGATACTCAAAAGCTGTCTGGAGATGATCCTGGGCAGCTGGCCCTAGATGTGCCTGTTTGAGCAGTGGGGCTGGACCAGCTGACTTCCAGAGATCCCTTTCAACCTCAACCATCCTGTGATTCTGTAGTTCAGGTGAGGAAAAAAATGCTTAAAGACAGAAAACAAAAATCATAATCCTTTCTCAAATTTTCTCTGCAGACATGGCAAAATTAACAAGAAAATTATACCTACTAAAAGAATATAATCAGGCATTTAATTCTATAGTTAAGTATTATAAATATTATAAACTACAATATATTAAAATACAATATTAAAATAAAATATTGTAATCCTGGAAAGTTATTTTCTTTCAGCCATCCCAACTAAACCAAAAAGTTACCTTAAAACAGATGCAATATTTTCCAGTGCCTACACAAAAAAAATCAGCCAAAGTGTGAATTTTCTGAAACAGTAACTGGATTTCACCTTGAGGCAGTTGCTGCCATTAAAAGCATTCTGGCACCAACAAGAATACTATTAAAAAACTGTATGAAAGCACTCAAACCAAGTTTTTGTGACTCTCACTAAAAACAAATCTAGCAAATCTTTTCTTTTTATTCCTGGAAGCCATTATACCTTTAAAACAACAATTCAGGATACCTGATGTTGTTCTCATGAGGTAAAAGGACAAAGTCAGAAGAGAAAAACAGACTAAAACAACATGATCATTATTGTGAACATTCTCTAGTGTCAGGCTTACTTAAGTTTTTTCTTACAGAAGAATGGGACTCCAGGAAAGGGCAGAAAGGAGGAATCCTACACAGCCTATACACACTCTTAATTGATAGCTATGACATTTCCATTTCCTGATAACTATAAAATATGATTTTTTTTTCTTTTGCGCAAAACACGAAAGTACCTCTTCTGGAGAAAATACTACTACTCCAACTGCTGAAAGCAGATTTGCCAGCTCACTTGAGGAATTCCAAGAGGAGCATCCAGAGAAGCAAGACTTTCAGGGATGTGACTTGCCATGCTCAGCAGGCAGCAGAAAGAGTAAGAGGCAAGCTCTTCCAGGAGAAAAGTGACACTAAAATCTAGCTGCAGATGCTCCAGACTGTCTCCCGCAGAAGCGTCTTTCACTTCCTCAGTGTGGGAAGCAGACAAGCCTCACTAGGCTAAAGTTAGCCTTTGAATAGCTTGGCAGTACCTCTTCCTTAGAAAACAGAGGAGTGCTCCTCCCTCCCTGCAACTCTGGTAAGCCTACATAACTGCAAGTACTCTATCTGCAAATGGAGAAGGCAGAAAAAGTCAACGCAGCTTGATTTTAAAGCTTCATGGTTTTGGAAAATGAGGCTGCTCAAGGTGTGCCCAATGCCAGCGGCACACAGACGTGGAACAGGAGACTGGCAGAGGCAGCAGCAGCCCTGGCCCAGGCTCTCCTCACGTGCCACAATCTCCAAAGGAACCACCTGCAAAATTACTCAATTCTTCATTCTTTCATCACTTACAGGTACCTTCTGGAAACCTCTATCACAATAATGGATAAGAATAAACAGCTCCACTCTGGATTTTGGTTACTTTCATTATAGAGAGGAAGCCATAGTTGCCTCTTCAGAGAAAATCTTCTTTAGAGACTTCCCTAAAAATAGCCTAAAGCCTACCCAACCTCTCATGAAAAGGAAACCTTTCAGAATGTCTCAAAATTGCATTTTAGAAGCCAAAGCAGAACAAAACCTAAATCAGCAAATGCAGCTATATTCCAAGTATCCAGAGGCAGAGCTTCTGTGTAAAAAAGTTATTTTCCCAGATGAATTTTCCCCACCAGAACTGAAGATTCCTTATGCTCATCATAAAAAACCACCCACACCATGCACCCACACATAAACCTGCCAAGAAGACTTAGAATGAAACAGAATAAACACTTTTTCAAGGTGTATGGTCCAATAAATATCAGTCATTGAGCATGAGAAGTGACCTGCCAAGAAGACTTAGAATGAAACAGAATAAACACTTTTTCAAGGTGTATGGTCCAATAAATAAGTATCAGTCATTGAGCATGAGAAGTTAACCATCAAAACCTGTCCTTCCTCAAAAAAGGATTGGGGAAAAAAAAAAAACTGCCTTTTTGCTTTTATTTTCTGACTTTTTTAAAAAATAAAAAGAAAATATATGAACTTCATTGCCTTGTTCAGTACCTTTAGTCACATCATGTGTATTCAAGTTCTCTCTCAGATCTTTGCTCATGTTCTGTTTTGACCTAAGGCAATCTCATTCAATATGGAAGAATGTGAGGTTTTTAACTGCACTTTGTAAGAAGTTCATGAATCCACAGGCTTGGAAATGTTCACTTCCCCAATACTACAAAAGATTCAATTTTACAGATGAACTTTGTTGAGTTGCTGTTGCCAAGAGTAATCCCACTTTTCTCAATCCTCCACCCCCACCCCTGCACACCTGGCTGGCCACAACTCAGCTCTTGGATGACTACAGCTCATCTGGTCCTTCACTGTCAAACTGATTTAATCAGCAAATGTGGGGGGAGAAGCTTTCCAAGGGGCAAAACGAGGAATGGAAAAGAGTTCAGTTCTCCTTACTCTTGTCCAAACTGCTTTCTTCCAGGCTGAGTCAGCTCACAGGGGCTCCAAAAATGCCAAAGCTGGAGGAGCAGTGGGAAAGAGGCCAGAAATGGTCACAGTGCTGTCAGGCTGGTTTAGATTGGCACTGGGAGTTGAAAGAGAACCAGTTACAAATGCAGAGCAATAGGTTGTCCAAAGAGAGGGTGAAAACCACTTCTGCCACATTTGAATAGGTCAGCAACAGCACCACAGGGGTAACAGGGCATCCTGAGCACTTCTGGCAAGGAGAGGGAGGTAAGCCTGCCTTTCCAGTCAGGACTAGGGAGGCATCTGGAGTGCTGGGTGCTCTGGACCTCCTAGTAAAGGAACAGCATGGACATACTGGAGGTAGTTTATCTAAGGATGATGATTTTGGCTTAGAAACATCTGTCATGTTGGGACAGAAGTACAACAGATCAGCCTGGAGAAATCTCAGAGTGGATCTTATCAATGTATATAAATATCTGATGGGAAGATGGAAAGAATACTTAGAGACCTGTGGTGATACCTACTGAGAGCAAAAGAGGCAGTGAATACAAACTGAAACATGAGAAATTCCATCCAAACATCAGGAAATGCATTTTTACTCTAAAGGTGACTGAGCATTGCCACAGGCTGCCCAGAGAGGTTGTGGAGTCTCCATCTTTAGAGGCATTTGAAACCTGACCAGACCTGGTCCTGAAAAGCCAAGGGGCACGGACTAGACAATTTTAACAGGTCTGTTCCAATCTCACCCTCTGCCCACTTCTGTGATTGTCATAGCTACAAATCACCTATCATGTACAAAAAGCTATGATAGTATCACCCAAAGCCAGGTAATTCTTCATAGTCATAAAGAATTCCTATATGCTTCATTAGTTATCATTACAATACACTGAATGAATCCTTTAAACATATTGAAGGAACACAAAGAAGGTTGACATGATCCTGGTATAAATGCTATGATTGATTTAGTAAAAAAGTTATAGACAAAACTTGAATTGCTGTTGTACATGAAGATTCACCTATGCAAACAACTCACATGTTCCTGCTCAGCTGCGCAGTCTCATGCCTTACAACACTCTTGTGCAAACTACAGCAGCTCAAGCTAAGGAGGGTCAGACCGTTCAACAGCAAATTAGAAGACACCCAAACATTTGCAAAAAGGCCACAGCATTGGAAATAGATTTGGTCGCATGCTTTTCAGGCTGACCTGAACCAATCCCCAGCATGACCACAGCAATCAGCCTGTTGCTGAACACGGAGCTGTGACGTGACTCACAGGTTACCAAATCCTGGACACTTGAGATCACAAGTCAGCAAACTGGCAGTTCAAAAGGCAATACTTCTGAAGCTTTTCTCCTCAATTTGTTAAATAGCATTATAACTTGCCTGTCACACAGATCTAATTCTCACACCATTCCCACTTGACATTTTACTTTTCAGTCTGAACTTCAATGAAAGTTCAATGAACTTCAGCAACTGCTGAGGGTTTTCTTTTCAGGAGAGGTGCAGTAGGATAACACACACAAAAGGTCTACAACATGCTAATTAATTCTTTTCCCTACAGATCTACTATCATACTTTGATGGGCCTTTGAGAGCAGAATAAAGCACCTAGATACTTAATTTTTCTTTTTGAATATTCATTCCATTAATCTAACACCAGAAATGTACAAAGCTCATTTAAATATTATTATGAGGCTGCAGAGGGTGCTCCAACACCACTTAATAGACAGTTTCTATTCAATCCCCATACTCCTCAGCAAATCCTTCACTGAAACAATTAGGATTTGGAAATAATTCTGAAGGCTGGTTAAGAATGGACTTCCCTTAACACCTTGTTTTATCCAGAGAGAAAAGTGATATGAATCACAAAAGAAATTCTCCTCCCCCACACCAACATAAGGTGTAATCAGTGGAAATAGCATCAGGAATGCAGCCCTTCTCCACCACATTGCCTTTTTCCTGCACCTAATTGCTCCACATGGATCTCATGGGCTGGGGACCAGGGAAAGCAGGCACACAGACATGGAAACACATTATCTAATATCATTCTCCATATTGTTTTTAAGTTGCTTAAGCAAATAACCTCCCTAGAAGCAGCTTCTGCTGCTTTAAGAGTTGCTCCTCAAGAAGAGCAAAACTTTGAGCTCTTTTTGTGACCACTCATTGCCACTCCAAAGCGGTGCAGTGCCACTCAGTGCAGAATGCAGTGACTTGTGCAGGTACTGCTTGCTTTACTGGGCAGGTAAGGGGCAGGATTTTACAAAGTAAGAGTACATCTTGTGTATCCCAGATGTTACTTTTTTATTTAGCTGTGCAGAATTTTTATTTGCTAGATTTCAAAAACTAAAGTGCAAGGAAAAAAAAATGGAAGAAAACCAACTGCTTTTGGCTAAAATTAACAAGGATTTGTATTCTCCTCCTTCTTACAGTTTTCTAAATCTCATTACAGTAAGCACACAGTGGAAAATATTACAGTATCTGACAATACTGTAATTTCAATATATTAATTCTGAGCCAGCTGATGAAAATTAAATAGAGGAAATGCTTTTAAAGAATTTAATTTTTTTTAATGTTTAAATAGTGTAATTAGCCCATCTTTTACTCTACTGGTTCCAAGCCCAAAATTAACAAGTTTTAAGTTTGATAATTCACATAGGGAACTTGAAACAGAGAATGGATATGCCAAACTCACAGTAAAGCATTCACCACATATCCTCACAGCTCTTTTTAGTAAGAACAGCTAGCTCAGAGCACCATGCAGTTCAAGATGAAAACCTCATCCTCTGCATAGCTCACTGCCTTGCCACTCCTGCAGAGGTTTTCTTCCAAGACATGTTATCTGTGCCTCTAACACTGCAAGATTACTTGCATTAACATTTTACACAAAGTCTGCATCTTAATTTCACCTAAAAATAACTTTGGGTGTGCCTATGTTATGCCAGAATTGAATCAGAAGTCCAACTCTTCAGCCCCACATGACTTCACCTTGGTTTCAGACTGGCCTCTGTGTTACAGAAATTAACACCTTCCATACAACACACAGAGCAATAGAATTGTGCCATTTGGGTTGGGGTTTCATTTAACCAGTATTTATATTACAAGTAGAACATAAAACAGAAGCCCTAAAGACACTGAAGGTGCAACTCCACAGCTGGTACAAGGTAATATAAAGACCATCCTGCCACCAAAGGAGGAGTTTGTGCTGCCCCTCTCCCCAGTTAAGCTGGTAACTGAGCCTGTAAAACTATATAAACAAAGCAAGGAAGTTTCCACCTGTGCTAGAAGGATGATCCAATAATAGACACAGCTACACAATTTCCAACACCAGCTTCGGGGAGCTGAGACAGGAGCACATGGTTGCAAGCTGAAAAACCAGCTGGGCACCAGCAGCATTGCTGCATTTTCATTACAGTCCTGGTTGACTTAAAATTCACAATGGGAGTGCACAAAAATTCTTGATGAGAGTCAGGTATCCTGGACACTGGAGACAGAAAAATATGCCTCTCTATGCTCTGAAGCGATCACCATTGCATAATATATTTGACCATATCTTATTTTACAGAAGATTTCAGTCATTGCTATAGAAAAGTTGCCTAATAAGCAGTAAAAGAAGGGAGTAATAAACAGTGTATAGTAACAGGGTTCAAGTAACCAGACTGTCACCGAGTAACTAAAATCAACATCCTATCATGAGTTTGCAATGAACAGGTTCAAAGGTTAAGATTAGTCATTGCTGATAAAATTTTCATCCAACACTGTAAAGCCTGTTTACATCACAAATACCAGCACTTAGCATCTAATTCCTGTTTTACTATGCAGCATTACATCAGCAACTTGATTTCACAAAGAGCAAACAAAACATAAAATCTGAAAGTAAAAGGCCCCACCTCAGCTGAGGACTCACTCCCTCCAAATTACAGAAGCATTTCAGTGGAAGGAAACCTTTTTTTTTCTCCCCCCAAAAGTTTTGCAAGTCCATATACACCAGAGATGCTACCATGAGGGGGAGATAAGACAGAACTAACTGGAGGGATGGTTAGTGAGGCATCATTTTAACCATGACTAATTAACAGTTGAAAATCACCATTACCTATCTCCCATATGTTCTCATTTGTAAGGAGGAGTTGGACACTAAATCCAAACATATGGCAACAGTAAGTTGCACTCCAGTCTTTGAACAGCAAAGCACATACAATCTGGTCTATTGCTTCAGCTGTAAAATGATATTGCAGGGTAACCTAAAAGGAAAAATTACCTCATAAAAAACACTGGATAGTAAGAAGTGGCAAATAAGGAACAAAATGGTTGAGAAACCCCCAAATTAAGCTTTTCTGGCTGGTTTGGCTATTGAGCTACATTTAGGGCACCAAATAACCTCTTCTCACCTTCATGCCTCAGTCCCCCACTTCAGAGACAGCAAACATGACTATTTGTATTTGAAAGACGCACAGATGATACACAACTTTTGGATCACACACAACATGCAGGCACATGTGGATATATATAGACTGAGAAATAACTGTAAAAAGAGCTGGAACCGACCTCACAACATTTCACTGCTTGACCTGACTGCTAACAAATTACTCCGGGCTTAAGTAAAAATTGTCTTTATCTTTCCTACAGTAAAACTAATATTTTCAAGAGAAAGGTTGTCACCTCTCAACTCTTCAGGATTACTCATGAATTATTGTCTTACACAGTGTATGACTTCCCAGGATACACAAGTTTTGGATCACACACAACATGCAGGCACATGTGGATATATATAGACTGAGAAATAACTGTAAAAAGAGCTGGAACCGACCTCACAACATTTCACTGCTTGACCTGACTGCTAACAAATTACTCCGGGCTTAAGTAAAAATTGTCTTTATCTTTCCTACAGTAAAACTAATATTTTCAAGAGAAAGGTTGTCACCTCTCAACTCTTCAGGATTACTCATGAATTACTGTCTTCACAGTGTATGACTTCCCACTAAGTATTAATTTCTACCAGATATATTTCATTTCTAAATTAATCAAAAAGCTAATCAAGCTGATCAAATGCACTGAACAAGTCAGATGACATTATACAATAGACAACCTCTTTGTTTCACACAGGAAATAAATACAATGAGGCACCTACAATTCACCAACACTACTTTGTTAACATCAGAAGAGTAGATTATATATCCATGAAGAAAGATATACATATATTACACCAAGAAATTAACTGAGCATTTCTAATACAGAGCAAAACATGGTTTTAATGTTTTCATACTGAAAAGCATGTAATCTTTAAGATGAATTCATTTTTGAAAAAATTGCATCCCAGTTCCATATCTAAAAATACTTTAAAATTCAGAAGTAAGAGTTATTTTAACATTAACTTATTGGTTTATTGTATCAGTTATAAACAGCACTATGAAACTGCCAAATAGTAACTTTCAAATTTCAACAGAAAAAGAAATAAACTGAAAACCAGTTACAACCTAAGACTAAGGCTTCTTGAAATAAACTAACTGTCAAAAGAAATAGTGTGGCAAATTAATTGAGAAAATATAACTTCAAAAGTCACTGGACAAAAAAATTATCAAGAGAATACAGACTCTAAAATAAAGATAAATGCCTAAATGCCCAATAAGAAGCCTTGCTTCCTTGTCTCTTCTAGTGAAAGAAGTGAAGAGAAAAAGCCTACTGCCCTTCTAATTCAGTCCATGTCTTCCTACTGTCACCACTACTATCAGGTCTAGTATTTGTCAAGTATCCTGACCGAAATCAAGAAGGAAAGAAATTTATAACAGGTTTGCAATCATACACAAAACCCCACCAAAAAATCTAGGTGGAAGTAATGCTAGGGAAATGGAAGACATTGCAAGCAGTAAACAAAACGTTTGGACACAAGGATATGATATAGCCTAGGGGAAAAAAGAAACAAACAAAATTTTTTTAAAAACCAAATAACAGCAAAGCAAACAAAAACCAGATACAAAAACCAGTTTTACTGAAAATGAGAATACTTGCTGTGGATATAATATTCTCTTCAAATATACTTAGTCAGCTGCTTCAACAAAACCATTAACAAAGGAACTATCAAAGTACAATAAAACTACTGAAGATACCCTTCCACAAAACTCCAGAACTCCACCACAACAGCCGAAACCTGACTCTCCAACATAAACACATGGGTTCTCAACTACTTCAATATAAAGAAAATATCAGCCAAATTAACAATTAACAGCAGTGAGCACCTGCCAGTGCACAATTAAGCACTTTTTAACATAAGGCCTCTTCCAATTATTTCTTGCTGATCATGACATAACTTCCTTTTGCTCAACTTTTTACCAAAAAAAAGGAAGACAGCTGTGCAGTGCACAGGAAGATCATTCCTCAAAAGAACACACTGCTCCCTATGGTCTTTAAAACAAACCTCTAGATCCAGCCAAACTCTCCACCATGAACATTCATATCAAAGAGAAACGGACTTAAAGAAAAATCACTGCAATCAAAATTACATCCACACAAACAAGGCCTTTGTGTGCACTTGCAGTAAGCACCCATGGCACCACGTGTCCTTACAGGATCTCATGTAACCAGCACTCATCACCAAGGGATACAGACAAACCTAGCTGCCATTCCCACTTCATCTCTTACACCTGGGTGAGGACCTGCAAGATTCCCCAAAATACACAGCAGAATAAATCACAGGTTCCAGATGAGATCTGAAGGCCCTTTGCATTTTTGTCAATACCTTACATCATACTAAACTCTTCCTTATTCTGTAAGGGTTTCCATCCATCCTGCACCATAAAATGACATCAACACCATCAAGACATTTTTGTTAGGCTGTTGACTAGACCAGATGTCCTGGTCCAGCCTTACAAAAAAAAACTTAGGAAAAAAAAAAACAAACAAACAAAAAACATTAAATATCTAGCAATGCAGACATCCACTCTCTATACAGGCATCTTGAAAGTAAAGTAAAAAGCAGACAGTGCTTGGAGAGGATTTGGAAGGTTTTACAGGAAGAATGCTGGTATGTTCTCATTGGTATGCTAAGAGCACACAGACTTCAACAACTGGACCAACACAGAAAGGTAAAATTTCTGCCTGGAGATTGGTGCTTACAGAAGGAGAATTAGACAAAGAGACATTACTATGAGAGCCCACACCATTGGTAAGAAGTTTATTATATGACAAACATCCAAAACCCATTTCTGGACAAACACTCAAGACCCTTTTCAAGCTCAGGTGATTTCTTGGCAGGAAACAATAACCTAAAAAACCCTGTAGTTTTGACCATTTGATGAACTTCAGAATGTCAGGAAATGTTTCCTAGATTAAAAGGCTACAAAGGAAGGTGAGAATTGGAAGAATGCAAAGCAGAAATGCAGAATACCCTGAGCATCCGGTTAGTTTAGCCTCAGCCACCTATGACTCTCAAAGATCAAAGTGCCACTTGATGACAGGAATTAACACATTCCAGCATAAACATCAGCCTGACTTAAATTAACCTGTGTTCCATTGCAAAATAAAGAGCAGGCATTTTGAAAGAGCAGGAGAGTCATCCTCCCTTTTTCCTCTCTCAAACAATTTTTCTTCCATTTCTATGCCAAGTCTTTTCTTCAACCCCATCTTCTTCACCTGTCCCCTCCAGGTTTTTTTCCCCATTTGCTTTCTTTTCTTTCATTCACACAGAATGATGTACCCAGTACTGATGTGATGTCCACTCTTACGTTATTCATTCTGAATGACTATCAGGTTGAATAAAGACCCTACAAGAGAAGAAAAACAAGTTTATGGCCTACCAAGATTACGCAAAGTGGAGGCACAACTCAGCTCCTGTTTATCAGCTTTTCAGAGCATCTTATTCCTAAACAGTGTCAAAAGCAGTAAGAGCAATGGAGGAGAGGGTGGTGAATGTGTAGAGGGACCAGAGGAAAAACCACCATCGATGGGATCAGGAAGGTGAAGAGGAATTGTCAGGCTAGAATGCAAAGAAGCCACTCACTGCTGGAGTGACAAGCAGGAAAACCCTACAGGGTGCAGTGCAGAACAGACAAACAGGATGTTGTATGTCTGACCCTCGTCATCAAAACAAATAAATAAGAGCAAGACCTTACAGTCACTCCAGCAAGGCAAGCCAGGAATACATTATATTTAAGTTGTCCAAATTTCCTATCTCCCAAAAAACCCTCATTCTTTGCTCCACCCTAAATCTAGACTTCTAGAAAATGCATTACAACTTCTGTCACTGACCTGTTTTCAAGAAGCAGGCAGCTGACACTGCCCCGAAGGAAAACCATATCCTATTACACTGAGCTGTCCACCAGAGCCAGGCTAAGTGCTCTGCTTTAGCTGACTTAGGGGCAGCTCGAGTTTTTAGGATTCGAGAGCCTCAGCCAGCATGGAATGCAGCAGATCACCTCCTGAATGAGAGCAGGGGGCACATGGCCATTACACCAGTGATCCCAACTTGTCATTTGAGATACAATGAACAGCTGGAATATTGAGTGCATCCAATATGAAAACAAAGACTCAGCTGAGAACAGGTAAGACAGACTCAAATTTAGCATCATCCTCCAGTAAAAGAACCAAGCTGGAGAAACTTGCTCTTTCACATGCACGATGAAGGTGGGTCAGTCTTCAAATGTGAGCCAAATAAACATACACAGCCTTCAATTAATTTATTTTTAACACCATTATTTAAAAATAGTTTTACTGAATTAATTTAAGTCAATGTTGCCAGCACAACTGCCAGGAAAGTAGATCATCATAACTATTAAAGCAGTTAAATGCAGCACATCAACAGCATTTGCACTTTATTTTTCAGTTAGTTCAGTAAGAAAATGCTCTACTGTGGTCCGGTGTTGAGGATATTCTTAGTGGGAGTTTTTTTGTCATTTCTCTAAAATAACCTAGGACAAATGCATGGTGATTTCTAAGAAGTAATTTTTCTGTAAATTCTGTTAAGTACCATCACACTGTGGGAGAAAACAACAGAACCTAAACATCCAAATCAGGTTTCCTGCAGAAACAACAGAAGATGAGTCTGTAGGACAAGGGACACAATAGGTAACACCACTGGCTGTTTGAAAATGTTCTAAAGAAAATGTTTACTCTACTGGAATCAAACTCAGCTTTAAGCACTGAGAAACCAGCAGTCATGGAGACCAGAAATATGAATTAACTGAAAAACTGTTAGTCATTTAAAAGAAACAACTTCATGAGCTGTTGAATTATAAGAGCACAATCTGTAGCTCAACAAACTCCTATGCTGCAGACTACCACATTTTTTAAAAGAGCCCAGAGGAAACAGCAGCTTCCCATCATCTCTTCTTTGTCCCTAGGCATCTGCTGCAGGACAGAGAAAGAGATCACCACCAGACATCACACCAGGCTAGATGGACTTTGGATCTGATATATTATGATTCTGCTCACAGCAATCCACATCAAAAAATAATTTCACAAGGTACAAATACATTTCACATCAGAGTAGTTAAAAACAAACAAGCAATTCTCTTAGACAACTGCAATAGTGGCCTCATTCCCTTTTTCAGCTACAGGTAAACCAAGGCTGAGAAACAATATGACTGCAGGTAATTGTCTTGATTTAGATGCAGTGCTACAATACATCAGCAAAGAATTATTAGCTCCCACACTTGTGTTCAAACCACTAGATGGTGCTTCTAAAATGAAGCAATTCAATATGCAAAACTCTGAATAATGCATGATGATTTATAAGTTGCCTTCCTCAGGCTTGTTATCAATAACACTGATTAATGTAGTTAAATAGCTGTAGACTCTGATCAGAGAGGGGCAACAAGAATAATTACACAGATAAGTGAGATCAAAGAGCTGATCATTAAAACAGTGACTTTTCAAAAACCCAGTAACAGCTGTTTTCTCAAGTAAGAAAAACTCCTCAATCTTCTGTCTTGGAAAGTCATTAGCTGCTAATATAAATATTACACTAAATAATAAATTTTGTTCACAGACTGCTGTGCCCAAAGGTTTTGAATACTGTATGGCACCAGTCAAATGAAAGTAAGTTATAAATAGCGTTTACCTGTTCTTTCACTCTTCATTGTAAGACATTTTTCCCAAGAATAAACTCACTCTAATTCTCTTCTGTGAACAGCAAACCTTTTAAGATTTGGAAATCATAGCTAAAATAAGATTCTAGCTGCTTTCCATCTATCACTGGGAAATCATCCTTCCATTTTTATTCACTCCCCTAAACTAGTATCAATAGTTGCTTGGCAATTCCAGCAGCTTTGTCCTTTTTCATTTCTGACCATTTCCATCCATTTAAATGCTGCTCAAAATAATTCTCTCTCCTCCTGCATCTCATTCTACTGACCCAATTTTAAAAATGCTTTTTGCATCATGTTAAGCACAGTTAACTCTGTACTTTTTTACTACCTTTCATTCTTCTAACAAACTTCTATTCATATTTAAAATCCCTTTTTCTACTTACAATCTTTTCCTACAAAAAATCCTGCAAACGTGTTTCTTCTCATACTATTAAAAAAAACCAAATCAGCTATTTCCTATTATATTTCCCGTCTTTTACTTTTTGGAGTCAGCTCTGCCACTAAGCAACCCTGACAAGGTTGCTGAGAAAGATTAGTCTTTGTGAAGTTTTTGATGTTCAACATTCACCTAGGACTTTATTTTTTTTATTTTTTTTTAATATCACTTCTCCTTGTGCAAAGTAATACAGACCCTCCTAGAGGTTATTTGGCTATTTTTGAGTTTTGCAACTGGCTCTCACTTTTCTACTTTAAGTGACTGCTCTAGATTCGCTAGGCATACTCTCTTCATCTTTGCAACTGGCTCTCACTTTTCTACTTTAAGTGACTGCTCTCGCTAGGCATACTCTCTTCATGTTACTTGCTTGTTCCAAGATACTCTTTTACTATCAATTAAGCCTTTTTTTTTAATTAGCATATGTATCTACCGTTCTAAGTCCTGTGACAATATTAGTAGCAATAATTATTACTAGCTATGGCTGATTTTCATAGAAATATAGCTAAGAAGAACCTTAAGAAAGGTAAGAAAAAGGCACTATACACAGACATAGCAACAAGGCTTCTCCAAGCACCTGCCATTCCATTTATCCCTAAATGCCATTTCTGCTGACAGAGCACCACTGCAGACACACATTAACAGGCAGCAAGAACCTCTTGAAGATGTATCCAGCTGCAGAAAGTAATTATCAGATTTAAGAAACCCATGAACGGTATTTCAGAACAAACACACGGGAAGAAAGCGACGACAATTCTCAGCACCTCAAGCACTCCAGGGGGAGAAGATGCTCAGCCTCTGCAGGGTGTGAAGGAGCTGTGCTGAGTACCCACTTGCAGCCAGGAGTGAACACTTAGCGACAAGTTGGGGCCATTTCCTTAAACCCACCTTCACATCCCCATGGGAGTTAGACAGCCTTTGATTTAAAACAGGCACTGAAGGCACTTTGGTCATTCTTAGAGGAGAGGGGTGTTAAAAACCACACCAAAAAAACCTCCAGACTTCATGCATATTTTGTTAGCATCCTTTAACTGGGGCCAGGCATTCACAAAGCAGTAGCTTCACTACCAACATCTACAAATTTGGACTGAATTACAGGAACATAAATTCTTTACCTTAACTGCTAGAAGTTCACATTTACTGTGTGAAAGAAATTAGGAGCAAAAAAAATTCAGAGATATAAACACCAAATAAGCACTATTTTTAAAATAAAAATATGAAAAATAAACACACACTGAAGATGTTTCAGTCTGTTATGTTAAACAGATTAAAAAACATATTGAAGTTGTGGTTAGAGACACTTTTTTCCCCCGATCACACACAAAGCAGCTCTTTCAAAATATCAATAAACATGAGCTCAATTCAAAGCAGGTACCCCTGTGAGCTAGTTACCCACACATTTTTCAAGCTAGTCTCCAGATTTAAGCAGCAGCATTCACAGAAATTATTCTGAATTCTTTGGACATCAAATGCCTTTCAACTCTCTGCAAAACCAGCCCAGTTTTGCATTTTGGCTGGACGTTCAGATCTGCCTGGGAGCAGGTTCTGACTGGACACCTGTGGAATGCTCCAGCAGGTACAAGATAAGGAATTCCCTGAAGTGGCAGGGAACATTTCTATTCTATCTGTGCACACAGACAAATATCTTGATTTAGACAGGATCATTCTTTTGTCTCAGGAAAGTGGTGATGCCTGGGAAGCCTGCAGTGTCCTGAGGAGGTCAAACAGAATAACAATTGTTCCACCGATGCACTGCAATTCAAGAGCACTACTGCTTCAAATCACCCCTCTGCCAAAGTGCTCAGAAGCAAACACCATCCTCCCTCCAAACACTTAAAAACGCATTGAATCCACAGTCCCCAAAAGCAAAACACATATTACAGACAACATTTTAAAAATTAAACAACAATCGATGTGGCACAGAAGGCTGGAAACAAAATCTCGTCTCTGCTCTGTCTCCAATACATCAGTTAAAAAGTCTGCCTCCCAGCAGCTCTACAGATCACGTCACTGCTATTTATTTCATTCTCTGCTTACCTCCACTGCTGGCATTTGATCTGGTTTATTAGAATCTGGCAGATCAGCATACCTGAGGAACAGAGCTGGGCAGGAAGAGCACTGACTGAACAAGGATCCAGGGAAGTCGTGCTGCTCTCGTGACACGTTCACATTAGTCAAGACTCTCCACTTCCTACACCCACATTTTCTCTGCCATTCTTGGTATGTTCAAACAGAGCAGCAGTTACCAAGTAAATATCCTTGCCTGGATGCAGGTCCTGCATCTTGCAGTAACTGATGATTACCCCAAGACTTGTGTGATTTCACCTTTTACGCACTCCTCTACTCCGTTTCCCTGTCTCTACCATTTAAAAAGATTAAGCTGAATTAATTTGCATGCTTTGGGGCCGTGATTTTTCAGGGATGAATTATGAAATAGTTCCCCTAGGATTAAGCTAAACCATATATTCAGATTTCTGAGCAGGCTGTACTATGAATTTGCTGCACTCTGATGTCAACCCACCCTCACCTTCAGAAGTACCTCTGAATGGTACTGAAAAGGACCATCAAAGCTCTGGGCCAAATGTCCAGTGGTATTAAAATCTGCTGCCACGCAGAAGTCTTATTACATGACAGCAGGACCTGGAATACTTCAAAAGAAGAATTCCTCATCAATGGGAGTAGCAAAACCCACCTGATAAAATGCACCTGGAGCCCACAGTGCCTAACAGAGGGTTACAAGTAATATAAGTCCTGAGAGCTCCCACCAGAATAAAGCAAAGTCCTCTTCAAAATGCATTACATTCAAAACAGACCCACTGCTCTTTTGGGAAGGAATCCTTGCAAATTCCTTTAAATAGAAAGGCAAGCAATACAGCCAGGAAAGGTACAGTCTCTCCATGTGATATCCTCAGTCTCACCCTCTATAAAAAGTGCTATTCAAACCTCTGTGCATTTAATGACACCATCCACACCCACTCAACAGGCACACCAGGAAAAATGCCTTTTTCTGAAGCTCTTACAATTCGCCAGCAACCCGTTGTGAATACCAGAAAAATGGTGCTGTAAGCTACTGAAACTAAGAAAAGCTGTTGGCAAAGAAGGCACAAATACACAACAAAAAGCAGTGGTGCTGGTTCTAAACCAACAGCCATAGGTATTCCTGATTTATGAGGCCCAGTGCCATGCAACAGGCTTGAAAAGTTCCTTCACCCAGGGAAGTCCCACAGAACTTGAAGTATGCATTGTTTGATACTGACCCTGAGTGCCCAACACACACCTTACAACAAAGGGATAGTATATTAAAAACAAGTTTTATCACAAAAAGGTAAAATCTCCATTAGAAAGAAAAACCAGGTGAAGTCTAATGAGTTTTGTTTAAAACAACAGTGAAAAAGGTATATTCACAAAGATTAAGATTTAAGATCTTTAAGATTAAGTTTTTCTTTTTGTTAATTAACTATTCTTGCCTTAGTTTTCCCCTTGTATAAAACATATAAGACAATTCAATGAAAGTTATCTATAACTTATTACTGTATTTTTGGTTACTAAATCTCTATATTAATTTCCCTTGCAGTTATTAGCAGCAATATCTGACAATTAAGTGCTCAGCAGTACTCAAGAGTTAGGACTACATGTAAAATCCCTAAAGCCAGCATAATACGAACTTTTATTTTGCAGCATCACCTCAGCTTTTTTTTTTTTTCCCCACTGCAACACACTGGCCATAATTCAGCCCAAATAACTGAATACATGGAAGGTTTACAAACCGAGACCCAACACTGACAGTAAAGCATAGGAAAAAACGACTGACAGCGACCAACAGAAGCGACAATTAACTCAAACACTTCAGAAAGTGAATAACTATACTGACTGCTGCAATGCCTGAACAAGAAAAAGATGCTATAGATGTTCAAAAGCAGTCATGTCCTTGATTTACGAGCCGAACATCACATGCCAGACAAGATCACCCTCCAGACAGTTGTTACTTAACTCGAGCCAGAAGATGATAATTTCATTGCAAAGCAAACTGCGATTCTTGGATTCCCTCCAAGAATTTCAAAGCGAGAAGGGCACAAAATACTCACCTACAGAGCACCTTCCAATAAACCTCCTAACTTACGAAGTTTCCAGGTGCACACGCACAGCGTTAATGGCACAACGGGAGCGGCCGAACACCCCGGGCTCGGCGCAGCCCGCAGCGCACCGGGAGCCGCTCCGCTCGCCCCACACGGCGCCTCCCGGCCGCGGAGCGCCCCGCGGCTGCGCGCCCGGAGCCGCCGGGAACCGCGTCCCGACTTCCAGCCGCGGGGTGACGGTGACCCCGGGCAGCGGCGGCTCCTCGCAACTTGCCTTGGGTTTGTACAGCCACTTTCTGAACCTGTTCATCATCACCGCGGCCGCTGGCACCCCGCTGCCGCCGCCGCTGCCGCCACGGGAGCTGCCGGCTCCCCACCCGCGCCGCTCACAGGACCGAGGCGAGCCGTGCCCCTCGCTGGGAGGCTCCGCCGGGTCGCGTCCTCCTCCTGCTGCGCCGCCTCGCCCCGCGGAGCGGCCGCCGGGCGCTCCCGTCAGCGCAGGGACCGTCCGGCGGCTCCGCGCGCTCCGCGCCGCCCCGACCGCCCCCAAAACATTGCGCGGCCGGCGGCAGCGCCGCCCCACCGCGCATGCGCGACACCGCCCCCGCGCCCTCCCCTCTCCACCCAATCGGGTGCCGGCCCGGGGCGGGCCAGCGCAGTCGCCCCGCCCACCCGGCTGCTCATTTGCGTAACACGCGAAGGGGGCGGGGAGACTGCGTGCCGCGCAGGCCGCGCCCCGGCGACCGCCTTTTTGCAGTGGCTGCCGGGAGTTGTAGTTTTCCGCGGCCGCACTGCGGGCGTCCGCTCGTGACTCGCAGACTCTACCTGCGCCTGCCAATGCTGCCCGTGCCCCGGCAACCGGCCCGTTATCGACCGCTGGCAGCCCGTGAGCGGGAACGCCGGGGGGGTGAGGCGAAAGCTCCTTGGCAACGGCAGCAAACAACCGCCGCCATCTTGTTTCCCCATTCGTGTAGTTCCGGGTCCCCGGTAGTGCCGTTTCACAACACTGAGGCGGGCTCGCAGCACGACTACAGCTCCCAGCAGCCCTCGCGCTCCTTGGCAACGGCGCTGCTGCGTCTGGAGGGACCGCGGCGGGACACGGACGGCACGGGCCCGGCAGGACCGCTGGGAACGGGATGGGGAGCGCCGGGAACAGCCGGGAACAGGAGCGGCAGCGGCGGGGACAGCCGGGGACGGGAGCGGCAGCGGCGGTGCAAGGCAGATGTGGCCGTACGTGACACCTCCGGAAAGAGCCGGGTGCAATTCCCGATGCGTGCAAGTGGCCGGTGCCCCGGGCAGGCTCGTGGCTCCTTCGTCCCTTTATTTTCACACAATCAGAGAATCGCAGAATGGTTGGGGTAGGAAGGATCCTTAAGGCTCATCCGTTCCCAACGCCCCCGCCGTGGGCAGCACTGCCCGGCATGGCGCAGCCGCGGCTTCTCTGGGCAGCCTGTGCCGGGGCCTCGCCGCCTCACAGGGAACCATTCCGCCCTAACATCCCATCTAAACCTGCTCTCTGCCAGCGTTCATGTTTAATAGGTGTCCCTAAGCACAACAGAAAACATCAAGGGGGCCTGTGTTACACTGCCCCAAATCCCAGGGTTGCTGGGATTTGCTCTCTGAAATTTTGGGCAAGTAGCCAGCCTTGGTGTCCGTTTGCTAACTCACCTCGTTAACATAACACAACTTATTTGCAGGAGGTTTTGTACAATAACTATTTAATTGTGGAGTTCTGCAAATAAGAGATAAAAAATACCATGTCATATTAAGGAAAACACTTGCAGTAGGTATGCAAAACATTGAAATACATGAAAATTAAAATTAAGATCCTCAAAGTGAACATTTTCCATCTGATCTGCCTGAATTTTGCAGGGAGGCTTAGTTCAGCTCTTTTTAAGAAGGACAGCTTTCATTAGAGGAAATGCAATCACAGTCTTTCTAGGCCAGGAACGTGGCAGCAGATGTAAAACCTAAAAGAACCTTTCAGGTCATTGAAACCATTTCCTACAATTGTGGCCACTGTTATCTTATGTAATTGTTTTCAAAATATCTCCAAGCTCCACCGTAAAATAAGGTTAAGTCAGGTTCTCACCTCCTTTAATTGAAATCAAAATCAGCTGATAATGGAAGAAAATTTCTGCCATTTTATACACAGTGTAAATTTATATCATTTTTATACATAATAATTGGAGTAATTTTCTAATCGATTGTGTGAAAATAAGGGTGCATATCATACCAAAAGCATTTTATTCCTGATGTGTATGTTTTAAAACACTGACAATAATAATAGCAGCTTCTTTCATTAGAAGAGGTGTCCTTTCTATTGAGAACCCCTGTATGTTCAGAGATCCGAAGGCATTACTACACATCTTTGTTTTCACATTCCAGTTTTGGGGTTCAACGATTGTTATTTGGGGGGAGGCGTGCATATCAGAGCAGGAGAGCTCAAATTTCTTACTGGTATGCCAGAAGAAAAAGCATTTGTTACTGGCAGAGCTGTTGGAGCCTGAATTATGACTCAGTCTGAAGTACAGAGATATTTCTCCCTCGCTTATCCAAAATCCCTTGTGAGCGTAAGAACCTTGGCAGGTTCTTACCTGAGAAACAAATTACTCTCAGAGGAGTGGAGTAACAGAGATTCCCTTGCACAGTGGTGCCTCTTTCTGTATTTGCCATCCCTTGTCATGATCTCATGATCCAACCCTGTTTTCCTGGGCTTTTTTTTTTTTTTTTTTTTTTTTTTTATTTGGACATTTTGTCTTGATCATAACAGGTACCTAAATGGCTATATTGAACATAATCACAGACAAACTCTTTTTTTCAGTTCTTTGAGATTAGTAATGAAAAGTGCTACCTAGGCAATTATTGAGTAAGATGGTGCTGAAAGGCAGAGTACAATACCACTGTGTCTGGAAATGTTATCACAGTATTTAAAAGCAAGAAATGAATTATGTTTACAACAGTGGGAATGAATCATCTGGATAAGGCATTCTTTTCTGACATCAAAATATGATGATATATAAAATACAAGAATTATTTTCAAAATTACATTTTTATTGTCACCATGGAAAGTTACTTTTATTCGCTTTTTTTTCCTATTAATACACCAGCTTAATGACTTTCAGGCCTGATAATTACTGTCATTGGTCTTTCATACACAATGACATGTGTGTGTAGGAAAAAATGCATTATAGTTCTTGTCATCTGAACATTAAAATCGAGGTAAAAAGTCCTACACATTCTCAGACATATGGGTAAGGCTCCATTTGAGATAGCCAAAATCCAGTCATTTCACAAGCAAAGCATCAAACATAAATACTCCACTGCTGTGCCTTCAGAAGCCTTGGCAGTGGCCCAGACCACTGAAATGCTGTGATCATGGCCCAGCCTGCTGACCAACAGTCATTGCTTCCTTATAATTCCTCTCTGTTCCTGTTCTTTTGTTGCTTTTGAAAAACAGGCTGTTTACAGCAACATGTGATGAAATTTAAGACTAAAATTTTGCTTTCTTATGCATCTTACTGAGAAGAGCAGTGTATTAAGTAGGACCTGTATGCACACAAGCAAAAATCCTTGCTTTTTTCTTTATTATCTTTAATTGTATTTTGTCAGTTAACTTGGTACAGTAACATTTTTCCCTAAGATATTTTGAGATTTTTGCAATATATAATTTTGTCTTCTATTTTCTCAATGTTTGTACTGTATTTTCATTTCTCCTGTCAGCTGTTCTGACTAACTGTGATTTTGAAAGCTTGACCTAAATGTTCTCTTCTACATTACTGCAGTGTGACTTCTGTATGAGCCTATCACCATGCATTATGCCACAACTGAAGGAGGCACAAAAAAATAATGATTTTCTGTATTTATAGGATTCTCCATGGTGAAGATGGTCAGCCACAGAGAACTTATTGCACTAATAGTGCAACAGCTTAACAAGTTTAACCCTGAAAATCAGAGTGTGGAGGATTTCTTGAATGAATCAGCTATGATGTTGCAGGTATATTAAGTTTTGTTTGATCTTACACAGTTTACTTTGTTACTGTGTGATTTTAAATGCAAAGGTATCTGTTTTCTACCATGTTGTAACTTTCATTGATTTCCCTTACAGTGACACTTTTAGTTCATGAGTAAAGTCCAAATTTCTTATTGCCAGAAAACAAGGCAGTAAAGATCAGAGGGGTTGAAAAACTGCTTGGATAGCAACAGAAGAAAGAAAAAAAATAAGTAACAACCTTCTAAAATTGATTAGATAGTCATAGGAAAAACTTCTGTTCCACTTCTGACTAAGCTGTTTTGAAGATCCTTATTCTTTTCTTCCTTCCAAGTAGAAGTTTCTGACAGCACCACCCATTTGTATGTACAAGTGCAGTTCAGAAGCTGAGTCACAGGATCAGGTATTCTTGCTTTGAGGACATAAGTGGCCACCACAACAGTGGGATAGAAGGACAGTGACAATAAATCAGCCATCAGAATCTAATGTAATACTGCAAGTAACCAGACCATGATTTCCCATTTGTATCTGTTCTGGCTGAAGCAGTTCCCATCCCTCCCTGACCATAGTGTGTCACCTCTTCCCATCTCTCTGTCCTCAGTGTCACCCTGCCTTGTGCTGAGGCAGCTGGTGGAGTGAATCAGCTTTAGCAAACCATAAGGGAAGGCAGTAATGTTGTTTAGGCTGCTATTGTCTGTGTGTGCCATTGTTATCAAATGGCATTGTTGGAGCCCTGATTCCACACTGCCATGTGGCTCCAGTGCTCGTTTCCCCTTCTGACAATAAGGTAGGAACCACTGCTATTCCAGTCAGGTAGTCTTTTGCATTGATTTTGCATAAATACAAATGACTAAAAGAATATAAAACCGTGGAGGTGTGATAAGCTGGGGCTGAGCAGTGGCTGCACACCCATTCCTTGGGTGCTTGCCTTCTCCAGCTGTTGCCACTCAGGCCCCTTCTTTCCTGCCCTCCAGCCTTGTAGTACTGGTATAATTCTTTGTGATTCATATTCTGAATTACATCAGGGAACTGATCCAGTTTCAAAATAATTTTTCACTGGGCAGAGAGCAGGTAAATTCGGTTACCACTGCTGCCAAAATAAATGCTTATAAAAATGAGTCTTCAGATCATTTTTCTTCTCAGCCCAGGAAGAGTGGTACAAAGACAAAACTCCAGTAACTCCATTAGAAAAATATTAATATAAAGTTTCATAATAAAACCTTTCAGAAGGGGAAGGACAAAGAGGATAGCTGAGGCCAAAGTAAGGCCAAAATCTTTCTCTGGGCTAGTTTTTGGACACCTACTACACAGGATGTATCAAAGAAAGTAAGTTTATAGAAAATTCAGCTTTGTTTCAGTATCAAATGGGTGATTAAAATACATCATGAAAACTTCACTTACTTCTTTCTTTTCTATTTCTTAAAAGGCATATGATCCTAAAAATATTGTAGCATTTTTGTACACATGATTTCCAGGCTTGGTAACTTAACCAATTAGCCAATATTAACTAATCCATGCGGAAACTTCCTTCAGTTTGTATCCTGATTAAGAGCCTGGCTCCAAATCACAGACTAGATTCATAGCTGTTTGTGTCATGCCAGCAGCATAACAAACAGAAAAACTCAGGTTGTCTACTGACCAGAAAAAAAATCAGGAGAGTCAGCTTCCAAGAGACCAAATCTAAGTAATTACAAGACACAGCTCCATATTTATTTATTTGCTGATTTATGTGTGCAGTATATCACACTTTACTTTTCTACAATCTTCTGTTCTTTTAAACTCTTTTAATAGTTTTCCATCCCCCTACAGTGCATTCAGTTGTTAACACTGTAGGTTTCATTCATGGTGTATATCTTTATTGGTTTAGAGTCTTTATGTCCTTCTCATGTGGGATCTGAGGTGTCTTGTTTAGTTCTTTGATAACTTGTTGATGGCCTCCATAAAATATCCTCCTTAGCCTATTGTTCATCTGTCTGGGGATGTTCCTGGTGAAACCAACGATTTTGGACTAGATTATTTCCCTCAGAATAAAAACACAGTACACACAAGTCATTCCAGAACATGTTCAAGGGAGTTCAGCACCCCACTGGCAGGGCTGCAGTGATGCCAGTCTTGTCAAGTGCCAGATCCTCAAAATAAGAACCTCTGACAGCCACACATTGTCACCTGAACTGCCAGGAGCCAAGGACATTTTGCAGAGCAAAACCTCTGTCAGAATAAAGTAGATTTAAGAGCAATATAAGTACATGTAGGAACTGATTGAAATGAAACAAAATTACTCCTTTGGAAATCTAACAAAGGAAATTAAGAGATGGGCATCCTTGGCTGATCAGAAATGGGGAAGACATCAGTAAAGAGTAAGAAATGAAATGCAGAATGGAACTGAGTTGTGAAACATCTTGACAGGCAGCTTTAGTTTTATGTGCTAGAATCAACTGTGAGATGGTAGGTGGAGTAAGTGGGTCAAATCAATGGACTAGCAGGATGAACTTAACAGTAGCATTCCAGATGGCTGGTTTACTAAGATGAGGTTGGTTAAACCCACAACAGAGACACTTACTTCAATAAAATAGAACATTCTGAGACACTACCTTAGAATTTTAGCTAGGAAGTGATAGGAAAATACTATTTGAAATATACTGTTCAAAAAGAGTGAAGAAGATGTGCACATAACCTGGTGATGATATCCTGGGAAGTAATCTGCATGAAAAGGGACCTCTGGAGTTATGGGTCTGACTGACAGGCAGGGTGGCAATAGAACCAATAACTGAGGAAAGAAGTAGCATGAGTGTGCTGAAGCTTTGTCTTTGCACTGTTGAAATTAAACTGACAACAACAAGAAGGAAATGTCACAGAGGTCAGCATCCTAGGCTGAAGTTTAGGGTTCTGATTTGTGTGCATGATAAATGGGAATATGTTGTGAAAGGAAGTTGGATGCAGTGCTGCAGGAGGGAGTCTGGAAGGTACAATCTGTCTTGATCCAAATATGCCCGTCAGCCATTTACCAACTGCAGGAGACCATTCTTGTGGGTATCCTTGCAAATTAAAGCCATAAAAATAGCTGGTGAACTGAGGCACAGGAAAAGAAGTGAAAGTGGGCAAACAATTATATTTTAAAATGAAGGACTTTACTATATGAATGTATATAAAAAAAGAAAGAGGCAAGAAATAAATTGGGTTGAAGCCATCAGGTTGAAAATATACTTGCTTTGCAAATGACAGTAAGAAGGAATTAATAGATTTCCATATTGTATCTTTTGCTAAGTATACAGTCAGTCTTTTTTGAATATTCTGATCAAAATCCAACAGGTTTCTTTTGGTTTCACTCTGCTGCTGCAAAGCTGACAACACTTCAGAGCATAGTCAATCTTCAGCAAGATTTTATTTTTAATTTCTAGATGCACATAAGGTTGCATAAATAATTAAAACAAAAGTCAAAATACATGATCATGTGAAATAGTATATTTTGGTCTTTCATAAAAACTGTAGAAATGTTAATATTTTGACAGCGCACAATAGCTGCACTGTAGAGGCTTGGAATACTCTGCTAATAAATATTGAGTGGATGGCAGAGAAGGATAAACTGAGTTCTGTTCTATGCTCTTTTTCTATCCCTGTCCTTTCTCTTGCCCTCAAGTTTACTTGCCCAGGTCTCTTTATTTTAGCTGTTCCAGTTCCATCTCTTCAAGTGGTTGGTTCCAGTGCTGTTGTCCCTGTGCAGCAAGTCCTGCTCACCTCTTTGGTATTGTTTTGCTCACCTCAAAGTTCTTGCCCATTCAGTTCCAATCTCTACTGTACCTCAATCAAATGAGAAATCTCTCTCTCTCTTTTCAAACTGAAGCCCACAAGAGGCAGATGCCACAGAGAAGACAGGTGAGACAGGCTCTCCTCTCTCAGTTTGAGCTCCTACACTAAGCCAGCAAGGCTTGTCCCAGGCTCACCCTGTATTGTAGTGGAAGTTCTGCTAGCCCTGGACTGGGCATGGTAAGGGCACACAGAATCTTCAGGGCAATTCACTGCTGCAGTTTAAATTCACACAAAACACATACAATTGGCTATTTTTCACATGGCAAAATGTGCATGGATTTTCATCATAAAACCAAAAGGCCAAAATTTGTAAGGCACTGCTGACCCCTGTGTGCCACTTCGAAAATACATCCCCAGCTGTTTCCTTGCATTTGGTTTGAAACTACTCAATATTTCCCAATAGTTAGGTAAAAACTTGAAAAAATGACAAGTTCCTGTCAAAAATCAGTTGCATGTATGAGGCCATGTGAGCTGCTCTCAACTTGTTCCTCTCAAATAACATGGCAGGTTATCCATTAACTTCAGCAGAAGAAGAATCAACCTCTTAATTATTATTATTATTTTAACTTCTTAATCTTTATAATTTTATTAAAATGTGTGTTCCACCTGAACATATTCTCTCATGTAGGAAATCTTGTTTCAAGCTTTGGGACAGAAGTCCCTTTGGAAAACATTTGGCTGTACACTCTGCTTCTGAGTATATTCCAGAGGGGCTGCCCAAAGTTAGCAGCATTACCTGTCCATACCTTGGTGTACATGAGAAAAGCAGTTTATTTGTAGGAAATAATGGCATTAGATTCTGCTCTCTAGAGTTTTTTTCCTAGCTTTACACAGCTCATTTACAGCAGCAATGGCTGCACACCTAACCCCTGTGTGCTGCTGGAAAAAAGCACCCATCTTTCCCTACATTTTTGTAATTGAGATAGATCAAGAAGATACCACATCAAATAACCACTGGGATACATTTTTCACTCCTTGCACTTTGCAGCCACTCAGTGTTTCAATATACAAACAGGAAATCAGAAAATTAGTGCAAAAAAAAAAAAAGAGTGAGATTAAAGAAAGGTAAACTGTTACTGGGACAATAGTTCAGGTCTGTCTGAACCACTGCATGTATGAAGATAGAATGTTCTTTTGGTGTGATGAAAATGCATAAACAAATTGCTGAGTGCCAGGGAGCTTGTCAGTGCTTAAAACCAAGGTGTCAAGAGAGAACATGATCTGTACCAGGCCACTCAGGAAGCAAGAAAGACACTTCCAAATCTCAGTTCCTATCTTCCAACTCCTAGTTCAAGCTTCTGTATAAAAGTGGAGTTAGGAAAACTCACTGATTATTAGACTTTTGTTTTAGAGAAAAAGAGATAAAGTATGGAAGGATTTTTAATTATTGAATCATGGGAGATTAATAACACAGTTTCCTCTAATTAGAAGGTTATGATCAAAATCAGTCTAGAGGTGTTGAACTCCATTTATTTTATTTCTGCTACATATAAACTTTACATCATAAAAGAAATTTCTGTTCATTGTTCTCAGTGAGTGACCAGACTTATGTTCTTCCAGGAAATTTGAGTTGTAATTTAGTTATTTACAGTCTTCATGTTTATTGTACTGTAATTTACAATGTTTATTACATAATATTGGACTCATTTTTCACTGCAAATATTTTCAATAAAACCACAGATTCATTAGCAGTATGATGGATGATTCCTAATTGCAACAAATGAACCCTCACCTTCAATCACAAAGAATCATTCCCTCAAACCTCCTAAAAACAAATAAGCCCAGTTAAATGTTTTTGCTTCAATATTGTGACTTTGTTGCTATTAAAACAGAATTCAATTTGAATTATCCTGAATAACCACATTAACTTAAAATAATTCCTAAGTCTCTCTCAGATCTTTAAATTATCATATATTCACATTCAAATTTACACCTGTTTCTGTTGTTCTTCATTTGAATGGCCAGATTACTTCTTGTTTATCTTCCTAAATGCTTTTTAATGCTCCTTTTATCAGACTGATGCTGTCCAGATAATATTTTCATTCCTGTGTACTAAACCCCCTTCTTTTTATTAAGCATGCTTCACTTAAATCTATCAAAAATGATCCATATCCAAAGGAAATCTTTCATCCAGTGCATGTTGTACAAAAGGCTGTCATTTCATCAGACCTTTTATAGGAATGGACTGCATCTGTTCATTTTTGAAAGAAGATTAAATTTTGTACCTAACTGAAGTGTCCCAGGTATTGTTCTTCCTTGTGACTGTCAGAATCAAGCTTTGGCTATGATAACAAGAGACAGATTTTAACACAGGAGTTACCCTGCAATGTCTGTGCCTTTCTCTATGCACATAACTCACCTCATTTTCAGTGGAATTATCTGCTTCAATCAGAGCTGCAGGATCAGACCCATCATATTGACTTTCCTACATACATCCCAGCTACAGAAGAGCTTATTTCTGTGAAACCAGAAGTGCCACCCCAAATTCACTGTTCTGCTCCTTTATCCCTCTCATGCTGATAGCAAGATATGTTTATGAGCTTCCCATTTCACAAGAACATGGTGTGATTTGGCACAACTCTTCATAGTTCTCGTTTGTGCTGGTTCAGCTGTGTCTCACACATGCCCACTCAACTGATTTTACTCAACTGGGAGTAAAATCCTCAAATGTCAAAAGTCATAGGTTTAAATATGAAGACAATGTAATGCAAGAATGATAGATTTGGTGCAATAAAAATCCTACTAAATTATAGAAGTCTAATTTGTATTTTTAGTTACTGACATAAATGCAGATTAGGAACTTTCTAAGGAAATTATGGAATTTGAGTTTTCTGCAGTGTTCTGGGATTTAATATTAAGTACGAGGGAAAATAATGTTCCCTGTGCCTCTTAATACAGCACTGGTCAGCAGTGTCTGCTCTAGATGAAAAACACTGGCTTGTGACTGCAACATAGATGGTGAATAGTAGAAGCAGGATATTTCCTACTTACATCCAAAGATCCCAGGGGTTTTTCCTGCTGACTTCAGAGAGAAAGAATACTGGGTTCTGGTGACTGATTCAAGCCCTGGTGACGTCAGTAGGAATATTTTCTTTCATTTTTACAGCATTTTGATTAGACCCTTGGAGAGGACTAGCACTGATAACTGAAGCACTCTAAACTAATCAGGCTGTATCTGCAAAATGTGCACGTTCTTCCTAGAAGAAGACAAGTTCACTACATACTATTGCACAGTTCTCTCAGGAGGTGAAAGCTATTTTATCTTTTCATCAAATATTATCTTCTTTCTAAAATGTTTGTTCCACCTAAATTATATCCTTAGCCTGAGAAGTCTCAAACAGAGCATGGCTGATATTTATTTCCTTTTTTTCAATCCACAGAGAAGAGCTTTTCTTTCTCTCCTTTTCTGATCTCTCTGGCCCCTTCAAACAGGTCTCAGCCTTATTATGATACACCCATGATGGAAAAGCCTCCCTTTTGCAGATATTTCTCCATTTAATTCCTGCTATTTCTTGTATTAACCCATGCTGGAAGTTGTGTTCAAAGCCCTTCTTACCCGGTCTCTTCTCTCCTTGACGAAACTTGACTGATTCCCAGCTACAGCTGCGTGTCAGAGAGCAGGAAAAATACATCCATGGCAGCAGGCTACAGGTATTAGGGTTTTCCCAAAAGGGGGAGGTAACACCAATCAATCAGCTCATAATTAGACAAGAGTCACATTTTTTCACCAGGACCATTCAGGATAAATTCAGACAGAATCAGGGGTTTTTTTACAACTTAAACACTTAGTAATCAGAAAAAGCTGGATTTCGATGCCATAAAGAGAATACTGTCAGATATTTGTATCTGTTCAACATCTGTCTTCTGATATTTTTAATATTCAGTGAACAGAAGATGATCACTGCATGTGTTACTTTTACCTGTAAATTATCTGGCCCTCCTTATGGTGAAGGGCTCAGACATACTTGCAAACTTAGCTAACTGCTAGTTGTTTCAGAAAAATATGTGATTAAAATGTATTTAAAATGTAAAACTTTGTTCTGATGGACAGAATAAATGCACACAAATTAGTGTTTATTAATTCTTGTTGGCACCAATGACTTAGCATGTTGCTTGGGGCAAATCTCTTACCTGCTCCATGCCGTAGTTCCTGCATGTACAAAATTATATTAGCCAGAAGCAATCTCATTAAGTACAATCAATGCTAGTAAAGTGTTTTGAAAATCTCACACAAAAGGTGCTATAAACATACAATCTGTCATACTGTACCATTTCAGGACCACTTGACCCTCTCTGAAATACATCCCACTGACATAAAGCACAGCACAAAACCCCACAGAAAGAACGCATTTAGGAATTAGTGCTAGAAATTACCCTACCCAACACATTACTTTCCCAAAGCCATTATTTCAGATATACAGATAAACTGTAAATGTCCTTGATGAAATTTGTAGATGACACAATGCACTTTCTACTGATAGTATCCTAACTGGTTTAAAGCACTGGCTCAGGTCTTGAGTCACTAGATTATCTGCAGGGCTTAACCAACAACTGGCTCACCTTTGGGATTTCCTGTCCAAGCACTCCTCCTGCCCAGTCTTGTTTAGTTGAGTAGTGATGAGCTCACTTCCTTAGGTGACGCAGCTGCAGCCTGCTCAACTAGTCTTGGTTTTAACATGTAGAAACAGAACATTTGGTACTTTCTGTGGCTGAAAGCTGATTCAGCTGATTATGTTTCATGACAAGACGTTTTGTCCTGTGGTCCCCAGGATTGCCAGTCAGTGCTGATGTTGTGGGGCACAGCTGTCCCCAGGCTGCACTTCCTGTCACCCTGTTGCTTGTCTCAAGACCATGTAGTGTTTATGTACATTCTTGCTCAAGGTGTAAGCAAGAGCAAGAACTTCTGTGTTCATCCTAACACTTCTGACTGAGTTGTTAACTCAGAGCAGTAGAGTAAATGTAGACAGGCAGGTGCATTTTTGTGCTGTAGTCTCCACTGTATAGGAGATTATTTGGGCACAAGTGTGTCCTGTTGTTACCTGTTTGTCTACTTTTGGCCTCCTCTGCAAAGTACATTTGAAAAGCACAGGTTTGCCATAGCATTTCATATCAAATTACACAGAGCATGAATGCAGAGATTCTGATCTAATAAAGATCTTGAAAACAACTGAAATTTTAGCTTTCTAGCAGAGACAGTTGAGAGAGTTTCTGTTGGGCTTGTTTCCAACAGGCTTGACCAGTTTTATGATGGACTTTCTGTTTATTAACAGAGCTACTATTCTCTGCAGTTTCTTCATACATAACTCCATTTGCTCAAGGGAGCAATTGTTTTAGACTCAAAATGTCACAATCCTGCTTTCACTGGAACTACATCCTCTCTGACTTTGCTATTCAGTTATTTAGGTTTGCTTTTGCCTTATTTAGTAAATTCTTAGAGATCTCATATCAAATATTCTTAGAGATCTCATATCAAATTTTATATATATGTGTGTATGTATATATATATGTGTTTCATAATTTAGTGGGGGCTTAGATTTATGGGTTTTCTTTGTTAGTTTCATAAAGAACTTACATGAAACCTCATCCATAAAAGGTGTATTTGGATCAAACTGTGTGCCTCCCAAGAATCCCCCCTGCTTAGCAAGATGGAGTACATACTTTCCATTTTTTCTTTTTTTTTTTTTTTTTTTTTTTTTTTTTTTTTTTTTTTTTTTTTGGGTTTTTTTTTTTTTTTTGTATATTTTGAGATTTTTTCAGTTTCTTTCCTCATTTTTCCTGGTGACGATGCACAAATTAAAAGGAATGAAATTGGGGTTTTGAACAGGAGTAGTGAAAAAAATTATTCTTGCTCTGAACGACAAGCTGAGAAAATACACTTTGAATTCTGCATAATTTTTTACATTTAAATACTAGAATGGTAATTTTAAAGGTTTGCTTGATCTCAAAGCTCTGTATAGTGTCACTCATCAGAAAACTCGCAGAGTTCCATCCAACAGCCTCTAATAACACCCACAAACTAGAAATGAATCACATTAGGGAAATAAAGCAATCAAGAGGGTAGCAGACACCTACCAGGCAAGGTGAATATCTCATCTGATGCATTATTGCAGTTCCATTGTTCCCACACCTCTGAGCTCTGGGAGAGATCATGCATCAAACGTGGACTACACATTTTCAGAAGATGCACTCAGCCTTTTTTCTTGGCTTCTTGTCTAACCTCCTTAAATCAAAGGATCATTATTGTTTGTCATTTTGTCATAGCTCAGCTGGCCATTTTCAATTCATGTAATAACAAACTGGTCTGGGCCTCAGATTTTATTACAATGTTTAAAGGTGGTTCATCCTAGAAGTTTATCTCATATAGTAGCAGATATTGCATAGTTATTTATTGTGATTGAAACTCTCTGTAAAGTTGAGGAGCATTCAGACTTTTTAAAGGGTTTATGGGGTAGGATCCAGAAGGAAGGGACCATCCCACTCTCCTGTTCTCTTGGGATACTGCATGAAAATTACAAGTGACCAGGAGTATTAGCTGGATAAGAAACAGTCTGCATTAAAAAGAATCCTGGTACTCACTGGTTTAGTTTAAATCATTCATGTTCTCCAAAGTTGGGTTTCAGTAGCAGTTAAGAGTATTTTCCATAATCTCTGTCTGGCTTCTCCCCTCAGTTTAGTCTCCCTAAGTAGCACAGACTTCACCCACAAAGAGGTTTCCCAAGGGAAAACAAAATCTTACTGAAACCTTCTCATACTGTTGACTAAGTTAATCATAGCTCATAGCTCAGAGACTTCAGATTTTCTTTGCATCAACTGCTGACATTCACACATGAAGGTCATTTAACTCAATGCTTATGTCAGCAGGTAAAATGAACACTTGACATTGGAGAAAGTTACATTTTACTTAACAAGGGCCATTAGTTTGCTAGGACTGCCCTTATTTGATATCATTAGAAGGGCAGCAGCCCTACCTAAGGCACTGCTGTTCATTGTTCATGTTTTCCAGTTACTTCAAAATAATTGTACTTTTTGTACACAAAAATTGTTTTCTTTCCAGAATACATTAATCATTATTAAATTTGTATCTCTATAGACTCTTAATGTGACAGAAGAAAAATTTGTATTGGATACACTAGCAGGATGCACAGAATATAAATCCATATTGGATGTGGTGGTCAATGCCTTTTATGTTCAGGATGGGAGATACTGCCTCATTTCTGAGCGTAATCTCTATATAGGTAAGTTACAATACCAAATGTGTTTACCACAAAATTTCAAAAATTACAATTTTACTGGTGTAGGTCTTGGTATTAGATTACATTGGAAGCACTGTCATTGTGTCTAGTGCAGTGTGATGTACAGGATGTACATCTTCTAATGTCCTAATGAATGTGAAGTCCAAAATCTGAAATTGTTATTTAGTCTGAAATCTTTCAGTTGTTAACTGGAATTTTACCTAAGAAGGGTAAGATGCAGTTGGAAAATAGCATCAGTGGCTGGAAGAAGCATCTTGGAAGTTTAACCATTCCTTTAAAAAATGTTCTTCAGTGATTTCCCTTTATTCTCTTCTATGCAACTGAGTACCTCTGCCATTCAGACACAAAAATGTGTAACAAAGCTCTGTGTGCTGAGAAACACAGCACATCTCACAGTTTCAGACACAATTGTCTCTATCCACGAGGGTTTCTTCATTACTGACTATCACAATGACATAAGTAACTTAAGATACTACCATCTATCTCCAGGAGTGAGGTCAATTATTTTCATTTTATTAGTTACTTGGTTAGTAATGATACAGTTCTGATACAACTGTATCTGATAGTATCTACCCAGTTAATTAGGGTAGATACTACTCGCAAATTTATTTCAGGCATTGAGAAGTACATGATAAATTAATTTTTAAAATATTTTCTGCCATTTATTTAATACACATATGCTGAGGTTGATCTATCAAGTCCCCAAATAAGCTGGAATCCCAAATACTTCTGTCACTGGTTCTCTAAGTCAGATAAATTCTGAATCTTTGTGGGTATATTTAAAAGTCAATTTAATTCAAAGTGGTTGAAAAATACAAAGAAACGTAGCTAATATAAATATATCTACATTTTATGTTTTAAAAACTAGTAAATTTTTATTACAATTCTCGTCGCTTCTGTCACAACCTGGAAAAGTACAGAAATCAAAATCAAACAACAAACAAAAGGGAGCCTGAACTGTCAAGGATGAAATTATTAGTGTATCGAGTTTATTCTGAATGGTAATGCTTCATTGTCTCCATTTCTCCAGAGCCATGTTTTTCATTGTCTGGGGCACATAAATTATACCTTTAAGCTGAGTGATGCTATAATTGGATTGTCAGGACCGGTCCACTCAAAAGCTTCCATTAATCATAGGCAGAGGGTAGGAACAGAACATTTTCCTTTATCAACAAGTTGAGAGTCTAAGGTCATTGGCTTACATTTTTTTAAGCTGCTTGTGATTCCCTTTGCCAAGCTGCATTGACACTTAAATGATCAAAGCTGCTTATAAAGGCTGTTGCTATGTGTGAGCAGATTTGAATTTAATAAAGCTTGTAGGAGATAAATGTATATTCTGCTAAGACTGATTAAATACGTTGCTGAAATAAAGCACATGAGATTGAAGCCTAAAGATACACTGAGTTTGCTGCAGCACATTGGCCAGAATTTCCTGATTTTACCATTACAGGCTGGTGGCAGCTAAAACACTGCACTGTGAGTGAAGCCTGATCAAAGTGAGTGGGGACAAATGAAAGCTGATACAGGAGCCCATGAACTTTACAGGTCTACTAAAATTTCACAGTACTGACTGTGCCTCTTCCTGTATCATAGAATAGAATCATAAATCATTTAGGCTGGAAAAGACCTCTAAGATCATTGAATTGTGTACTTGCCATAGAGGGTGCAAGATTCAGGTTTGAAATTTCACAATTTAAAAACTCGATTTTATTCCAATTCAGAATAAAAACAATGGTTACAACATTTTAGGCAATATGGTCACTTGGAAAAAAAAGCAAAGTAAATACTAGAACTATTACATTTTATGTTTGATTTTTTGTTATCTATAATGTTGTTATGTGTAATAAAGTATGAATTTGTACCAGAAAAGTAAGAGCTATCCTCTCTGAAGATATTAAAACCAGAATGTGTTGAAAAATTCACTATCAAAACTGTTTAAAATTAAGGTAACAGTCTAAATCACATAGTATGGTGAGTAAAGGGTTATTGGGTATAGTATAGGTTTATTGGAATTGAGTATAGGTTTATTTAGTATATTGAGTATAGGTTTTTTAGAATTGCCTGCTGCATTTTAAATGTATGTATCTTTTGATAGTTATCTGTTATCTAGCTACTTTTCAACTAGAAGAGATTGGTCTTCAGCACTTCAGCAGAATTGTGAAATCCTTGGACACTGCAAAAATGCAACAGGTACAAAACCATTAAAAATAATTATCTCTTCATTTTGTTTGATTAATCAGATGACTTTTCTCAATTTTGAGAATAAATTAAATGGAGAAATTATTTGTATTTTCTATTAAAATTCAGAAATTAAATTAGTATTTTTTTACCAAAAAACCCTTCAATTTCTTTACTTACAGGGTGATTCTTATATTCAGTCAAATATTAATTTAAATGTATTTTATATAATCTGAGGAGGTCAAATAATCACATAATTTACAGTTTATGTCATTTACAATTGTCCCTTTAAGTTGCACACCCCCTCTTGCCTCTGCTCACATTCCTTCTTTGACTTTAGACAGGAGATATCTTTTCCATATGCAATGAATCTAGTGAAAATTGCAGTTCCTGATGTTTAGTGTTCTTTTCCTGAACAATCCACTGCCACTTTCATTATCAAGCCTATTGTGTTTCCATCACTTTTTCTCCTTCCCAAAAAAACACTGTCTGGCTTGGAGCTGTGCATGTACCAATTGCCCCAGTACAATATGCAACTGACCAAACCACTGCTGCCAAATAAAAAGTAGGACAACAAAATTCTGCTTCCCTGTCCTTTTCTGAAGTAATGAATTTGGGGTTTGCTCCACTATTTGTTTCCTATTTTTTTATTGTAACTGTAGAAATATAATTATCTTCTGCTTCTATTTCAAAATCAAAATGCTAATTATCTTAAAAGCTATGTTGTATAGAGGAGCAGAAGGATAAATTGAGCAGCAGTGCTTTCTCATAAGCCCTGTTTTCTCAGGAAAATGGGCTAAAAATTAAATCACTGGTGACAGAGCATCTGTAACCTTTGATTATCCAGATGTTTCAAAGCATAGTCCAAACGTGCTGTTTGAATAACAAAGATGGAATTAAAGAGATAGGCAAATTTTAATAATTAATACTCAAAAGGCTGAGGTTTATCCTTATAGTGATTACTTTGAATGTTCATGTGGATGCCAGTGTCTCTTTAATGAGTAGAGTTGCTTTGCAGTAGGGACAGAGTAGGTTAAGTTGTCTGGTTTTAGATGGACTTACTTATGGACTTGCTTATTATTAATTCCATTCAGAGACAAAAATTATATATTTCATTAACAGTTAAAAAGAACAGAGGAGTGGCTGGAAGAATTATCATAATCTGGTAGACAGACAAATCACTCTGTCTAAAATGCTCTCCCAGGCTCTTCTTTGGTAAACATCTTAGACACGAGCTACTGGATTGGATGCATCTTGAGCTCATTCAGCTAGCAACACAATTTTCCCACATCATGCCAATTACCTCTTGTTGATTCCATTCATCTAGCTTTATGTGGCTTAAGCATCAGTACCCTGATGTTCTGGTTTAGATAATGCCTCCTTTCTTGTCTGGAATAACTCTTTGCTGATAGGGAAGTGCTGCATATTCCAATGTTGTGCACCTGCTATCATTGTAGCAGGTGTTTCACTTGGTTTGCTTAAGTATCTTACCAGATCCTCATCACCATGGTACCTAGATTTCCTTTTCTTCTGTTAGAACAGTTTCTTTGTCTCCAAAGTGATGCTAGATTAAATTAATGCACCTGCAGCATTTTGTCCCCCCAGCAACAGAGACAAAAGAGCAGAAGGCAGATCTGCAGCCTTAGCAACAAAAGTTATCAGAAATTTGGGAACCTCCTTCAGGATGCTGACCTCTAGATTTTGCCTGATGATTATTGTGTCTGAGTTCAGTTAAGACACTGAAAAAATATTCACATATATTTATGTAGGACAGATTTGCTACAATTAAAAAATAAATTTAGCACATCACAGGATGAGTGGAATTTTCTTCATCACGCAGATAAACCTCACTCAAATGAACAGTCTTCAGGTGAATGGTGTTGACCTATGGGAGATTTAAGACCTTTCTCTTAAAGACCTGTATGATGGAATCCATTCAACTCAAAGTCACAGTGTTTCCCTGCGTTTGATGAATGTTCAAATATTTTCATTTAGGCAGAATAACAATGCTACCTCACTTACACATGTTCATCTGCTTGAACAGCAAATCACAAGCTCTCATTCTGTAATATTGAAAATACATGCAAAAATTTTTATAGTGATATAATTACAGAAGCATAGGATAAAACCCATTCTTGTAACTTTAGTGTGATTATCCTTTTAAGAAATTAGTCATGCATTGCTGGCTCAAGTGTATTTTTGTATTCTATTATTCTACATGCTATTCTTCTACATTTATTTTAAAATGTAAGGGTTTGTGTGTTAGAGAAAATACACTATTGAAATAAAAAATTGAAGTAAACAGCTTTGTAATTTCTGCATTGTCTTGTAAAAAATACAAAATACAAAGTGTTTTCTTTCTGGCAGTTAAGAACCTGGTTTTTTCTGCTTTATGTTCTGATTGCTTCTAAAGACAGATCTACAGAACTTCTGAGATAATCAAAGGAATATCACCACATAAGATGTGGGCACTGTAATAGAATTTAAGATGAGGTAGGAATAGCAGGACATGATCAGCCTCGTGGTGGATGGTGGGTAAAACCAGTCCAAGTTGGGTCAATAATGTTTTCAGGCAGTGCCTGATCTGTATGGAGAAGCAGAACATGCTGTTTCCTGCAGTTACTTCCTTAACTCAAAAGTCAAAATCCTACATTGTGAATGTAAGCATTTCAGCTCTGCAAATGCCTGCATGGATGTAAAGATAATACCAGATGAAGAAATTTCCCATTTTTTGTTTTCTAGAAATCTGTATGATCGCACTGTGTAAAAGTGTGTTAAGAATACTAAGTTCAAATTCTCAAAAGTAAGAAATGTAATGTAAAAGTGCATTACAAAACAGTCTTTAATTAGACACACTTGTGTTACTACAGGCAGAGTGTACATTGAAATATAAACATGGGTACAATTAAAATATAAACATGGGTACAATTCATTGCTGGTGTAATTCCATCACTTCCAGAAGGGAAATGGTCCTTCATTATGATGCTGTCTGAGCAGTGAAAGTTTCAGAATGTCCAAGACAGAGCAGTAAGCAAAATAATGCTGTTACCAAATTACTACCAGTGACTTTGCTGAGGAGACAGAGCCTTGTAACATCCAAACAGAAACCTGAGAGAAGCCCCATTCTGCTGCTGTAAAAGCAATGACTGTTGATATTGGGTTTTCCACCTGTGTCACATATGGCCAAAGACAAAACAGAAATATTATGAATTTTTCCTAGAAATTCAGTTCACAAAACAGAAAAGTTTCTTTTGTATTATCACCATCTGTGATAGGGATTATCCATACTAAGATTGTAGACTTTGGCTCAGGCACACTCTGGTCAGAAATGATGTCCAGTCATCCTGCATTGCCATTTGCTATCCCTGCAGTGCCTGAATGACCATTCCAGGGCTGTATTCCAAGAATTCTCTAGTGTGATGCATATTGTGGCATATCCTTATTGCAGCATTTCTCTGGGAACTGTGACTAAAACAGTACAAAAATATACATCACAGTGTTGATATCTGATTACACAGTTAACCATTCTCTGTACCTCAGGAGTACATAATAGCATTTATCAATCACATAATTACCTATTGGTTTTAATACAGGGGGAAATGTTAGTAACCAGTACAGGACTGGTGCTGCTGTAGGAAGCCTCAAGCTGCAACAGCCAGCTGTTAAATATGACTGCTAAAAATCACTGTGTGCCTTTATTATCGTATCCTCTGCCTTGAAGAGTTAGTTGAGTTGCTTTGTGAAAGATAGTTACAGCAAATATGACAGAGAGTCAGTGAGAGCTGAAATAGCAATTCAGAGGTGTAGTTTCACATGGCACTGTAGTGGACAACTGACTGAAGGCTTTGAGGAGAGACTAGGCTGTAGAAGAGGACACAGAGAGGGAGGAGTTCAGCTTAATGGAAGCTAGTGAAAAAAACCAAACCCTGGAATATTTACAAGTCACCACCTACAGTATTTCTATTTCTGTGAGCTGTCTGAGTACCTACAAATTCAAAACCAGCTCAGACCTCAGGGTCTGTCATATTTGAAGTGTATCAGCTCATGATCAATACTGTATTATAGTTCCTGCATACACACTTGTCTATTGTCTGAGTACCTACAAATTCAAAACCTCAGGGTCTGTCATATTTGAAGTATATCAGCTCATGATCAATACTGTATTATAGTTCCTGCATACACACTTGTCTATATGGGTTTTTGTAAACTTAATGTATAGCCAGGGTTTCCCATAAGATCAGTAATGTGGTAGGGGATATGTTCACTGTAATCACATTGACTGCTGGGATAACTGGATGTACAATTTTGTTACAATCACTTCTAGAAATAGTGTCTACACCATGCATCCTTTCTGGTGGAAGGTATGAATTCAGTCTAGACTTTGACATTGTATTTACACATTGCAGGAGTACAAATTACTGTTAGGTGACAAATTAAATCTACTGTGCATGTGCTAGAGTGCAAGATCCTCTGTAAGAACATTGAATGCCTTTCTAGACCAATGGGATGAAATGCATCCCTGACCATATGCTTATTAAACTCCAGGAATCTGGAAGCATCAAAAACCCCAACTCTTTACAATTCAACACTTAGTTTATAATCAAGCTTTTAGGGATAAAAGAGCTTCTTTTGGATGGTGTGATGATAAGCTGACACCTGCAAATTTAGGGAGCAGCAGGAGTTTCTATACAAGAATGGAAATCCAAGGAGGTAATATTCATTTAGTCCTGCAGTGCTGATCAGTCTTTTGACTACCAAGAGCACAATAGATTAAAATACAGCTAAATATAAAAGTTAATTTCTTAGAAATGGTCACATCAAGACTATGGATTTCAATTAGCAGGTTTTCTAGATCTGTTGAACACCTGCAGCAAACACCTTGAATCAAATCTCAGTTGTTTGTAGCTGAATTATTCACAGAGTTCCGAGGCTCCTTGGGCCTGGCACCACATCTGAATTAAGAAGCTCCCTGGTAGTTCTGCAGAACTAAAAACTCGATACAAAGAACTCTATGGCTCTGTAAAACAACTTGAGGTGTGGCTCATGCCAAGTCTAATCTAATAAACTCTACAAGTCTCCATTTGAAGCTTCTCAAAGTGACAGTGCACTGCTTCCCAGTATGTCTCATAATGTCACAATTATTTAGTGGACCTTTTTGCTTTTACTGTTATTATTTCACCATCATACTTGTACTTTAATTCCCAATAATTTTAATGGAAGAGCTAAGGTTCAAGATTGGAATTTATATTGCTGTAAATGATGCAGGCTGAATCTGAGTGCCATTTTTCAAGAGTGTTTCTAAAGGCCATTTGAATACTTCAAGACCTAAAGAAAGGCTTTTGACCTTCTGGTGAACTGGAGTGGCAAACAGAAGTTCAAATGTTAGTTGTTATTTCTACAGCATCTAGACCCCTACAATGTATAAATGTGCCAAATTTCAGTCTTTTCTTTTAATGGGAATATGCCAGTTAATTATATTTCAATAAAAGAAAAAGCCAGATTGTATAGCATTTACTATAGTTTTCACCAATTATCTCTGCCCACTTCCCAGGGAGCTGAAAAGAATTTAAATCATTCAGGTGCAGTGTCTGGCCTGACATATTTCTGGGTTTCATGGGTCTTCTAGTTCTAAATAATCAGAAGTCCACCTTGGGTATATTAGACTCTGAAACTCTACTGTAAAATTATACTAAAATCAGTGTATTCCACCAGTAATTAATTTTGAATAAAACCTTTGTTTCACAATGTTTGAAGCAAATTAAAGATGAAACAACACATCTCTATGTTGTAGCCTGTAGTTTATTTTTTGTTTTGCCACAAAAAAATTTTTAATATCTACAAGTGTCTCACAAAATAGAGCTAAAAGACATGGGACTGTCCACCAGCTAATAAGGACCTAAATATACCAAGCATCTGTGTTTGTAATTACAAGGTCAAATACCAGCAAGTTCTTCAGCAGTGTTTGTAGTAAAAGAAACTATCTTTTTGTAGTCTTATATACACCATGTCTCCAACATTAATTTTAAAAGGAACCACTTATTATTAGTTTCTTAGGTTCTTCTTCAATGACTTGTACCTGAACACATGGATAAAAGATGAATGGAGTCACTTCTATGATTCAGAGTATGTAAAAGAGAACTTGATTGATCCACTGCTAAGGTAAGTAGTGTTTAAGTAGCCTCTGGCCACCTCAAAGTTTAAAAGCTGGGGAAAGCTTCCCCTGAAAGCTCACATTTCTGTTAAAGTGTTTCTCCTACTGAAGTCATTCAGAACCCTCCTTATCTACACAAGTCTTTGGCAATCCCTTTTACTCACCCAGAGGCAAGGTTCTCTCTCAGAAAAGTCCTTTCACAGCTGTTGTACATTTGCTTCCTGATGCCCCTGAATAGATAAAACCTCATACTCTGAAAAAAAGTAAAATAGAAGGTTCAAATTATATTAGTCATGCCTCATCAGTCACTTCAACGTCTGTATGACATTAACTATTTGAAAAAATGTTTGACTTCCCTGATTTGGCTTTATCCACAGACTTGTTTATACTGGTGGTCATCAAGTCCTTTCTAAGCAAATCAGATAAGCATATAAGCAAGTATTTATTTACACAGTTGCAACATCATTTAACAGCTTAAAAGCTCTGAGGTGCATCCACTCATTGGTTAGGTGGTGATATGGTAGCAACTGTACCCTTGCCATACTGGAACATTTTTATGTGGAGAAATAGTAGCTCGTGCAGCCTACTGGGTCACCTTTTACTCTCATTTTACCCACATAAATTACACCAGTGTGGCTGCAGTCACACATCCTTCTCAATGCAGTATGGATTAACCCAGATGATGGCAAAAAATGTCGGACAAAAACAGGCTATGAACAATATCAGCTGAAAAGGAGTTTTGCATCTGGTTCTGTCATATCAAAGTCCCCAGAATAATCCTTTCACACTGTGTAGTTTATTAGCACTTTAGCAAATATGTAACATATATTTGGCTTGCACTATTCTGAATTCCACTGAGTTCTACAGGGACCACAGGGATATACCTGAAGTCAGAATTTGACTCCAAATATTCCATTGTAGTGATTCTAGTTATAACAAATGCTTAGAATAATGTAAAAACACAGATATAGGTATGGAGATACACATCCATACCCACAGAGTTCTTGCACACATACATTCATGCAGGCTGAGGCTTAGGCTCTGCTTGTTTCATTAGCACCAAGTTTATTGGAGCTGTCCTTCACAGTCAGTTACACTCAGAGTAATGAACCCATGTTTTGCCTGGAAGTGGCAAATGTAAGTTATACAAGAATGTTAAAGACCAGATTTGGTTACTGGGTTTGAAACATCCTTCAAGGGTCTGAGGATGCAGTGATGAATTTAGTGAGTTCAGTAGCTGCAATTCTTTTAAATGTGTCTTTGTGTTCCTCTTTCTACTATCAGTGAGGTAAATAGAGTCTTATTTATTTTAGTGGAGCTTCATTACTTGCATAAGTTACTTGCAAGCCTCACCCTGTAATGACAGTAACAGAGTAACAGTCACACAAACAACTTAGTGTAAGTTTTCATTGTCATCTGCCTTTAAGTTCTGGGGAAGTTTCATTGCATGTGTAATATATAAGGATGTAACATATATAGAGGAAGAATAACTGGCATGAAGCTGCCCCTGTAATTAGACTGTGATACCCTGTTTGTGTTGTACCTTTAATCTGCATATTCCTGTCAATCCTTAGAAGTCTGAACCTTGATACAAGCCCAAAGCTACAGAAATCAAAATCTTCTTGGCTGCCCCCAGGGCTCACTGAAGCCTCATGAAGGCTCATTTGATAATTCACCAAACTCCTTGGATCCTTCTATTTTTTTCTGTTAGAACTGCCTGTGCTCTAAGATTGATCTGCATATGCTCTGTTGGTACATGTGGCAGCACTCAGACACTGCTCATAGTCTCTTCATCTAAGTTTGTTAAGTGTGCAATTAGCCTATGGCAGCTCCTTTTCTGACTCCTCATCTGGTCCTGCCACAAAACCAACTGGCCAGATAGTTGCTGTAAAAACTGCAAATTCCATGAAAAACTGTGGCTATTTCACCACTAGTAATCTGAGTGGATAGCATCTATCAAGAGGTGAAATAACACAGTGTAGCTAAATCCTGAGTACAGATTCACAGGTTAATTTTAATAAAATTGAATGGCAGAAAGCATTACAGAATTTGCACCAATGCCAACCTCACCTACTCTTTGTAAGTTTGTATTAACGAGAAAAACAAAATAAAATTGAAAAATCTGGGTTTATTTGAAGGTGGCAGCCAAAAGTGCAGCAACTGATTGAAAAGCTCACAGATAAATTAAGTAATCGTACCACCACTGTCAAGACTTCAAGAGTCACTCAGCCAAAGGAATTCAATTTGACTGTACCCAAGGCACGTGCCATTCCTCCACCTTCACCAGCACCTCTGTCAGTACTGCCAAAAAGACAACCTGTAAGTTCGTTTATTTTTTGAAAGACACTAAATTTCATGTATGCTTGCGCACAAAATCTTGGTAGGAGAGTTAATAATCTAAATTTAGGGGTTTTTGTAAATGAATTTTCATTAAAATAAATGGAGGAGCAGCTTCACTGGAAATGAGATGGACTGTAGGTTTGCAGCTCCTCCTTGAAGGTGGAATTTTATTTTTATTTGTCTTAATGCTGAATCTCTAAAATTAAAGCTTTCAGTTTAAATTCATTGCTCATGTAAAAATGAGACTAGATTTGTCTTGGAAAGGCTAAGTTATTGTACTTATTGTCTCAGACTGTGATTTAGTTACACTGGTACAAATCAGAGACCCACAGCTGATGTTGTCTCACTGGGGTAAAGCAAACAGGATCTGGGATTAAGCTACTATGACTAACTTAATAAAGACTGCAAAATCATCTGTATTTAAATGCAGTGGGAAGTGAGCTTAGAAATCATAGATTTGGGCATTATCTGCCACCTTGTATTAGCACTTCAGGTTTTAAATAATACATGTGTTGAATGCTCTTAGAAACCATTTACATCTTAGGATGGCAGAGCAATTTAATGGTAGTGTGTTATACAGTTAATGGGATTTTACATTGAAACAGCTTAATACCAGGCCCTGAAAAACTGCATTTAATAACTACTTAATCAGTATAGGAATGAGTCATGTTGCTGTCACTTTAGAACTTTATGCTGTGCAGCCCCTCTTAGAATAAATTTGGTTTAATGCGGATGCGTTTAGTGAAGTTCATTTTGTTGTTTGGATTATACTATGTGTGGTTTACATTCTGGCCAGGTTTGCAAATTTAAAGCTTGTGTGAATCTAAAGCCATTAGTTAGTAGTGACATATCTTCTATTCATTTCTGTACCTTTCTCTGCAAATTAAGATTCAGTTTACTTTGCCACATTGTTGCCAGTATCACCAATTTACATCCTGAAATGAACAGAGACTGAAGCCACAGCTCACATGGCAGGAGAGGGTCAGTAGGGTGAGAGCCAGCCATAATGTGGCTCCTGTATGGTGGAGGGTTGTCTGCAATTCAGAGGAACACAAAGAAATAAAGCTCTTCCACATTACATCCCATAATCTGCTGCAGAAATGTGCTCATCTATTTTCTCACAAAAGTGTCATTTTAGGAGATACCAATTTTTTACTCATGGTTCTCATGCACCTGTCAAAGAAGTTGTGACATGGTTTATCAGCAGGGACTATTGTGAGCACGACCCACAGTTACTGCTCCAACTGGAACAGCTGTACAGAACTACATGGAGGCATCTGGAATTTCAGCAATAGGTTATTGCATCCCTGTGCTGCAATTAGTTCATTCCAATTAGAAGGATTATTATTTTAGGTACTGCTTTCTAGCATTGTTTTATGCCAGGCATTTGTTTCCAAGTGAGATGAGATGTGTCACATACATTGGGTCAGGGGCTGGGATGGCACTGCCATCCTGTGCTGAGCACACTCTGCCTTCCCAGAGGAGGGCTGGGCTCTGGGTTATTGCAGAGGGAGGGCAGTTCTCCTAGTGACCCATACTGAGATGGGATTCCCCACTGGCCTTGGAAAGTAACTGGCCTTGGGGTAACATGGCCCTAGAAGCTTAGGGTTATCATTCATCATAAATGTTCATCCAAAATGGGGGTCACTAAGTAAAAAGGAAAAACATTTTAATTTGGAGACTTAATAATGAAACAATTCACTCCAAATATTTAGTGTAAAGGTTATAAATTCATGTCTCCACTGGCCTTGGCACACAAGCACATGGATGCAGACACAAGAGTGCCCATATTCATTTACACATTCATAAATGCAATTCTACAGGGAAAAATGAATGCTTTACCTTGAGGTTTGCAAAGGAGACAAATGGAGACAGGTGCATAAACCTGATAACATGCAAAATTATTTAGACATATTCAACTTTCTTGGATATCTTGGCCTAGAGTAACAAAATCCATTATTTTAATATCAGCACTATACTAAAATGGTAATATTACGCAATTATTTTATTTTAAATTTTTATGTAAACCAATAGTATATTAAAATTTAAAAAAGGCTGCACTGGAATGTTATTGTAACACCATTCAGCTAAATGTAATGTATTTTTTAGACATTTTTTCTATTATTTCAGCTGTGCTTCATGAGTGAAGTTACTGATTGTTTAAAATCCTTAAATGGGTGAAATAATTTTGCCAATACAGAGGTTTTGTTTGCAAATATACAGACCCACCGATATATTTGTGATATTATCTATAAAAATAAAAACACATAATGCAATAGCATTTCATTAGCTTTCCCTTGTCCATTTTATGACAGTAACTTTATAGACTGGAAGAGTGATGAGCACCACAGTTCAAAGTGATTATTCATTCTTTTCTTCCTTAAGCTTCTTGTGGTAGCTGCTCCCTAAATAATCCTCTGGTTAAGGGATGTCCCACAGGCTATGTGAAGCTGACCACTGCCTGGGGAGGGAAAGCAAAGTTGGTGTCTCTTATTCCCAACCTCCTTTTTCACATTTGGATTAAGTAGGCCTTTTTTGGTCTCTCTGTTGCTGTAATTTATGATTTATTTATAGTGACTTTTTATCCTCTTCCAACAATTGGTTGTATGTCTGTCTGTCTATCTGCTTGGTACTGTCCATTTCCCCATGGGCTAAATCGCAAGGCAAAGAATGTTTTTGAAATAGCTGATGGAAAAGGCTCCTCCTTCAATTACTTGGAATAAGCATAGCAGCTTCTAAGGAGAGATTTTCAGCTACTCTGGCAGATGAGTGCAGTTTGCAGGTAAAGCACATGAGTAGGAAGAAGAGTGAAATAAACTGATACTCACTGCCTGTGGAACCCTTTGCAAATCTTCTGGGCTTTCATTTCTCCATCCATAAAAGCATAATAAAAATTCTTAGATACTTCTGGGAAATGCTTTCACTGCTACTTCACTTCAAAAGCTCACAAAAATGCTTGAGCAGTCTCACCAGTGCATTTAATTACTAGCTTCTTCTGTTTGTGCCTTTGTTTTACCTGTAGATAAAGATGTCACACAGCAAAGGCAGTGTAAAGTCCATCAGATTCATGATTTTTTGAAAGTGTAGTTCATTTTATAGTCCAATAAAGCTAGATGGGATTCCCATGTTCCCTGAACTGACCTCCAGTACAAGACAGAATATATATATTTTCCCCATTAATCCTTGCATTAATTTTGTAACTTTTAATTGATCTAGTACATTTTTAACAAGATAAATATTTAGGCAGGTGTCCAGTAAACTGTCAGACTCTCACCCACTCCTTTCAATCCAGTCTTTTTTCAGAGCTCACTCTGGGATAAATGTATTGCTCAAGCAAATACAGAAATCAGCCTGAAGTCCCTAGTGTCCTGCTGATCCAGCTGACAGCCAGTCATGTCCTGATCATTTTAGCTGACATGTGATTGCTTTCCAGATCTTTGACTAATGCTAGAAGGACCTTCTGAGTCCTTCACCTCCCAAATATTTAATCCACACCTCCAATGGTTTTCCCTTACAAGGACATGCCATGGTAAACCAAAGGCCCATTTTGCCCAGTGTATTTTTCACAGCAGTGCTTAAACACTAAAGTCTGGGAAGACCAGAGGGATGAGACATCTGCTGCTTTTCTCCAGCTTGTTTCTCAGGGTCCCACTATTTCAGCTCAAAGACCTCCTCAGTTACAATGAAGTTCCTGGGTATTTATTTAACTTCAAAGGATTTCTCTTCCCTGAACTACTTTGGAGTCTGTAACTTGTTCTTACTATCACACACAGTGCCACAGCTTAACTTTATTGAGCTGCCCTATCTGCCTGTTGTTGCTGTGAAAGTCAAGTTTATGAAATGCCAAACAGAACTGTTCCCATTCTGGAAACATTTTTCTCCCTTTGATAGGACCTATAGGATTTATTATTGCTTTAGCCTTTCTTGTACTAGTGCCAGTATTGTCTTTCTTTCTGGTCTTTTGAGCAGAGGTTATGTTATATTGAACAGAACTGAAAAGCTGGGTAGTTCCAACTAATTGGAATCTGTCCCTGTCTTCTAGAGTGGCACTAATAGAAAAGAATCAATATTTAAAAAAATTAACAGCTGCTGTTCTACGGTGAAAGTGGATGAGCTTTTTTTTTTGCCTGCAAGAATATGTCACTGGGAGTGTTTTATATCCCATATTCTAGAGATTTTTGTCTTTTAACATAGGTTCCTCCAAGCATCTATAAGCCTCCAAAGGAAAGAAAGCAACTAGAGGAAATCAAAACAAAAAATATCCAAAAAGCAAAAGTAAGTGTATTTTGTTCTTCTTCTATCCTTTCCTTTCTTCTAAATTGGTTCTTTTTTACTGTTTTATCTTCACAAATCTTAGAACTTTATCTGAAACATATCTGCTTTTGCAAATAAATAGCTCATGGCTTTTTCTCTAGAGCTATGAAGTTTGTGTCCTCTACTCTGTTTTAGTACCCTTTTCCCACTTTCTTAATTTTATTACTAATTGTCCAGGACAAGGTCCACCTTTTACTCACTATATAAGTACCATACATGAAATTTTACAAGCAGCCATGTGAAGTAGCAGAAACATGATTAATTTCTTTTCTTCACAATGGTTCTTCTAGTCCCATGAACATGTGGATATATAAGGTATTCACTTATTTATTAAGGCTTCAAATTAGAAAATAAGTTCAATATTTTTAATGGATTTTTTCTATAATAACTGAAAAATAACCATGTTATTCACTGTTTTAAAATATCAACAGATTCTGACTTCTTTTTTGTGCAGACTTCATACTCTTACGTATGCTTCATACATTCCCTTCAGCAGACTGAGAGAGTGAAGTCATCCTGGTTTGTAAAGAAACAGAGTATATGGTCTGTGTGTTAAGACAGCAGAGGAAGGGAGGGCCTGGAAAATACAAACAGAACTAGCTATTTGATCCAAACTTTGACATGAATCTTGTACAATGAGGTAGCTCATAGTTAAAGCAGATTGTTGTTGTCTTCTCCTTGGAAAGGAACTAATAAAGTGTCCATTTCCACTTTCTTTCTCCATTCACACACAGTTGTCACCACATCCAATCAAATAATAATATAAACTTGATAAAAGGTATGCCATATGACTCCTTTTTATCAGTTCTCTCCCACCCCCATTCTGAAAATGCCTGACTAGTTTTTACTAGCCAATACAAGTCTATTCATTACTGTTCTGGGCTGTCCTCATGTCCATGTGAAAGGGACATTGGATTCTGTTCCTAAACTATGGTGAAAGCTTTAATGTGTGACAGATTCTAAGGGCATAAACTTTGCATTCCTTTTGCTGGTCCATCACATTACCTGTGCTTGATATTTAATTATAAAACAATACAACATTATTTTTTATCCTTTTATAGTTTCCATATTGTGGGGAAAGCACACCTATCAGTGCTTATACCATCAAAAATTTATGACAGCTATAAAATTACTTAACAACCAACCACATTCTTCAGTAAAGAAAATGCATTAATACAAGAAACAAAGATAAACCACCACAGAAATTATAGCTACAATAACAGCAGTTTTTGTAATTTCTGGAATGCTATTAAAGGCATCCAAAGCATTCACAAAGGTCAGTTCCCTAGACTGTTTGCTAAGCAAGCTGAAATGATGGGTCCTAGCAGAAATATGTATGAAAAATGCCATTTGTTTCATAGCATTTTTGCAGTAGCTGTAACTGTAAGAACCACATCTGAGCATCTGTGAGGAATGAGAACACTGGAAGCCACCCTCTAGACAGTTATAGAAACACTGATGTTATCAGCTGCTGCCCAGAAAGCCATTAGAAAATCTAGTCTGTGTTTCACAGTGTTGATTAGAGATTTCGTTTACAACCAAAATAAATATCAAAAAAACCTAGAAATGTGGTTGCCTGTACTTCCCTATATGATGACTGGGTCATTAATGCCAGGGATTTGCCTGTTTAACCAACCCCTAGTGGAGTGATACCCTGAACATAATTCTCTAATATATCTCAAAACCAAAGCCATTGTTTGTCAGCTGTCTGGAAAGAGTTACTGCCAATGGTACTGATGTGGCATGGATAATTATGATACTTTTAAGCTGATATCTGGACAAGCAACATGTTTCATATGGGCAGGCCTATCAGGCCTGTCCTGTGCAAAGGATACAGCCAGGCAGAACTGTGTAGAAAATCAATACTTGCTTACTTCAGGTCTTTAACCAGGAGTGAAAATTTATGTAAATACTAAGTCAAGCTTTTGGAATCCATCTTGGGACCAGTGTTGTTTCACATCTCCATTAGTGACACAGGGAAGGGATTGAGTGTTCCCTCAGCACATCTGCAGGTGATACCAAGCTGGGTGGTGCAGCTGACACACCTGAGGGACAGGGCTCCATCCACAGGGACTTGGACAAGCTCGAGACGTGGCCCAAGGGAATCCCATGGGCTGTAACACCAGGTGCTGGTGCTGCATCTGGGTCAGGGCAGCTCCCAGTGAGAGCACAGGCTGGGCATGAACAGATACAGAGCAGCCCCGAGAAGGACTTGGGGGTGCTGTGGGTGAGAGGCTGGACATGACCCAGCCATGGGCACTCAGCCCACAAACCTCCCTGGCCTGGGATCATCCAGTGCACCGTGGGCAGCAGGTGAGGGAGGGGATTCTGCCCCTCTGCAGGTGAGACCCCACCTTCAGCTCTGCATTCAGCTCTGGGGCCCCAGCACAGGAAGGACATGGACCTGCTGGAGCAAGTGTGGAGGAGGCCACCAAGAGGGATGGAGCACCTCTCCTATGAGGAAAGGCTGAGAGAATTGGGATTCTTCAGCCTGGACAAGAGAAGGCTTCAGGGTGACCTGACTGTGGTCTTCCAGTACCAGAAGAGAGCTCACAAGAAGGATGGAGAGAGACTTTTTACAAGAGCAGGGAATGACAGGATGAGGAGGGGTGGCTTCAAACTGCAGGAGGGAAGGTTTGTATTAGATATTAAGAAGAAATTCTTAACTGTGAGGAGGGTGAGGCACTCACACAGGATGCTTAGAAAAGTTATGGATGCCTCATCCCTAAAAGTGTTTAAGGCCAGGTGGGATGGAACTCTGAGCAACCTGCTCTAGTGGGAGGTTTCTCTGCCTATGGCAGAGGCTTTGGAACAAGATGATCCTTAATGTCCCTTCCAACCCAAGCCATTCTATGATTCTGTGAATACATGATCCTTAATGTCCCTTCCAACCCAAGCCGTTCTATGATTCTGTGAATATAGTGGTTGTGGCTACAAGACCTTTTGAGACATAAAATTATTCTTAGAGAATTTAAATGTACCACACTCTTTAAGATAATTGTTTTAATTTTAGGATCTGCTCCTGGAAGCAAATACTAACCAGTTCAGGTGTGCAACCATCAAGCCTGAAAAGAGAGAGGTATGGTGCAAAATACACATTGAAAAATTCCCCAGTAGGGAGATGAAATATGATTGGAGTATTTAAAGATATCTTAGAGTATTTAAAAAATATGTTTATTTGGGCTTAAGAATTTTGTGCTATGATTTATAGCTATAGTGTCATTTCACATCCCTATACCAGTATTTTCCTCTTTGCATGCATAATGCACAACCCCCTTTTCTTATACTTCTGGTGCTGCTTCATAATTTTCCTAATTTTGAGACAAGCAACCTTTCTATGAAACTGCCCCAACAAATCTCCAAACTGGCAATATTTCTCTAAATCCACATATTATTTTTCCATTAACTTTGATGCCACAGAGCAGCCAAGCTGAGGGAATAATGGTCCTGTTCATAGAGAATCCTTGCTTTGGTTGATTCCCAGTTCACAGTTAAGTCACCAATCTATGTATGTAAGATATTCATTTCAGCATTTCAGTGCTGCATATTCTATTCATTGTGTTCATCCCCATGATACCAGACAGTTTCACATCAGTATCTATGCTAACATCATTAAATTAATAAGCATCAGTAGAATTCTACCACTAATTAATAATTCCATTAAGTGTGTTTGACATCCTATTTCGTCCTCTTAGTATCTATTTCAGTTGAAAGATTAATATATTCATAAATATATGTAAGTAATATTTCATAGTCAAAGAAAGAACTACTGTTACTTCTCAGCACTATTTTAGTCAATATTTGGACCTACTTTGTATGTTCATATTCCCACTAGGTTGGGTGTACATAGCAAGTTTTTATGTATATTACAATTCCAAAATATGTCAAATTTGTTACTCTCCAAAGAATATTTGATAAATATTCATATGTTAGTTTTGATAAATACCTAATATCTTTTGCTGAGTAATTTAAAATTTGTTTCTGAAATGAAATAATGTATTTTTGGTTTGGACTGCAGAACATACATGACAGTATGGAGAGTAAACCAGTGTTCAAGGCTCAAAAGATCCAGAGCAAGGTGAGTAACCTTTAAGGAACTGCTGTCAAATGTACTTGAAAATTTGACACCGGTGCAAATCTTGTCATGGAAACTCAACTGAACCTCTGTTTTTACACTAAGGTCTTTGGGCAGGAGCATGGGATGGATTGGGTCTATGGTTCATAGATTTTGTCCTATGCACCATTAATTAATCCACAAAGACATGGTCAGGGAGTGACAAGAGCAAGGCTACTCCATGATGGAAGAGAAATAGGGAGCCAAAGGTGATGAAAGCACAGGCAGTGCCCTCACCATGCAGGACATGCTGTCTGAATGTGAGGAGGTTGGTGGCAGGGATGGGTTCTGCTGATAGCAAGTCACCCCTGGAAAAAACAAGGTAATAAGCCAGGTCTGGGGTCCACCCAGAAATCCAGTCAGGAGACAAAGCTACAACAGCAACCCAGGTCCCAGGCCAGTGAGCAGATGGTGTGAGTGGAGATCCTGGGTGAGACTCGTCAGGGTGATCAAAACCTTCTGGTTCCCTGAGGTAAATTGTGTGTAATTGCACAATGTAACCATATTGCCTTAACAGTGTTTTCAGTTACAAAGGAGAAGATTTTATATAAAAATATATGAAATGTATTTATATAAAAATGTATGAACTGTATGTATGAAATGAGAATTGTCCCTAGCAAAAAACAAATTGTGAAACCTTGGTTTAAGAACTTGGCATAAGGACAGAAGAATCTTGCATCAGTACATCACTGTTTCATAAAGAGATCCTGAAGAATGCTGAGCAATCATTCCAGCTAATGACTGATACACAATATACAATCAGGCTGGATGTTTGCCTTGTTTCCTTCAGACACACACTCAGGTCATGAAATCCACTATCCTGATTGCTTCTCTTGTAGAATTTTCAAGGGTCAGAGAATTGTAAATATGAGAAAAGAGCTATTCAGCCTTAACAGTGAAACACATGAAAACCCACATTGCTGTTTCTGCAATAACTGCACTACAGATTATCTTCAGCTTTGTATCGTTCAGTCTGGCACCTTTCATTTGTTTCAAGTTCTTATGCAGAATAATTTCAGCTGTGCTTGTACTGTGGTCTCAAATATCTTGTGAACAGGTCTGCCTACTCTTTAAAACTATGTATTTAGGTACAGCTCATAAACACTGTGAAAAGATTGATCCTCTACTTGGGGGACTGGGCATCTGGCAAGTATTTCTAAAGCCTGTCTGGCATTTATCACACACTGAAGTTATCTTTAGTAACAGTATCAGCTACTCAGTCTGCTTGCTTACAATCCAGCAGCATTTAAATTACAGTAAGGTAATAAGATCCTAGTTCATTTTGCACAACAAGAAAGAGAAAAAAACCCAAAGCAGGAAACATTTACATAGTTAAAACAAACACACATGACCTGTAATTACATGGGCTCAGTTCAAAACTCTGTACATTCCATTGCCCTTTCTGATAATATAAAATAATACAACTTCAGTGCAGATAACAAGAGTCAAGCCATCTAACTAAATTTCATTAAGAAAAATATGGATGTGGCATCCTGTGGCATTGATTAGGGCCACTTCTAAAACTTGCTGGTATCTCCTCTAGATGCATAAACAGTTTTATCTTGTCTAAACACATTTGCCTTAAGGTTGGTTAGGTGATATTCAAGGTGCTGCTGTAACTTTCAAGCAGAGATAGGCATATTGTTATTGACTTTTAAAATACTTTCTATTCCTGTTGCCTTCCTGCCTGTGCCACTCTCTGAGTAGATGAATCCTAAGAGGATGGTTTATCTAAGATATATGTATAAAATTTTAATCTATCTTCAAATGAATGAAATTATATCATGTTTAACCACTAATATTGTGCTTTTCTCTTTTTAGAACACCCACAGTATATGAATTTTTTTTTCATTTTAGAGGCATATATTATGTGCAGCAGCAATTATTTTTCTTGCTGTTTCAAAGTATTTATTCATACTTTTCACTGGGAGAATGAGACAGTACAAATGCATCATCACTCTGTCTCAGTCTGCCTCTTGCTCATATCATATTTGCTCTTTACATATTTATTGGATTTGGTGAGCTATTGCATGTTAATTATGTGGCAATAGTGAATATGATATTTTTCCACAAGAATTAATGCTCTGTAGTTTTCCCACTTACTTCCATTTTCTCATCTTGAAAAAAGGGAAGATATTTCATGACAGGAAGAGAATGAGTAAAATTCAGAACTTCCTTGATACTATTAAGTTATTTTACTTATATCTGCCTGCACATGCTTTGGGAGTCCTACTTATTTCCACTATATTGCCATATTTCTGTTTCATTGTCAGTCAGATTTCTGGTCAATAAACTGTGAAACTGAAGTTTAAGGTATTCCCATAATGATTCTTAGTTCAGTTCTCTATCCAAATTATAGCTGGTAAATACAGAACATGAAATCTGTATACACAGAAAACTGTCAAAAGTATAGAAACATCTACATGTGTCTGAGAAAATGTCTAAGGAAACATTTTATACACAGTACAGGCATAGATACAAACTGTTCATACAATGCAGAAGGCTTTGAGATGTGTGGAGATGCAGATCAAAAGGTAGAACATCATTGGGCATTAAGAAGTCATAGTAAGCCAAACAAAAGAAATAAAATACATTGGTTTGGATTATTTTCATGAATTCTTCAAGTTGCCATCATTTTGTCAAGAAACTGACAGGTAATTAATTTCTTTGCATTAAAATATGCTATCTTTGTAAAAACAGTAATTTTACTTAGTGAATTCTAGGTGATGGAATGTGTTTGCTATCCTCAACCTACCTAATTAATATAATTTGTAACACATGCTTTTTCCACTTATGTATTTCAGGAGACTTCATATTTCTGCATACAATATTTGCAGTATGTAGCTTGAGTTATTCTGTGCATCTGTTTCTCAGCTACTCATTAAGTTCTTCTTTTGGAATTTAAATACATGTTTGAATCCTGAACACAGAACTTGTCTGGATTTAAGTCAAACATGTTATGATTAAGCTTTGTTTTCTGCAAGAATGATCCCAGTTCTTATTTCAGCAGCACTGCTTTGCCTTGGTTCAGATCAGGTCTCTTACATGTGTCTGCAAAGGTGACCCATTTTGTCTGAACACCCTACCTGTGCAGGGAACAATTTTAACTGGCAGAGAAATTGATCCTTTCCTCCCTCACTATTTAGAAGTTGTCTTGGAGTCAGTCTTAACACAATACTTTGAAGTGTTAACAAAGCAGCCACAGGATCTAGTCCAAATTACACCTTGAGGCCTGAAAGTCCCTAAGAACTGTTCTTCATTTCTATTGTCTAGAAAATGGATATGGCAATGGGTGATTCCAGTTGTCTTGGAAATACTTCTAGATTGTAATAGTGATTGTTTATAAAATGCTTCAAATATCTCCCTATGAAAGGTGCCACTTTTGTTTTACTTCACTGTTCTGGCTAACTGAACATCTTTCAGAGGGGCAATTTATTGTCTTTGTCCAAAACAGATCAAATCCTTTTGCACGGCGTATATGAGCACTGGAAAATATGAAAGGAAGTGAAGATATTCTATGGGATTTGACATGGTCCAAGACTGATTACAAATTTATAATCCACTTGGGAGACTTTGCTGATTTCTTAAGCAGCTTGAGTGGTTCATGAACAGCATGCAATTTCATTGTGAATGTCAGATTAATGCTAGATGAATGCTTTAAGCAAAATTTATGCTGTCTTGGGTCAATTTATTTAACCCACTGAGATTTATACTCTGTTTCATGGTTTACATTACTAACTATACATTCCCTTTCCTGACAGATTGACAATATACCCATAAAATTAAACACAGCAGCTATTTTGAGGGAGGGTGCCCTCTACCAGCGGAAATTGGAAGAAGAACTCAAAAGGTAGGACCACGCTCCACCTAAGATTGCTTTTCACATCCCTGGATTTAGGATATGAGCCACATCAAAAATAATTAAGGAAATTCCAGGTAAACTAAACTAATGGATCTGTTGTAGATAAACAGTTGACAAAGGAAGAGAGAAGTAGATTGAAGTGGACTGAAGAAAAAGTCTGCAGTAAAGTAATTCTTTTTGTGTAGATGCTGTACAGTGTTACTGTGTTCTGATTTAGCACTCTGGCTAGTGTCCACTTGCAAAGTCCAACAGGGATCACTTTTATATTTATTCCAATTCTCCAGACTAAATAATGACCTGAATATTTCTGTGTCCTTGGTACAAGATGCATCTCTATGAAGGCAAATAATTTCATATATCTCTATTTTCTTCAATGGCTGTGGTCAACTGCATGCCAAGTTGGATACTTGAACTTGTTTATATGGACATAAAAATACCTATCCATTTCTATCACAGTAAGATATAGCACACTAAGAATGTGCTGTTCCTTAAAGTAAGATAAGCCAAGAGCTGAGAGTGACATCAGGACATGTAGGGACAGTGTCCTCACTGACAGCAGCTCCATGGTCCCCTGGCAGGCAGCAGGACAGATTCAGGGACAGGCAGCAGGGTCAGCCAAGGGTGCTATGGGAGTCCAAAGGGACGAGTCTGGGCCAAGGTCCAGCCAGGAAACCAAGTCAAGAAGGCAGAGTTAGCCCTACCCCGAGCTGGGTGCAGGCTGATCTATGGAGTAACTTAGGCAAGGACCAAGGCTGTTAACCTGGGCTTAAATGTGTCTCCTGGGAAGAAACTACACACACACCAACCAGGACTTTTCATAGCTCTTCCTCACACAGCTCTTTTCACTCCAATCCCATCCTGTGTTAGACGGGCACACTGCAGCAGAGCTGTCTTTGAACACAAGCACTGAATCCAGGATGGTGGGGAAGGGGGGTAATAAGAGGTTGCAGGTCCTTTTGTGCATTTAGCACTCTAAGAAATCCTGACATAAGGATTCTTCCTTATTCAGCAACACAGGTTTTCAGAGAATGCTTACTAGAGAAAAGGTGACTCCTGGGTGGCCACTGAAGGTTGTGTTCTACAGCTAGAATCACATAACATTTTCACTAAAAAACTTCACAAAGATAAAACTTATATCATGTTATCCTGCTTTAGTATTACTTCTAATCCACCTGGCTTAGCAGGCTGAGCACTAAATATTGATAGCATTTTAAGTCCTGGAAAGACTAAATTTGGATTTGATCTTTGGACCTAACAGTATTGGTTCATGCATCAAGATTTTAGCAGGTAGATGTTAAACATCACTCAGGTTCTGTTATCAGCTATTCACATATATTGAGGTTCTTCCATATTACTATGCTACTGTTCCACTCAGCAAAGGAATAGTTTCCTGTAACTTGTAACTTGACACCATTTTATCTTAATGAGTTTTAATCGTCATCTGCATTTAAGACAAAACAGATATATATATATATATATATATATACATATATATATATATATATATATACAGAGAAAGAGAGAGAGAGAGAGAGAGAGAGATAAATATATATAGATATATATAGAGATAGATGTATCACTGTGTATGCACTGGGGAGCAGCAGGAAGAGGCAATTCACTCCATGTTTGTGTCTCTGCCCTAGTTATTGGCTCATTCCCTCCTCTGCTGCAGGACTTTCATGGGCCCACCCCAGGGCTTTGCTATGTTTTTCTCTCTCAGCTGAACACAAAAAATAAGGATGTGACTTTGCTTAAGAGCTTCTTTGCCTCTTTACAGCGATATTATTTAATTGACAAAATTCAAAACAGAAATAGTATTAAGCAGAAGATTTTTGTTCTCTGTGTTAAAGTGGGCAATAAGATTATCAAAGAGGAAAGTTATTTGTTCTTTCTACCTCTAAGCAAAGCAGTCCTCTGAGAAAATGTACATCCCTTTACCTGATTCTCTGTGCTCCTTACGAGAATCCATACATAGCTGAAGTTTGCCCTCTCTTGGGGCTTTGTTTTACTGAAAACTTTCAGGTCCATGCTCTCATGCACTTTCTTCCAGTCTGGCTTTCTCAGGCTTTACACATAGTAGCAACATCTCTTAGACTGGAATGAAAATATATCTGTCAAATGACTTTGTGATGACTTTTTGTTTCTCTGCAGAGATCAAACATTTTCTATCAAAGGCTACTGGAAATGCTTTACAAACCAAGGCAGGGCTACAAAACCAGATCCCTGAAATAGTATACTCTTTTTTTCTCTCTTGCAGAGTTGAAAATTTGCAGCAAGGGGTTGGAGACCCATCTGAATTCTTAGAATGGCAGAAACAGATGCGTGGAAAAGATCTGGAAGAACAACTGGCTGAAATAGAGTGTAGGAGGCTTCAAGGAAAACTGAGTTATGAAGAGGCAGTTCTAGCCCATCAGAATGTAACCCAAGAAAACAAGAAGAAAGCTGATCTATTAAGAGAAGAGGTAATAAATACAGGGATGCTCAAATTTTGCTGATTTCCAATCTGTGCAAATGATAGCACAGATGGTACCTGCTATTAGAGGTGTAAAATTCTGTGCAGTGTCTTTACTCACTGGAGTCTGCAAACAAAAGAAAAAGAGGGCTATAACTTCCAGATACAGCAATGCTTATACATGAAAGTACTTTTTACAAGGTTTTTTTTTTATTTGATTAACACTTATGAAGTAAATTGAATAAAAGCAGAAGGTCAAAGAATGTTCCCCTATATTCTGTCATTATGGAAATCCTTCTTGAACAGATACTGAGATACTAAGCACCATTAGCACTGAAATCAACAATATATAACTGTTGTTAAAATGAGAGACACAAATGTTTGTTTTCTTAAACTGATATAATTAAATTTTATTTATACTTCATACTATCTGACACATCTAGATTTCTCTTAGGTGAAAATTCAGACAACCCTCTTTGGATCCATCTGTATGGAAGAGTGCATATTTATGCCAAGAAATATTTTCACACTGTTTTCAATCTGGCAAATCAGTTTCTCAAAATCATTGCTAGACCTTTTTGTTATTTTCACAACTTACATTACATTTTCCCAGTGCTTTTCCTCTAAACTAAACAGGTGATCAAGAATCACCAAATACTACAGATTTCAAGCTCTTCACAGCCACCATCACATTCTTTTCTAGTTCTCCATTTGTTGCTATGCCCTGTAGGTCAGTACCTGTTTCTTGACCACCTCACAAATGTCAGTGCAGTGTCTCAGCAACATGAAATGGGACCACAAATGTACAAAATTTTCATAAAGACCATGCTACAAAAGGAAAATTTGCTCAATGAGTTCCTTTTCTGTCCTATAATACCTTTTGATCTTTTTTGGCACTGAATCTTTGTGTTTGTTTAGAAAGACTATAGCAAGAACTTAAAGTGAACCCTAGTATATAACTGAACATACTGTAATTGCTCATACTCATTTCAAAAGGATTGCATTTGTTATATTCACTTCAACTGCAGAGCATATGTGTTTTATTTGTTAGCAAAAATGTCCCAAAATGAATAGATTTGAGGGTGTGCAAATAAGACTTGCTCTAACCCAACCAATTCCACATAGATCGCTTTGCTTATCAACAAGCAGGGCATGTCATCCACAGGCAGATGTCCTCCAGACATTCTCCAATGTTCAGCTGTCGTGCTGGCCTGCTTCCTTCTTTTAAAACTCTGGTCTTCCATCTAAAACAGGAAGAGCAGCAAGGAATCTAGTCTGAGAAAATCAATTTTCCTGCTTCTTCTTCCTTTTCTCTGATAAAGAAAGGAACATGGTACCCAAAAGTGGACTTGACATTACAGAGCTGTGACCTGGGCCCAAGAAGTTCCTGCAGGCACACAACTAGCAGTATATTAGATTAGCACACTTCTTGCTATCTCACAACCAGATCCAGAAATGACTCCTTCTGTCTGCTCTTGGAAACATGTAGGAGAGAATTATGGAAAACAGCAGTACAAATGTCATGCAGGGCAGTTGAGTGTAAATAAAACACAGAGAGGGGAGCTTAAATCTGGGTCTCTTTCTTGTCCCCAGCCATTGTCCTTTACTATTTTTGTGGATGATGTAATAGTTGGAATCCAATTGTCCTTACCCTGTTTCAATGATTTGAGGCACTCAGATCACCACTTATCAGGAGGTGATCTGTTTGTTTGTGATATGATTTAGAAAGCAGAGCTGATGCACCTGTATGCAGAGAAACGTCTACAGGAACAGAAAGAAATGAAAGAGCTGGTGGAACAAGTCATGGAAGGGCACAAGAATGTAAAGCACGTAAAAACAAAGATCCAGGAATACAAACAACAGATAGGTATGTATATTGCCAGAAAAATGAGAGGTGATGCTAAATATCCCCACATTACTTCATCTTTCTTTTAGCAGGCCAATTATAATTTTTACAGATGGGAAAGTGAAATTGAGGGAAAGATCCAGGCTATACATTCCCATCAATGTATGAATATCAATTCAGGAATCAGCTGGCAATGGGCAGATCAGAAATTCTAAGCTACTGGTCATGGGAATTAGTTTAAACAGGAGATATACATCACTAATGTTCTGCAACCAGTTTCCCTTCCATCTAAAAACAGCACATGTTAATGACTCTACTTTTTTTTCAAATGAAGACTTCTCTGCTTCTGTATCTCCATACTTGTATCCATAACGATTGAGGCAGGCAAAGAGTGTTAGTCACTCCAAAATGGACTAGCAGAGCCTACCAGCCTTTGCAATTCAGTCATTTCTAGGATATACATAGCTTGGAAGACTATGAATATTTTCTATTTTATAATATCCTTTTATTAAGTAATGAAACAAAGTATGTACAAATGAGAACAGAAATTACAAAGCAGTAATTCAAAGTGTCTGTGTATGTATATAGTACATTTATGTGCTGAATAGAAGGATAGATGGTGGAGGTGGAAAGTACTCATTTGTTTCTTTCATGATTCCTCCCACCAATATCAGACTGCTCCCTCAAGTACCTTTAGATCAGTATTAGTATCATTATTCATTAATGCATATGAATTTTCCTCCAGATGGACTACTTGTTAAAACAGGCAAACAGCTAACTGAGATTAATTCTTATCTTTCAGTTCAGCAGGTTTGTGAAGAAAGTGAAGAACTTCTGCGGCAAGCTTTAGAAGAAAAGGAGGAGAACAACAGGAAAAGATATGAACTAATTCAACAAATACGAGCTATTGAGTCTGCACCTAGCATCAGACACAAGTTTGTTGATTTAACAGAGGTAAGCTCACAAGGAAAAAATACTGTTTTTACATAAATGTGTACTGTATATGTTTCACACATTCAGAGGGATTGTGTACTGCAGATGTATCAGTCTGGGTGGATGAAGTACTAAGTGACCCCATACATGTCATATTTTGTCATATTACATGACAAAAGTTAGATATTAAATGAAACATTTACAAAGTCTATAAAACGAAAATTTTATCAAGAACAATATTTTGATGGCAAGTGAAATCTTAGTCCTCTCAAACCTTCTTTGAATTTTGCCAATAGGATCTGGGTTTCCCAATATCTTACAAGAGGTTCTGTGCATCTTCACAAATTGAAGGATTTGTCAGTCAGAGTAAGGACTGGATCAACACAAAGTTTGGACTCATGTATACTTAGTTATCTTGCAGTGGTGATGGCCATGGTAATTAGCAAGATTAATTTCCTTCGCTTTCAAAACTGTCAACATTCAGGTATATGAAAGAGATTGTCAAGAGAACCCAAAACTTTCTGAGCTGTTACAATTCTGTGTAAATGACTTATGTAAGTCTATAGTTTATAATAACTGTATTAACTGCATCTCAAACTTCTTGGACTTGCTGTTGATGCACAACAACTCATATGCCTGGGATTGGGCTCTGCAATGCCCAGACTTAGGCAGCATCCAGGAATCTGTTATCTTATTTGTTAACTTAATCAGAAGCAGATTAGCAGTTTGGACATAAGAAATACATGTTTTACAATGAGTGTGATGAACCACTGGCACAGGTTGCCCAGAGAAGTTGTGGATGTCCCTTCCCTGGAAGTGTTCAAAACTCTGGTGGATGGGGCTTGAAGCAACCTGGTTAGGAGGATGTTCTTGGCCATGGCAGGGCTTTTGGACTAGCTGGTCTTTAAGGTCCCATCCAACTCAAATTGTTCTGTGATACTGTATCACAATTTCACTTTTCCATTATACTGACTATTACAGTAGCACTCTAGTGAATTAGCACACTTTTGGTGATAGATTGCCCTGGTTTTCTTTCTACAAAAGGCTTTTTCAGGCTTAGTGCAATTAAATATTTGTCCATAAAATTCCCATTCATTCTCCTAATTTTTAAAGTACCAGTTCTTCCCTTCATGGTCCTTCATCTTGAATATCAGCAGTATCTACTGCATGGGTGTAGAACTTTTCTTATTTTGGGAACTACTTCACTGGCTTCACTGAGCATTTTTGAAATGCAGACACTCAAAACATTCAGCTTCTACTACTCTATGCTTCAAGCAAATTCTCTTTACTAGACATGTTTGCTGTCTGCTTGTCATGCTCAAACACTATCACTGAGATAGACAGATAGATAGACAGATAGATAGATAGATAGAGAGATATAGAGATATAGATATATATACACCCTGTTGCAAAACATTTCCCTTTCACTTCCTGTGAACACAACTCTATGGTCATTTCAAGTTTAATGGTGGACTTGAAAGAAAGAAAAAGTATTTACAAGAGCAAGGGCCTAAAACTTAAAGCCTTCACAAAGCTGTTTGGAAATGATCCATCCTTGTTTGCAAACTGAAGTGCAGAAGTCTCTCTTTAGATCTCAGCATCTCATTAGCATTCACATTGCAAAGTGGCTATTAAAAAGCCTTCATTAAACATTCAGATTTAAAAATTTGGGCATTAGGAACTGAATTTTCTGGGTATGAAGCATTCTTTAGTCCTAATAATTTCAGATAAAAACAGTAGATACCATTATAGATCAAATACATACTTTGGAAATAGATAAATAAAAAATTGCATATTTTTAGTGTAAAGTCTGTTCTGATTTCACACATTAAGAAAAGAGGAGTTTTACACATTTTAAAAATTCAAAAGTCTAATTAAAACTAAAAGTCAAGTAGATTTTTTGAGAGCAAATATATTGTATTCAAAATTAATCTTCTATATATTTCTCAATGCTTTTTCTTTAAATATTTTATGAAAGATATGCTCTAGATTTTAAAACTAGTTTTTAAATACCAGTTAGTTTAGGACCATCCCTATATTTCTGAAAATCAGAAAATATTCAGCATGAATTGGAATACAATCAAAATATTCTGGTTTCACTCATTTACTCTCCCCTTGGTATTTACAGTGTTATTTAAACCTATATTTTGTGTTCTCTAGACTGGTGGCCATGGTTTATTTGGTGAAATGTCAATAGTGGAACTACGTGAACGCCTTGCCCTACTCAAGGAAGCACAGAAGGCAGCAGAGGAAGAGAAGAGAGATCAGATAATTCATGAAAAACAAGCTAAGGAACAACTTATTCTAGACAAACTGGACCAGATTTCCCAATTCAGAGCAGAACTTGGACGAGCAGCTGCTTTAAAGTCAGTATAAAACAGCATGTGACATTTAAGACATTGCAACTTTGTTAATATTTTGCCAGCCCTTGAGGGGAAGAACAAGTAGAGAGCAAAATACAGGCCTTCTGTATTTTGTCAAGGATTACACTGGGGCCAGGATTTCCTTTTAATTCTTGAAAATAATTTTCATCAGATTTAACAAATCTTTTTCATCATTTATGGTTGAAGACACTCCATAGGCTAGTGTTGACAGTATTGCCCCAGGATTCAGAGCCAATAATATAAATTTAGAAAGAAGCCTTGCCTTTCAGCTAATCAGAACTAATTTGATATTATTAGAATCATTCTAGCTTGACACTTAAAGTTGTTTCTCATTCTCATCTAAACCAACATTAGAGCTGTAGTTTTCTTCCTTGAATTTTGTCTGTAATGTTAAAAGGAAGGTCCTTTCTAGAAGTTAAAAATATTTTTAGGAAGAAGATTTTGTGATAGTAATAACGAGCTATAAATCCAATACATTATAACATTAGATCAAAAAGGAAGTTCTTTGCTTACAGGCTGAGCAAATTCTGCATTCATGACTAATACTTATTATTCATTGTCAAATTTATTAATCATTGTCATTGAGGATACATAACTATCATAGATGCTTCACATATGTAGAAGGTCCCTTCCACAAGGGTTTTAAAATCTAAGTTAAAGCTATTTACAAATAAAGCTGAGCAGGAAGAAAGCCTGTGTAAAAGTATACAACATGGCACACCTATTGATCTTATCTCATTTTTACTGCATCTTAAATATTTGCCATTTTTTTCTTTCAAATTGTCTTTTATCTTTTCCCTTTTGTGTCTTTGAGAGCTAAGTCCTTGTCTGCCATATTTATTTTGCAAACTGATGCTCAGGCTGACATTCAGAAGGTGTATTCTATCAGGCTACAAACACATGTTTTTAGACATGTCTTAGATTCACGTTTATTGCCAAAGGTGGCTTCTCAGAGTTCAGTTCATGTTAATCATTTATCATCCAATTCTACATCTCAGTTACAGAAGGCAGTATTGATGTATTCCTTTAGTTTTCACTCTTCTCGGCTCTAATTGGGTTTGTTGCTGATAGCCAATCTCCAAAGACTGGGGTTTTACTATGTTAGTACTTGAGAAGATAGTTTAATGTATTTAATGAATCAATAACTGCAGCTGCAGTGGATTGATTCCACAGAGCAGTGACCTTCTGTTCTACACATGTATCAAGAAAAGATTTTAAGACTTAAGAACCTGAAATGGAGTTGGAGCTGGAAATATACTCTTGTTGCTAAACACTCAGTATTGTGAAAGCCTGTGGGAATAACTCAAGCCACTGCTTTCCACTAGAGATGCAAACTAAGCATTAAGAACCTGTGTACTACATAAAACCTGTTTCACTGGTACCTGCTTAAAGAATCATCTGTTCTTCTAGATGTGCAGTCTGTGAATTTTGTATAGGGCTGGGTTCCTTTAAACTAGACTCTTTGGCTTAATTCAAAACTAAAACTGTTCTGATCCTGAAATAAGCTGTGCTTGAATGAGAAGCTTTGATTCACTTTTTGTTCTGTCATTTGAAGTGTTTTTTAGAACAGACCAACATGCCAAAGATAGTAGAATCCAAATTCAATTTCAAGCTAAATTTCACACTAAATTTCAAGCCTCTGACTCAAATCAGTCAATCTGGTCAGATTTTTGATAAGTTATACAGTAATTTTAATGGAGCCCTGTCTGCTTTCTAAATAAAGAAATATAATGTTTCATTATAGATGTTAGAAGACATTTTCCTTTCATGGTTCCTAGGTAATTTATGTATGTATACAATTTATGTTAGAAGTAATTCCTATAAAAAGGCATCATCATAGTATACCAAAAATGTTGTTCTTTGGGTGTGTATTTCATGCATTTTCACACAGAATCCAAATCTCTAGTGTTATTTTTGTTAATACAGAAATATGGCATGCTGGCCATGGCGTTTACAAATGCTAGACACTTTCATGCAGTTTTTATTTCTCCCTGTAGAAACTATGGGCTTTGTGTATTAAACCTTATTTGCAGATCTTGAATCCTGAAATACCTCTCAAACCAGTGTGAGTGATTAATTGTTTGGGTTCTATTCTTGATATGTTGCACAGGAGGTGTAAAAAGCTAATTTTTATATTTACAGAATTGATTCATCATTATAGGGATAGAATAGCAAATCTTACCAATGGTCCTCATAAGTCACCTTATGCATCAATACAAAATTATGTGTTACATCCTAAATTGCATTATCTTGAAGGCTACTACTAATCAGCTGAAGTATGGCAGCTAAACTATGCTAAACACCTGCTTTAGTGACAGCTGGAGTTTAATCGGGTCCCTACCAAGCAGGTTCCCTTCAATAACATTCACAGTCATACATCAACACAAAAGAAGCACATGGTGCAAGCATATAGTGAGCTGTATTAAACAAAATAGGAAATGGAACATGAGAAATTACAGAGACATTGGCCTTTAATAGACTGCAAGCCATGACATCTATCACAGCAGTGGCTTTGTGAGTGCATGCAGGATGGTACATGTACTGGACATCCCTTTAATTGCTAGAATTTCACACAGTTTGAAAATCAGCACTGTCATTTGAAGTGGACAAGCAATTCTACTCTCAGCTTTCAAACTCGAGCACCAGCAGATTTGTGTGTGTTTGAATAGATGCTAATGTAGTCAAGTTACATGCCTGTGTACTTGAGATACAACTCCCTTTCATTCTAGTGAGGGACATGTATTACTGCAATCAATCTAATGCCCTAAGAATCACACAACAGTTCAAACCAGTTGGTCTGAGGCTCCCTCCATCCACATTATCTGTGGTTTGGGGGGAGAGTTACTTTGTGCTGGACTCCAAGGCTGGGACTGCAAGCTCTCACTCTTCACATGGTTTAAAGCTGTCAGAGGAGAGCAGCACTAATCCTCCTTGACTTCATTTTGTGTGAGGAAGATGTACAGACTCCCATCAAGTCAAGAGTTCCCTGGATCCCCATCTCACACTGTGGTAATGCTGCAGCACACTGGGCTCTCAGCACGGCATTACAAATGATGGTGTGTTTGCCAAGATGGCAGAGCAATCCTTTCTCTCCCTGCCACTGCCAGGGCTCAAATCCCTCCCTGACAAGGGGTGCTGACACACACACTGAGAGAAAGGTAACCCCTCTCTCTTGGCCTGAGGTGGGGAAGGATGGGCATAGTGTGAAGGCAGCCAGAGCAGGTAAAGGAGAAGGAGGAGGAGGAGATAATGAGTTCTTCACTATCATTGAAACAAAAGGGAGAAATTTATCAGTAATGATGGATGAGAAATATGAAGAGAAGCTGTAAAAAAACCAAAGCCAGGCTTTTCTCAATGGTGGCCACTGAGGGGACAAGAGGAGTATCAGGAAACACTTTTTACTGTGGAGATGACCAACCATTGGCACAGATTGTCCAGAGAGGTTGTGGAATCTCCATCCTTGGAGGTGTTCAAAAGCCATCTGGACATAGACCGGGGCACGCAGCTCAAGGTGGCTCTGCTTGAGCAGATGGGGTGGTCAAGATGACCCCCAGAGGTCCCTTCCAGACTCAGCCATTCTGTGATTCAGTGACTGAACTTTGATTATGCAACTTCAAAATTTTTACTTCACATGAGGAAAACACTGTTATGAATAACAATAATTCCTCACCTAAAATTAGGTGCTCAATAAATTAATTTTTTTGGAAGGAAGCCAGATTTTGAGTGCTTAAATCACTCACATTAGTACAAAACAGTAATCAGTCTAATAGTGTAGTGTTCTTAAATGTCAAAATAGTGACTGCCTTAATAGTGAACTGTTAACAGTTAGACATTCACTTTGCTAACTGCAGTAACTTAGAATTATATGGTGTAGGACAGAAAAAGGCAAGGTACTGTGAAGTGTAGACAGCCCTACTCACTGAGGCCACGAGAAACTTTTTTTAAATATTGTTATTTTCACTATAAGCAATTCTGCTTTTTAAAAAATATTTGTGTTTTTGCAAAGACTCCATTTTGTAAGGTGAGCTTATAAATACAGTCCTAGCTGCTTGATATTTTGGTGCCTAGAATGGTCAAGTGGTGATTTTACTCAACTCCTACAAGTATTGAGTCCGTTAAGAGCTGACTATGTCTCTTATATACATATATCTCTTTATACTTTTGATGCAAAGCTGGAGTTTGAAAATGTAAATGAAGAGCCAAATATAGATTATAGGAGCAAATCTCTGTGCAAATCTTCAAATTCCCCATTTTTTAAATATAGCTGAGAAGAATTTTCATAAATTATCACAATTTTCTATTGAGCTGAAGAGGATTTTTGTGTGTACTAGCCCATTCTGACTGGCTGTTACCTTACTTCCTTAGGAAACACATGATATGAGGGGACACAGATCATAAGAGGTTTTTCTATCCTGAACCCTCAAAGTTCTCACTGGTGACAGAAAACCAGAATTTTAAAATTTCTTTTTTCATTCCTTCCTCTCTTCCTCTCTGTTATGATATGGTATGGCATCTGAAAATCTATGGGATTGGCAGCTTTTTGGAATAGTGTAGATGACTGGCACAAGACTACATTTAGAAGAGGCATGAATATTACGCTGGAAATAAGCAACTATTTACAATGTTAATATAGAAGCAGCTGCTGCTGCTTCCTGATGATAAACCTCTTGCTATATATCCTTTAATTGTATTTACAAGAATCTGGATTTGCATGTAAGGAAAGATTTTGTTGTTTATTCTCACAGACAAGATTTAATCATCAAGTATTTACTTAAAACTGTACTGTTATATTCTTCTATATCCTTTGGAATGCAATGCCTTCATACAGTGCAAATAGAAATAAACCATGTCCTCAATTAGATTAAGTGATAGCACACAATTTTTAGATTTACAATATAGTGTTAAAAATTAATCTCAGTGTAGCAGAGTATATCACAGTCTTAAAGAGGATAAGGAAACATTTTCCTAACCAGATAGCATGACACACAGAGCAAAGGGATTCAGGGAGTGTCTCAGGAAAGTAATTGGAAATGAGAAGCCAAGCTTAACTGTGTCCCTTACTTAGAGCTCACAGTCACATTTTCAGAGTGTGATACAGGTCATGTTTCCCCTTCATCCAGTTCCTAAGGATTTGAGGACCTCTAGTCTGGAATGGCTGCACTGAAGAAAACTTGTTATCACAGAGAGTTTCCTATAAGCAGAGATAAAGCTAACATGGCAGGCAAAAGCCATCTCTCCCAAGATGAAAGAAGTGTTTGGATCCTCAGATCCTTGATACAGACACTTTTTAAAGGCAAATTGGTGGGTTTAGCATAAGAAGGTACTTCTTCCTTCTTCCCCATCTGCCAGCATCTTGAGAAGTGTGTCTAGTACTGAAACCACCCAATATGTAAGGAAAGAGTTCAGTTGTAAACCATTTATTTTCAAAAGGCAACTTTGTAAAACTAGTCCTGCCACTGACAGAATGACAGCTACAGAATCAGGGGACAGTGCCCCAGTGCACTCTGCTCTGGGTCATTTGGAGTCTTTATTTGCTTTCCAATACAAGCAATTGTCATGTTGCACCACTGCAACATAAAAAGACATTTTATAAAACTATCCTTTGCCAGCTGCTCCTAGCAGATGTAACATGACTTCACAATTGTGTACATTCCTTGGAAGATCCAACACTTTAGCTCTCAATTTAGCCAGAGAATCACAACTGTTCATGACATAATATTAACTCTACAATTTGATCTTACTAAGCTAAATTCGAGGGTAATGTTGAATAAAAGAGAAAGTTGGATATCAAATGAGTTACTCTGTAACAGGGTGTAACCTACATGGAGAAGTTGTGAGTAAATTGGGCCAATTGGGTGAAAGTATGTAAAACCAGATAAAATGTAAATTCCAGGGGACAGAAAATTGGCTACAATAGAAGGGGGAGGAAAGGAAGACTATCCAATAATGTCTCTGGTATGCCTTACTTTCAGGCTGCACATGCTGCTATCAATTTATGCTCACACAGAGCAACTAACCTTAATTAATACATCACCATCCCATTGATTCTGTATCTGGGCATTGGGGATTACACAGAAAAAAAAATCTTTTATTTGCCAAGGAATACAGCAATCAAGATGAATACTAATGATCATATAAGGCAAACTCCATAGTTCACACAAGGAAAGAGCTGCAGTACTATCCCAGGTTTTGCACTTTTTTTTTTTCTAAAGAATGTCATGTCAGGCTTTAAATACTTCAGATATTGTCATCATGGCATCCTGTGGGAAAAAATTATTTGATGTGGGTTAGTAATGCTGTTCTGTAAACAAGAAGAGGCAAATTGTGAGTACCACATGGAAGTTATATGATTTAAATCTCTTTTGAGTCTAACTGGTTCTCAGAAGCAAGAGCAAATTCATTATTACCACGGTAATATGTGCTCAGATGGACTTATTCTGTGGGATGATAATACTTTACCTTCTCATTGTTTCTTTTGGATTTTTCAGGCAAGAAGAAAAGAAAAAGTCCCAGTCTGGTGAAAGGCCCATGAAAGATGAACGCATTTTAAACCTGCAGAAGAAGATTGTAGAAAAAGCAATGGAGCGTAAAAAGCAAGCAGGACTCTTGAAGATTAGCCCCCAGAAAACCAGAATCGTGTCAAGCAAGGTCTGGGTATTACATAAGGAGAAAAGATCTGCAATAGACCTGCTGTTCACAGACCTTTGCTCAACTGCCAGCACTGGCAAGGGGGCAGAAGCAGATGGTGCCATACATGGCTGGCAATAACAACACCCTGCCTCCTGCCTAGGCACCATTTCTCCAGCCGTGGCATTGACCTCACCTTCTTTTCACACATTCTGCTGTCACAGAGCAAGGCTCATCCATTCAACACCTGCCTTCCCACTCTTAGCACCACACACTCATCCCATCAGGACAGCATCTTACCCCATCTCCACCTCTTGTCTTTCCCAGCTTCCTGTCACAAACATCCCATGACACCATACTGGGATGCTCACCCCTCTCCCACCCGAGGCATGTTACAGTTTATCATTCCCATGGCTTTGTGGAGAGTTGCACCAGTGTTTAAATAATCTTAAACTGGGCAACCCACTCTGCTTACTTTTCTGTTCATCACGCCAAGTCTGATGCTAACAAGTTTCCCAATCATGTGAGCAAACAAATGGTGTAGTCAGCCAGCAGGATTATTAAATAGAAATCCGTGTATTTGCTAAAGAGAACCACTGTATCACCTGCAGTCTGATCATCTCTCTGTCTTTCCTGCAGGATTCTTTGCAATGGAACCATTGGAAAGAACTGGAAGAGAGTCGGGAAAGACAATTCAGAATCCTTCAGCATGGCTTCATGGACAGAGAGGCAGTTCAGAAAAGGGAGCTCATTGCAGCAGCAAGAAGTGGAGCCAAAGCCTGTATACTGCGTTCTGATCTAAAATAAAATACATTTGGAACAAATTCAGGCCTGCTGGAAATATCCCACTGTACCTGTTTACTACAAGGTTGAATTATAGTCTTTATTTTACCTTTACAGTGTGATTAGAAAAATGTGGGTCTTACAGGCACAATAGAATAACAATGTGTATAGGGTTTGTAGTATCATTTAATTTTTTATGTTCTTTTTATAATGATAAAATGAGTAATTATATAATGATATTTTCTGCTAGAATCAAAAGCTTTAAGAAACTGAAACTTTATCATCAGAGCTCCTACAACATAATGGCAGATATCTGTGTAAGAATGTCAAGACTTGTATTTCTGGTTTTGTGGACTATGACATGGTTTGCTACACTCATTTTTCCAAAAGAATAAAAAAGAGGGCAAACCCCAAGGAATATCTGTTTACATTGTGCAACTTTTCAGAAGGCATGGTCAGCCCAAGTTCCTAACATGTCTTCTTACATGACAGTAACTATGTAAGAGAATTGCCAGTTTCAACATTGTTTTAGAGGATGAGAGAAAAACTGTTTAGAGGGTTTAGATGATGTGAAAGCCTCCAGAAGTCAGAGTCTGAATTCAGTGACCAAGGCAGGCCATTCCTCTATTTGCAGACATACATTTCTTCAGTGTTAAAACAGTAAAAGGAGAACATAACATTGATCTCTTTAGGGAGCTGCTTCCAGAAAAAGTAAAAATTCTGTTACTCACCTGGAAGATAATTTGCCCTCTGACAATTTCTATACTGTGTAAAACAGCCTTTAAATCACAAAACTTATCCAGGCACAAAGCCAAGGAGGATATAAATCAAAATTAAAATCTGCTCAGCAGTAAGACTAAGTAATGTATTTCTATTTTAACTCAATGCCAGTTACTAAGTGTTTAATTATGGCTATTGCAAATATTTAAATTGAAGGAGACCATCACTGACATTAGAGTCAGGCAGCAGCTTCTAATGCTCTCACAACATTGCATTTCTCACTTTTTATCGAAGGAGGTCTAATGGAATTCTTTTATTGCCATCTAGCTGTGAAGATCGCTTCCACAACCCACAAGATGATAAAATGTGCTGTATTTTTCACTCCAGGTAAATGATCTAGTAGTCCACAAAGGCAATGCAGGTAGGAGTTATGCTCCATAGCAAGAGTTAAGGAACACAGGATAGTGAAAAGAAGAAAACATAGAAGTAGAACTACATAGAAAAGGGAACTGTGATACCATGTTTAGCATTGTATTGTAATATGCTATTGTATATCTTTAAATTACATGCCCTTGGTGGCAGGGAGTTTGTCTTCCTTTGTGGTCATTCAGCATTCTTTTGCACTGCATTCCAGAGTAACAAAGCTAATTGGTGACTCCAACACCTCGATTTTCCAGAAGCCAGCAATTAACAGCTGACACTCATGGTCCAAGATATTGCATGGCTGAACAGTTCTCAAACCTTTTAATAAGAATTTAAAAAAAAAAAAAAAGCATCTTTAAGCAGATATTGAGGAAATTTCAAATCCCTATCACACTGCTGGTTTCTTCCCTTGTGATTTTGGATCAAGTTTTCAAAATTTTTATTGAATTGCAATCAAGCTGATTCGGAATTATTTCCTTCTCCATATTTTCTTTGCTCTCAAATGAAAGGACTGAGGAATAAAGGAATCTCAATAATCCAGCTGTGGAATTTTTGCCTTCAGATATCACAAATAGCCTTATTGCTACTTTGGGATCTGATGCATAAAGTCATGTTCAGAATGAACATTTTGAGGAATATAAAAGAATGTGTTTTGAAGAAAATACCAATATATTCCTATATATAACCTATTGATTTTTCAGTGATGGCAGGCCTTGCAACAGAATACACAAAATACCATAAAAAATACCACCTTGCTCCTGACAAATGTGTATAACTTGATGCTGAACACAGCAGATCCTATCCAGAACCACTCTGCCCTGGCTTCTAGAGCACATTCCCTAGCATTCCTGTGTGGTATGTGGAAACCCGAGGTGAGCAATGCAGGGCTATCAAAGGTCTGGTGGGACTTGTTAGCCTCGTGTTACAAAAGCAGCTGCAATGGCACTGGAGCCAGGTGAGCTGTGAAGGCACACAGCTCATTGAGACTTGTGGCAGGGACCATCTACCACCTGCTGCAGCCTCACACAGATAGCTGAAGGAGCAAGCCTCTACACTGGCTTCACGGAAACACAGGTGGATGAATAATTCATGATTCACTCATTTACACATTTGTTACACCATTTGCAGCCAAGAAGAGGAGCCGGAGTGAACAAGGCTGACTCTGAAATCATCCATCAAAACAGAGTAATAAAATCAGAGGTTGCACCTGTCTGATTGTAGTGACAGACTCATAAGGAAACATTTACAGTGCTGGAAGCTGCACATTCCGAGATCTCTCATTTCGGCACAGCCAGACCACAGAAGCCTTCACATGCCACTGCAGTGTAAGGAGGTGTAACAGAGCCCAGATTACCTGAGGAAGACCAAGGGGTTTTGCCATGTGACAGGCACTGGACACAGGGTGCTCCCCACTCAGCTACCACAGTCACTGCTAGTGGCATTTGGCTCCCTCTTCCACATCAGCCTCAGGAACAAGGGAAAGCTCACACTCAGTGACTGCCATGCCAGGCAATCCAAACTGCCCTAGGGAACAAAGGTTTTATTATTTAAATGAACTTAAAGACACAGAGATGGTTATGTTGGGAGGGTAGGGAAAAAAAAACCTAGCACAAATCTCCAGCACTCCTCTCCCAGAGGAGGAGAAGGGAAGACAAGTCACTAGGGGAAGCTACCAGTTCATGTATAAACAGCCAAATTGCCAGGCATAGGGCAGTAAATCCAGAGAAGGACAGCTGCTTATTGTGCTAAGGTAAAACTGTTGGAGAAAACCTTTTTTGATAGTGAGATGAGAACCTTGAAACACCTCTGCAGGTGTTTATGAGTTAGACATTGGATTTGGAGTAATTATCCCATGGGTAACAGTAACTATCTCCCACACTGATGGTTCTGATGAATTTTGCACAGTCTTTTGGAAAAACACTGAGAAAAATAATTTCTTCACAGTAAGGGTGATTTGATAGTGGAATGGACTGTCCAGGGAGGTGGTGGAATCACTATCCCTGGGGGTGTTTAAGGAAAGACTGGATATGGCCATGGTCTTGTCAGTAAAAATTGAGAATAAAACTCCTTAACACCAGTACAGTGCTAAGAAGCAGGCATTACTTTATTACAACACCAGATGCACAGGGGGTAACTTGGCCTAATGTGCATGCCTGGCTGAAGATGATATGTGTTTATTAGCCAGAGATCACAGAATCCCGGAATATGCTGAGTTGGAAGGGACACACAGGGATCACTGAGCCCACTTCCTGGCCCTGCACAGCACCTTCCCCAAGAATCACAGCATGTGATTGTCCTGAGAGCATGGTCCAAACACTCCTTGAGCTCTGCCAGGCTGGTGCCGTGACCATTCCCTGGGAAGCCTGTTCAGTGCCCAACCATCCCCTGGGTGAAAAACCTTTTTCTAATATTCAACCTAAACCTCCCCTGACACAACTTCAGGCCATTCCCTGGGGTCCTGTCACTCACCACAGAGCAGAGATCAGTGCCTTTTCCTCTTCTTCCCCTCATGAGGAAGCTGTAACTGCAAGGAGGTCTCTGTCTTCTCAGGCTTCTCTTCTCCAGGCTGAACAAACCAAGCCCTCAGCTGCTCCTCACACAGCTTCCCCTCAAGGCACTTCATCATCTTTGTCACTCTCCTTTGGATGCCCTGTATTAGTTTAATATCTTCCTTATATTGTGGTGCAGATATTAATCAGAGAAGTGTTAAATAGGAAGTTGCCTGGTTTGCCCAGTGAGCCTCAGAGCGGCCTCTTGTGGGTCTTTAGGAAGCCCTGGTGGTCTGCCCAGTATGGTGTTGGTACAAAAGCTGCACAGTGTTTCTGCAGGAACTGGACTGGGGTGACCTGGCTTGTTGCAAGGGGCAGTAACCACCACACAGCTCCAGTAAGTGAACCTTCTGTAGGAGCACTTTATAACACTGCGGTTGACATGGTGGTGTTCAGTCATCAGTTGGACTTGATGGTCTCAGAGGTCTTTCCTGACTTAACTGATTCCACGATTCTGAGATTCTGTGGAACGTTTCCAGAAGATGGGGGGGGAGGTTATGGAACCCCACCCCAAAGCTCACACACACTCCACCTCCAGGTACAACAGCTCTGGAGAACTCAGCAAAAGCACAGTCTGGCTTCAGCCACCCTTTCAGGCTCTGTCAGGGCCGAACTAACCCGAGGATCAGGAGACCTTTCTAGAGAGATGACGAGAAAATTCAGCGGGCCTCAACTACCCCGCTTAGGCCTCACGCCCGTGTGGAACTACAACTCCCATCACGCCCCGCGGCAGAAGAGGAGGTGGGGCCGCCCATCTAACCGCTGTCTGATTGAGGTGCGCGTCAGCCACTCCGCGAGCGCAGGGCCCGCTCAGCCAATGGTAAGCGCGCGGGGGCGGGCGCTGCCGTGGGCCGCTGCCGGCCGGCTCTGAGGTGAGCGCGGCGGGCCGGGGGCTCGGCCGGGGTTGGGGGGGAGCGGCGCTGCTGGGTCCGTTCCTCCCGCTTGCCCGGCGGTCCTGGGCGTCAGGTGAGGGAGAGGACGGCAAGGGAAGGGGAAGCGGAAAGGGAAGCTGCCGTTCCCGGCCGCAGTGTGGGGAGCGGAGGAGATGCGGCCGTTCCTGCCGGTGCGCGGGGCTGGGCCGGCGCCGGCCCCGCTCCGGCCTGAGGACGGTGCCCGAGCCCCTTCCCCGGGGGCGGCCCTGTCCGAGGTGCTCCCCCGCAGCCCCGCCGAGAGCCGCGTGGCGGGTCCGCCCTCCCCGGCCCGGCCGGGTGCTCCGGGGCCGGCTCCGCCGCCTCTGCCCTGCCCTGCCCTGCCCGGCGGGCACGGCCGGGCTGCCGCCGGTGCTGCCCCCTCCTCCCGGGAAGGGTCTGTTTTTCTCCGGTGGAACGGCCGGGGCTCGGTGGATGTAGCTGCATGAAGTTGTCGCTCTGCCCTCCCATTTTGTGTGACAGCAGGAGTGGGGGGAATGTCCCTCGGCTACCTCAGCCCGCACCTGCACTTCATTCCAGGATGTGGAAAAACGCAACTAATTTTTTTTGTTGCTGTTGTTTATTCCGGTTTTGGGATTATTGAAAGTGAGTTGTGGCGTCTCTCGGAGAAACTTGTGCAAGTAAGAGCAATGAGCTTTACTTCTGGCCTGTATCCATTTTCTTTGCTGTGTCTGGAGTAGGACATACGGCTGATGGAAAGGTTCAGTGTGTTGTTTTGTTCTGTGGGTGGGTTTGGGGGATTTCTTGCTTGTTTTTGGAACTGTTGGGGTTTTTTTAGGTTATTCATGAACATGTCATGTTTGTCTGTAGGTGTAACTGCCTGCTTAAAGCAGGCAGACTGGTATATTTCTGTTTATAAGCTGGTTATCTCTCATCTTTACTCTTTTTATGATGCCTCTCACCAAGGTCTCTCAGTATGGGAACGTTTTACCTAATTTGAGTAACAGAGACTCAGTTTCTTTTTTCACTGAAGTTTGAGAAAATGAGAGCATCTTTAAAAGCACTGGAAATACAGGATAGAAAGGTTTAAAAGAGTGAAAAATTAGTGTTCTCCATGGTAAAAAAAAAAAACAAAAAACCCTGAGACTAGCACTTTGTGCCTGATGTGTGTGTGTATTCTGAGGACAAAAATGTCATTATGCAGATACATCTTTGATGCAGTGTTTACTGGTGTTAGGGGTGCAAAAAAACACCTGGAGTAGAAATGAGAAGCAAAGTCTTCAAGGCGTGGTGATGCCTTGGACTGGCTACCGAGAACAGAGGCTGGGCAGAGCTGGAGAATAAAGTGGGTGTTTATTGCAAGCTTTTAACAGATACACCTTGGGCAGTGCAAGAGCCTCGCAGAGGGTACAAGCCAGATGGACAAATTAGCTTTGGTCTATTTGCATATCGCGGGTTAATTGTCCAGTTACAGCTTCAGGTCATGAAGTGACATTCCCCCAGTTTACTTCCCCCCCAATTTACTTTTGTTTATACTTTTTTGGGGCTGAGGTTGTGATGATGAACTTGGTTTTCAGGAAGGATTGGTTTGTCTGACCCAGCTGTGATGAGAGCTTACTAACACTCTATATGAAAGTTCAGAGTTAAACTCTAATCCAGTACAGGATCTGAAAAATATAAATCTGAAATGTAAGGCATCATTTGGATATTCCATTTTGACAAATTCAACATGTAATGGTGTTTGTCAGCTGTGCCTTGCACATTCCCAGTGTTGGGATTGGCATTATTGGTTTCTTTAAGGAGGTACTTCAGTGTATTTGTCACGTTTAGGATAAATATGAACTTAAGTCTCTCTTGTGTTAGTGAGACAGGGAAAATGTCTATCTCTTGCTTCAGACAATTTGCCTCCATTCACGTGGGAGACCAATGTTCATTTTCAGAGTGGTGCCAGAAAAGTTTTCAGAATTCTAGAGAATCAGTTGTTTTTGAGTGGTAATTCAAACATGTTTCATTAGCTCAGCTTGAACTCGGTGAAAATGTTGACTTTTTTGTAGAGGAAAAAACAAGCGACTTAAATGACGAACAGCAGTAGTTACCACTCCTAGTGCAAACATTCTTAATTTAAATAGCTTGATCTTTTTTCTGAAGTGCAGAGAAAAGCTGGTACTTGTAGTCTTTGACATGTTACTTGTTCTGAGATCAGCACTGTTTAGGAGCAATAACTGCATGTGCACAACTCTGCATATGACAGGAAGGGGAGTGGCCTTTTCTGGTACTGTACTGTCCTGCAGTGAAGCAATAGAAAGTCTGTAAAGGTTAAAAGTATTTATTGGCTTGCTAAGTTTTTACATTAAGAAAAGTCTTTTTACTTCTTAAAAAGTCATAATTTTAGAATTTCAAACTGATGTCTGCATACATCTTGCTAGAAGTCTCACAGATAACTGCAGCTAAAGCTGTGAGTGAGGTCTCTGGATGTCGTGGATTGAGGAGGGAGGTTGCTGCAGTAATTCTTTGTATTAACAACTCCCGGGAGTCTTGGTGCTGGGTGAGTTTCATAGTGACTGCTGGAAGAAGAGTGTTACAGGCTTTATCATTAACTTGGCCTGTCCAGTCCTGTGGAACAAACTGTGCTATTAAGTTAGGTGGTCCTGCAGTTTTGAAGATTTTTAAGTTCTTCCAGATAAGTGTACCTCTTAACGTGCAGTGTGTCCACCCTGTTCCTGTACATTACTAAACTTAGTCTGTGGTGTATTTAAGAAAGTGAACTCTGCTTTGTTTTCAGAATGTTTGGGCACTTGATGCTCAGTGAGGTTTCCCAAGTAAGCCAATAACATGTGGAAATCTATAGCCCCCAGAAAAGGTTTGTTCTTAAAAACCAAAAATGCTACTGGATTGTAAGTCTCCTTCCATAGTCTTAATAAATTCCAGCAGTCTGATTTTCTTAGTAAGTAGCACTCTCCTGAGATGTTGATACTGATCAACCTACCTGTGATGATTTGATGTAGTTTTACAGTGATGAGCTTCCCTGTGGCTGTCTATTCTCAACTTAATTCTTCAGAAGCAGCTTCTGAAGGGGTATTGAGCCATTGGCAGCTGGAACATGTGTGCCTTATATGTACTCTCTGCATTAATTATAAAGAAACCCAGTTGTCAGTGTTCTAAGATTCTGAAAATTAAAGCATTTAAATAGCAGCAGTGTGCTCTGTCACTTATGTCAAGAGGTGGTTCTGTCCTCCACTGCAGTTGAGGGTTGACATGAGATCCTCTGAGACATTTCACAGTAATCCTGTGTTCACAAACATTACAGTAATCCTGTAAATAATCTGGTTTTTTGTGTCTGGATAAAGAAGCTTGTGAGTATTTAAAGTGGATAGGATGGTCTTTACACGTCTTCTATTGTGTGTTACTTCAGTTTTCACCATTACTTTAAGTTGGTTGGTTGGCTTCATTTTTTCTTCTGTTACAGCTCTTCTTTGGCATTTAAGCCACTCATAGCCAAAGGGAATCTGTGCAAGTTTTTGTTAGGAGTCATCACAGGTGTTCCCCACAATATTTTTAACCTTTCTAAATATACTTGGTTAACAACCCATTGCACTGGGTTGTGTTCAGTATTAAGTCTGAAAAGCACCAGGTCTTGTGAAACCTTCTGGGAATTTTACATTCAACCCCTTGCTGCCTGATGAATACAATAGCCTTATTTTTTGCTGTCTTGCAGCAGTGCAGATATGTCAATGTTATTGTTCTGAAAGATTCTATTTAAAAACAGTTCTGACAACTTGTAATTTAAAATAAGCTTATATAAAGTTAATTTCCTTATATTTCTTAAGTGCACCAACTAACATTTCCTGCCTTTTTAATGTCCAGGTATTTTTTCCAATTCGATATCTGAAAAGAATCGAGGAAAACTTGTCTTGGCTTTCTTGATGAAATAAAACTTACAAATTATCTAATGGCTTAACTTAGTATACCTCATGTGTTGCTCACTCTTGTTCATCGTCTTGCTGTGTGCAGAAAACTGGTTTACCTAAGTAATTTTAAATTTCATTTGTAGCTGGTCAGTGAAGATGGTAACTTGTCTTGAAGCAATTGTTTTGAAAGAGCAGATGTGTAAGGTTTAGGGATGGTTCTCTCCCTTGCCTCCATCCCTCATCCCTTGTGCTGTGTCTCCTCCTTCCCCTCTCTCTTCCCCTGGTCTCCTAAAACCTCCAGATCCATGAATAATAGTACTATTGAACTAGGAGCTTGTACAGAACCTAGAAAATGTGCTCACAGAACAGACTCGCTGTTTTTCTGGTTTTTATTTGGTTGGGTTTTTGTATGATTGAAGCATTAGTCATGGTCTGGTTTTAAAAGTTCTTGTCTCCTATCCCAGAAACTCAGTAAAGTGGGTAAAATAGAATCTTCCCAAGAATGTTGATAAGGCTCACAGAGAAGCTTTCTTTCTTAACAAGTGAAATGAAATGAAGAACTTAAGAACAGTGGGATGAGGTGTTAAAAGAGAATTCTTGTTACCTGGACACAAAATGTTACAGAAATGATTGCATAGGCAAGTCCTGCTTTGAGGAAGCAAGAGACTGAAATCAGTCTGCCTTCTCTGGTAGCCTGAGTCCTCAACACCCCAGGTGACAGCATAAGACTATTTCTTATCTACCAGAAAAGCTGAACATGCCAGTTTAGATTTCTAAAAAGAAAAAATTGGGAGAGGGTGTTACACATAATAGTTCCAAAAATTAGATCTGTTGTGCCTGTGGACTCACTAGGCTTTAAGTCTGGCATATGTGGTTTAAGGGGGGGGCGGGGGGGGACGACCAGAAAATGTGAGAAAATTGATGAGTGGTGTATTGTGTTACTTAAAACTACACATAAATAAATCTTTGGGCTTCGTAATGAGCACCAAATTGAGTGTAAGCATTTTTCTCAAGCATGTTTTGTTTTAATAATGTCACAGTTCAGTGTTAACGGGTCTCTTAAGAAAGTGATTTAAGAAATTGAGTAAGTTGAAGTGGAAAAAGATCAGTCAGGTTTCCTTTAATTGAAGGCTAGGATTGTCTACCAGTGCTGTTCCATCCCACTGTGTGTTCACGTTTCTCCATCTGGGAGTAGGCTACAGAGTGTGTGCTGGTCTTTGTGGCAAAAATCAGTCTGCTCCAGAGACAGTTCAGCAGTTCTTGTTTAACATAGTGTCCCAGTTTTGGACAAATTTAGGAAGAAACATCCAGAAAGGCTGTCTCCTCTAATAGAAGGCTGGTTTTAGCAGCCCCTCCCCCACAGGTTCCCACAGGTTCAAAAGGAATTCCCTTGGAGAATGTTAAATAAACAGGGTGTTTTTTTCACTATCAGATTGCTCACAGGCATGAAAAAAGGAGTGAATGATGTTAAATAATAAAACCTCTCACTGCTCTGAAGAGATGGGAGATTCAGAGTCCTTTCTGGAGGTGTGGCTTGGCAGCGGGGACCCCGGGTCGATGTTCTGGTGTTTCGGACTGGAGAAAAGCTGAACAGTTCCAGAAGAAGAAGCCACAGTCCCAGGAAAAAGCTTACTGCCTCAGCTAAAGAACAAGAAGCTAGCTAAAAAAAACAAGGAACAACTCCGTCTCTGTCTCTCTCTCTCTCTGGAGAAGATGAGCAGATGGCAGGGGATACCAGAGTATCCCTCAAGACACATAGTTGTGTTTTTCCTGGTCCCTCCACCGTGTCCGCTCACACCCAGCTCCGCGCTGTGTTGGACAGGTGGTAACTGTACCACAGGCAGGCTCCAAGATGGGACCTTCAGTACCCTGTCAGGTACTCACAGCTGCCTTTTTGCTCTTGACTTCTCCCCTTGGCAGGTGGCTGGGCGTGCACATGTGCAGGTAACAGCAGCTACAGGGAGCTCATATTCTCCTGCATGTCAGCAAGTATTTTGAAACTGAAACTTGTCTGCTTCACTTGCTTTAAATTCCTCTCGAGCTGTTTGGCTCCCAGTTGTTGTAATCTGGAGATGGGTTGCAGAAGAAAGCCATTCATCTGGAGTTTAGATTCTCTGAATATGGCTGTTTATGACAAAATTCCCATTGATTCCTGCCCGCAGGCATTGCCTTGAGTACCATTCAGTTGCTTTTCAGTTCAATGTCATTGGGATTTCTTAATATTCTTCTAGTTTGCTGTCAAACTCATTTTTCCAGGTTTTTAGTTCATGGGTAAGAATGACTGAGGCTTCAGGTCCAGCTGCAGGTGTCTGAGGCTCACATACTGAACTTGGGGACTTCCTTCCCCTCTGGCTTTGGCCAGAAACTGGTGGCTCAGCAATGGGAATCTGGGAGCAGGGGTATTGGAGAGTACAAGCATTGCAGACAGGTAACTTTCTCTCTTCTCTTTGATAGGTTTGGAAGAACATCATCCTCTCATCTTCAGAAACCTGGAGCTTTTATCAGTGAGCTACCTAAAAGAATCTAAGGGAATTGTAGCTGCAGCTTCCTTGCCATTACTTTTTTGGTGTTTGTACCTCTTTGTCAGTGGTTTTAGATCAAGAAACACAATGAGCACAGTAAGTATTTTGCTACTCAACACAAACCTGATTCTTGAAACGTTTTCCATTGTATTTCTGCAAGCTGTTTTAAGAGTTTGTAGCTAATACACAGGGACATAAGTATATTGAATCTTCATGTAAGTTCAGTAAAGATTTTTAATCACTCTAGGTGCTAGCAGTAGTACAGAAATGCTCAAAAGGTCAGCAAAACCCAATAAACTGTGAACTAGTTTCTGTTGGTGAGGCAGCTGGTAAGAGATCTGGATCTGGGCTGATGGTTTTTTCCTTGCTGGAATCGATGCAGGTAAGAATAACCCATGCCACCTTTTGATGACTATTACAGTCATTCCAGGACTGCTTTCTGTACCTTTGTGTGCTTTCACTGGTGTTGCAAAATTGAGGGCTATTTTGAGGGTTAATATTGCTTGCACAGAAAACGCTAAGTCTTTGTTCTCTCTTAGACTCAACGGAAGCGCCGTGGAGGAACAGTTAATTCTAGGCAAGCTCGAAAAAGAAGCAGGCTCATGGCTTCTACTGCTGAAATGGCTTCAGAAGCAGAGCCAATAGAACTTGAAGAAAGTGGTAAGCTTCTTTTGAAGTGATAAGAACAGAAAGTGCTTCTGCAGGGTTTGGGTCCAGCTGAACATGCATTTTTGCCAGTTTCTAGGCTGTTTACTGGAGAAGAAGGGAAACGTGATTTTAGGAAATGCCTAGTGGCACACACTATGGAATGACTAAATAACAAGCCTGCTGAAAACTGGTTTGGTTTGTTACTCAGCTACAATGCATTTGCCATAGATGAGTTGCACAGGAAAAGTCCTCAAGAGCTGCTCAAACATCTGCATGTCTGTCAGCTAAGATGGGAGTTAAAGCAGCTGCCACTACACAGTGGCAAACTAAATTTTGAAACTCCCAAGTTTGAAGAAGATAAGGAAAACTTTTTATCATTAATTGTGCCCAATCCCTCAAGGGAACATGCACAGCACAGTACTATTATATCCTATACGATTCATGTTATATTTCTGTGTGATGAACATTCTCCTGTCAGATGAATTGTCTGTTGCTGTTGTCATTCAGCAGAACTGTGTGAGGAGCTTAGCTGCTCTTTTGCATTTCGGCTTGCTGAAGACAGGGCTGGTGAAGCTCTCTGTGGATTGCTGAGGGCAAAGCTTGAGTGAAATGTTGTACTCATTCCTGAAGAGAAGATGGACAGGAGATAGTTGAATCTTAGGCTGTTACACACTGGCAGGCAATTTTCCTCCTCTGCAATCTTTGACCTTGATTCTAACTTTGTTTTTCAGCTGGTGAAGAAGTAGTAGACCTCACATGTGAATCTTCTGATCCTGTAGTCGTTGATCTAACTCACAATGATTCCATTGTGGTAAGTAGTGAATAGCACACTTGCCTAAATGTTGCAGTCAAATTAGTTTTCTCCTGTGTTGCCTGACTTTAAGGGTAAGTTTTAAGTTCAGATTTGGCTTGTCAGGGCCTGAAGGTCCTGTGTTACAGATAACAAAGAAGCTGCTCTGGAGGTGTACTTGCATTTAGTGATAGGGTAGTATAAAACAAGTTTTTGCTCCAGAACCTGGAGTTTATGTAGCTCAGTCATAAGTAATGTAACATAGAGATGTAGTTGATAGTTGAATTTTTTTCTAGACGTATCAAAGATAGAATCATAGAATTGTTCAGATTGGAAAGAACTTCTAAGATCATCAAGTCCAGCCATTCACCCAGCACCACCAAGTCCACAACCAAGTCATGTCCATAAGCACCACGTCTGTGTGTCCTGGAAATATCTCCAGGGGTGATTTCAAGCCAATGCCACTGTGCTGCCCTGGGCAGCCCCTTGCTGTGCTTGTCAACTCATGGTGAAGAATTTTTTCTAATACCCATATAGGCCAGTAATTTAAAGAAAAAGCCAAGGGAAAGAAGAATAAGTAAAATAAGTTCAGATTAATACTCCCAGAAGTATTTAAAACACCTTACTTTTTTTTCTTGCTCTTTTGAAAGCTAGAATAGTCTTTGATCTTTAATCCAGCTGACAGTATTGCTTATCCCCTCAGTTTTGGGATGCCGCTGCTGCTGTGCCAAGCAGAAACAAGCAACAGGAATAGCATAGGGAGTATTTCTTGCTGGGGTTATTCCTGAGCCTTTGCAAAGGAAAGGCCTCAAATTTAACAACAGAATTTGCACTTACCCTGCTCCAGTTCCACCCAGAGCGGGTTGGGGGTTGGGTTTCTTTTCTTCAGCAGCTGCTGTAAAATCGTGTTTATGGACATCAGTGCAGAACTGGCCTGTTTGAGGAGAGAGAGGGAAAGAATCACCTGAAGCCCTAAAGCATGGAACTGAAACAGGGGAGCAGGGAAGAGTGCATTCTGGTGGTTCATAAGTTGCTTCTGTTGCTACCCCATTGGAGCAGTGGGAGCAGAACCATCAGCATCCACATAGTTGTTTACAGTGAAGCATTTAATATACTATTTTTAATAGTCCTAATCAAAATAAGAGTAATAGCCTATCATTCTTAGCTTGTTTTGTTGGAACTGCTGTGCCTAGCTGGTCTTTGTATATAAGACCAGGGGTGCACAACGAAGTCTAATTGTATTTTCTTTTCTCTCCCATCACATGTGTATTGATGCAAGATTGTTGAAGGTGAGTTGACATTTTAAAATTGATAATGGAATTCTCCTAAATGTAATAATTTTTTTTTGTTTGCCTTTTGCAATTAATTTGAGCAGCATTTATTAAAACTGAAAAAAGCCAAGGACATTGCTAAAGCATCTGGCCAGTGCCTTAGAGAATGAATCCAGTCTCTGTTCGATAGTCAGTATCAAGAGCTTTTAGAAAGTATCTGAAATAAAATACATCAAAAGCTGCTCTAAATACTTTTTTTATTTTCTAAAGACAGAACTTCTTCTAGCCTTGAGTTGACAATAATTTTAATTAGCACTAGAATATTAGTTGTGAATGAAAAAAAGTCAGAAGTTTTGCTTAGCCTGTATTGCAGTAAAGGAACTAAAGAAAGTTATTTGTGCTCATAGTATGCACTAGTCTAACATGCCTCAAGTTTTGCAATGAGAAATAGTAACTTTTTTTCCTACTTCAGGTGTTAAAATAGTTACAGGTCTAAAGAAGTTCATCTTTTACATCTTTCAGACGTAGTTCTAATTACATTATTGGAGATGTACTAGTATGTAGTCATCAGCTTATCTAGAGTGTAATCTGTTCTGTGCTCTGAATGAAGCAAGAGTAAGTGAAAAATGCCTGCAATAAAAGTTGTAGCTGAACACTTAGGCAGGAAGTGGTTTTAATTTTGTGACTTTTTGTGTCATTTTTTTGTTTAGTAGCTTAATTATTTCTACATGGATACTGGAGTTGCAGAGATAAACTTGTGTTCAGTCCTCTGTCTTCCAGATCCCAGCAATTGTTACAGTTTCTCAACGTAGGATTGTAGCAGTTTCTGTTAGTAAGGATTGAGAGAATTGTCTTCCCATTATAGGGGAGATTAACTCACAGGTAGTATAATTACATGGAATGTGTGACACTGAGGATCTTTGAGATTAAGTTTTAGCTGTTTGTAGGGTGAAGAGATCAAATTATTTGTAGCAGAATATTCACAATGTCTGAACACGTTCAGCCTTAATATTTGGAAACTAGTTTAAGGTTGCTTTTAACCCAGCTGAATATGGTCTAGTCTTGCATTTCAAGGGTAGTTCCAGGGAGAGTGATAATAAAATAGCTAACTTAACAAAATGAAATTACAGAGAACCAGCGACAAAGGAGAAATCTGAGACTAAGAAGCCAGCGACAGGCAGACAGCTGTGTACTGAGTAGTGATGATGAAGATGAAACAAGAGATAACGATGTGTATGTGGCTGATAAAGCAGCTCGAGAGCTGGGACCGCTGGAAGAGGAAACTGCAAGTTCAAAGTACGTATACCTCATGAGCTACCAAAGATGGAGTTGTGCTGCTTTTGAGACAGTCAGGACTGAGTTGTGTTTGTCATCACCTGACTTCCTTTGAAGCTTCACTTTCTCAGTTTCATCTTTTAAAGAGTATGACATCCCACATTGCATGATAGTCAAATGATACCATTTTCACTTTAGGATGAAAAGCCAGCCCAAAACAGATCTGCAGCTTTGTATACAGCCTTAAAGATGAGTGTGGGGTATGGCAAGGAAGTGGGAAATAGTCGCAGGCTGGAGCTCATAATGTACTGCATTTCCTTTTCCTACAAAGCTCCAGTAGTTATGTTATATATAAAATACTTCTGTTGGTGTCCATGAGGTTTGGTATCACGAGACTGGCAGGCAGCAGACTGGCAAATTCCAGTAAAAACACTTATGCTTTCCCTGCTTTTTTTACATACTCTGCCAGTTGCTGCCTTTCTCAAAGCAGCCACTGTGCTTCCCAAGGTATACTTGCAAGGTGATCCTGGAGGTCATGCCCTTATGGTCAATTCTTGTTCTGTCCCATGGATGTCATGGAGCCCTGATATGTTTACATGTGGGATGGGAATCTTGCTGTTTGAGTCAGTAAAGACCCCATTCTGCAGAGAAAGAGTAAATCCTGCTGCAATGTGTTAGGCTGAGAAAATGAAATCTGGTGTCTGTGTGACTAGGCAAGTTGAAGTGATGCCCTAAGTTTTTAGCTTTTATATATTTCAGATTCTGTACTGCATTCTGTGTATTTCTGAGCTCTATATAGAATGCTAGTTAGCTTTCTTCCCATTTTGATCACACTAAACAATCCCTCTGGGCCTGAGAACCAAGGTCACACCATTTGCTCAGGCCCTGGAAAGTGTAAACAGAAATTAACTGGGGAGGGAAGCAAACTGGGGGAATGTGACTTCATTACCTGAAACTATAATTGGACATTTAACCTCTGATATGCAAATAGACCAGACTTATATCCAGCTGAGAATCTCGTGACTGTTGTCCATCTTGGATGTGGCCTCTGTGAGGCTTCATACTGCCCAAGGTGTATCCTTTGAAGGCCTTTTAATAAATACCCACTTTATTGTTTCAACTGTGTCTAGCCTCTCTTCTAGGTAGCCTCTCCAAGGCATCAGAAGGACATAAGAATTATAGAATAAACTTATTTTAAAGTGGGTTTTGGTTTTTTTTTTTTGTGGGGAGCAGGGGAAATACAGGGTTAAATTAAGCTGATGTGCTTTGAGCCTTTTGCATTACTGAAAGGCAGTGTAGGAGAGAACTTGAATATGTAGCTTTTGGGTGCCGGGTCATAAATATGCCACCAAAAAGTCCTATGTTATTCTAATCCATAATGTGCTTTGCCAATGGAGTTGTAAATGTTTAAATGTTGGTTGTTAAGTACTTCAAGAGAACAAATACCACTAATTGGATAATATAAAAAAGTAATAGTTAATTCCTTCAGCCTCCTCTGTTAATGATTTGCACTTTTCTGGTCTGTATAGGTAAGGCTGAAAGAACTCAGTGCTGCAGCATTTAACATTGACAAAAGGGTCCTTCCTGGTGCTGGGGGTTGCCAGAGCCATCTGTAGTGTTGGACTCTTCATCCTTCTGAGATTATCATCAGTTGGAATTTGTTACTGAAGTGTTGTAGCTGGTGCCTCAAGAATCTGAGGAGTAAAAAAAGAATTAGTGGAGTTAAATTCTGTAGGTGAAACTAGGGGTAGATGTAAGTAGTCCTTCTTGCTTGAATTGATTATAACAGGATAACAACCATCTCATGCTTTCTATGCCTGTTTGATTTATAAATTACAAACTGTGGTTCAGCATGGGCAGTGACATAAGAAAGCCAAATGTTTAGGTAAAGAGCTCTGAAGGTTTAAACTAGTTTGCAAAGAAAAGTGTCAGGAAGCTCTTGTTGTTTCTGCTAGCTGGTGTGATTCAGCCCTTGGGCTGGTTCCCTAGGAGCCAGGCTGTCTTTGCTAAGTGTGAGTGCAGTACTGCTGTCCTGGAGGCTGAAGGCAGCAGAGGCTCATCTGTAACCACAGCTCGCTAACAGACATGGCGTCAGTCCTTCTGCCTTGGAACTGGAAATTTGGGGTTGAGTATTTCCTCGTGTCAGTGTGTTCCTGACCTACATTTTATAAGGAGGAGTTCTTGGAGTGCCTATGTTACTGGGCTGTTGCTAAATTCGAGCAGGGGATTTTTGAACTTCTGACAGCCTCTTCCCTTTCTAGAATGACTCGTTTCCAAGGCACAGCTCTGTGCTTTTGTTACAGAGCTGTCATTGATGGCCTGCTAGAAATTAGTGCTGAACAGAGCAAGAGACTGCTGTGAGTTCTTGTGCTAGACCAGGGTGACTGAGTGCATCTTCCCCTTACAGAAAACATTTCCTTTAGGACAAAGAGACCCCATCTTGTTATTACATGCCACAAACTGAGGAGTTAAAGGTACACAGGAATCTTGAAAAGAAATGCATCATGGTGCACCCAGATGGTGACATGACATTTTGTATGTGGGTAACCCTTGATGTGCAGTGAAATTAATGCTGCATCTTCTTTCTTTTTCTGTTCTCTGTACCACAAGGCCATCTGGTACTGTTAGCTGTCCAATTTGCATGGATGTCTACTCAGAGGTAAGGACACACGTGCTGTCATCCTTTATATGCTGTGTGAGGGAGAAAGGGGCAGAGGGGGGAGTGTACTACTCACTTGGCTGGTGTGGGATGTTACAGAGATCTGGCTTGAAGCACAGAGCTTGCCTTGGAGCTCATAATTTGTCAGTCTAAGTCACTTCTTGGTGGTGGGGGTAGAGGGGGGAACCCTTGGCAGGATGGCACTGAAAGATGTTGAAGTTCCTTATTAGTCTAAGAGAAAAGGACAATTCCAGATATTCTAAGTCCTGTTTGTGTGATGGCAGTAGACCAGCAAAGTTGCATTCTTTACTTCTAATGCCTGTTGTGGTTTCTTTTCTTCCAGATTGTGCAAAGTGGACGACTGATTGTGTCAACAAAATGTGGCCATGTCTTCTGCAGTCAGTGCCTCCGTGATTCCCTTAGGAATGCCAACTCTTGCCCAACCTGCAGGAAGAAACTCACTCACAGACAGTATCATCCCATTTATATATGAGTACTTTTATTTCTCAGGACAGACTCAACTGGATTTTGGGGGAAATGTTATATTTTCAGTGCTCTGAAGATTTAAAGAGCAGCAGGTTGTGCACAAATCCAAATAAATCTGGTTTTTTTGAAGACCAACTTGAACGTATCTAGACAGCTTTTTTATGGTCCAAGTTGCTTCTTGTTATGTTCCTGGTTATCATGCTACATCGATGACTGTCTAAACCAGATCAGCAACCTAGACCAGGAAGGAAGCAGTTAATCCATTTCCTTCTACTTTTTTTAATGCTTAAATAAGGGAGTGTGAATATTTTGTTTTTTCTTACTCTGTTAATTATTCGTACCTTCACATACAGGTATGGAATAGTTTCCTTTCAGAAGACAGATTAGCAATTCACAATTTCATTACATCTTTCTTTCATCCTGTAAGAAGCTCATGACTCTTGCTTTCTTGCATATAATCTTTGCCTAGGTAGGGTGAATACTGTACTGAAGGGTGTTTTTTTCATAAATCAGTCTTAAATTGACAACAAGGGTTATGCAATAAAGTAACCTGCTGTTAACCAGCAGTCAAGTGTTTTGAGCAGCAGATGTGAACATGCAGGTGTTTTTATGAACTCCATGAGATCCCAAGTACATAGACACACTGCAGCATGTACAGTGTGAAAATAATTCCTTGATTGTTTCAGCTGCCAAGAATTCCTGTATTTTAATCCCAACACTGAATTTATTTTCTCGCGTGATGAGATGGTCTCTTGGGTTTGCTTGTGCTGTAACACACTCTCCTAATAGCTATCAATAATACAGTCTTCTCTAGGCTTCCTAGTGATGAAAGCAAAGAAGCAAAGTCATTTGTATGCTGAATACCAAACTGTCTACAGATCTTCTTACTGTATCAGCTGTTCCCAGTGTAATGCTTTAAGTTCAGTGTGTTTTCTTTGCTGTTCTCACTGGTTGTTACACTGACACCTGACTGTGTGTAGCCTGGTGAATAGGATTGAAAATTAAATAACTGTACTGCCATTTTTGAGTGGAGGCTTTAAAAAATATTTTGTACAATGTTCATAGTCAGTTAGAGAAAAGTTTAATCTCCCTTTGCCCTGAGGGTTGTCCAGTTTTTTTTTAAATGTAGTTTTAAAAAAGAAGTCAGATATATCTCCTAGGAAGGACAATTCCTCTAGTTGAGAAAGCAGGAATACACCAGTTTATGCACTCTTATCCAGTCCTTTTTCCCCAGGACTGAGTTCTAAATGTCTATTTTAAACTTACAGCTAAAATGTCTGAGCTGACCTGGAACCTGGGTGAGCTGATACAAAGATCGATGTAGACAAGATGATTAAAATCAGTGGTTTATGATCCACAGCTGTGGTAGGTGCATCTATGAGAACCTCCAGAATTAAACCAGGCCACTTCTCTGAAGCTGTTTGCTTATAGAAACCATTATAAGAACCTTCCTGTGCCCTGGTGCAGCACAAATGAAGGGTGTGTTTAGTTAGTGCTGGTATCACAAGTGTCTTTGCTGACCTGTCCTTATCTGTAGGAAACCTTTAATTAAAGAAATTAGCTGTCTCAAGCTGCCTTGCAACCCAAAGTTTTTTTGTTTTTTTTAATTAGGATGTTTCTGGATATAGTAATACAAATATAGTAATTTTGTTACATAAAGGCTGCCTGAAGAAATGCAGTTTCCTGGTTTGGAGTGGCTTTGGTTCAGTGCTGTTAGCAGGAATATGCAGTTTCTGTACTGTGGCAATAGGGTGACTCCTACAGAGTTACACACAGGTGGTTCCCGTGTGCTCCCATGGGTGAGATAAACTACAGGCAAGGACTATGGCTGGCTCAGGGTACTGCAGTGACTGCAGTTGTGTCCCAAAAAGCAGAGTTGATGCTTAAAGTATTAATTGTGTGAGGAGAAGCAGCCCAACGTTAAAACTGTAGAGACCCACAAGGATCACAGAAGCTACTTTGTCCCAGTAGCTTAACAAAGAATAAATAATGGTTGGTTTTCCTGGGGTGGCTGCTGTGTGAAAGGAGCAATCAGAAGAGGATTTAAGGGATTACTGCTGAGGATGAGGGTCAGTCAAGTCACTTAACCATGCATCTTTCACAGTCTACTAGCCATGGCCTAAATGATTTTGCACAACTTCCTCCATGTAAATACCACTTAAGAGTTAGTGTCTCAATAAATAGATCTAATCAAAATTTAGATATCATAAACTATAACAAAGAGTTTTTAGCTTTTGTGTACCCTGTGAAGTGCCACAAATTTTGTGCATCTCAAAAAGGATATTATGTCTCAGTACATGGGAAAAAAAATTGGAAATTCATTACATGCTTTTTTCTTCAAGGGGAAAAAAAAGTCTGATATATTTCAGTTCCAGCAATATTTCACATTGACAAGAACTCATAGAAAATGAAAAAAAATCTTTATATTAAGTAGATGTCTGTCTTGTTGTATATAGTTCAATTTTTCCTGTATTTAATTGTATTCAAGTCTGTCTGCCCATCTATGTTGAACTCTGCTGGTAGGCAGAGGGTTCTCTTAACAGGTGAAAATAAAATGATTGATCAATCACAAGTGCTTCTTCTTTTCATTGTGCTGGAGTCACTGATTTGGGGGGGAAATCATCCTGGAGGCCAAAGCCTTTCAGATGCTGGCACCAGCGTGGGTGGTGTGGGACCAAGGAGAAAGGCACCACCCGGGGCAGGAGGGATGTGGGGACGAGAGGGCGAAGTCCTGCTCGGGATGGGGACAGTGGGGCTGGGTGTGTGTGTGGGGAGCCTGGCAGGCAGTGCCAGAGAGAGCAGTGAAGAGGCTGGAGGGTGCTGGGCCACCTCCCTGGGGGTCCCTTTGCCGGCTGGACGTGAAGCAGCCGCTGCAGAGAGGGTGAGGAGAAGTGCTGAGGAGAGAACTGGGCACAGGGCAGGTTCGAAGTCACAATAAAGCTAACTTGATTTCTCCAAAGAAACTAAAGACAAGAGATGATGTTTCCTGAAGGTCTTGGCTTATCCCTCTTAGTTGCTTTTATTGTATTTTGTTGTTTTTTACTCTTTATATTGTACACATATGGAGTAGCTGCCCTTCCAAATGCTGATGAGTAATTTGCTATTTCATCACACTTTTGTTTTCATCCTAAAATAAGCTTATAACCTTTTTGCTTTCTGCTGTACTATCTTTGCCTTGTTACACCACATTCTGTAATAATGGATCTTTTTTTTTTTTTTACAAGTCAGGATTAAATTGACAACCTTGCAATAATGTAATAATGTAACCTGCTGTTCAACAGCTGTCAGGTGTTTTAGACAGAGGGCTGTGTGGACAGGAAGGCTGTTGTGGGGAGTCCTTACTGCTTCAGTTAACCCTTGATGTTTTAGACAGAGGGCTGTGTGGACAGGAAGGCTGTTGTTATGGGGAGTCCTTACTGCTTCAGTTAGCCCTTGGTCTGCTTCTGGTGGAATATTGGATCCACCAGATCTGCTCTCTGATTTGCAGCCAGATTTGGCACTTTGGGTGGATGAAGCATGCAGCAACTGCAGAAAGCTCTTCTCACTTGGGGTTTGATTCCATATTACAATTTTGGAAAGCAGAAGGGGTGGATATGAAACAAACCAGGTAGAAAACCAGGTCCAGGGCATACTAGCCCTGGTCTAAGGAGCTAGGTATGAACCATGGTCCAGTGGCTGGGCTGAACATGTAATCTGGGTAATGTTTGCAGTGCTGCAGAGTCTGAAGTGAAGGCTGAGATTGGAGGCTGTTCCTGTGGGCTGGAGAGGAGGCCATGGCTGTGGACTGGGACCAGTGCAAGAACATCAAGCACTAGAAATTGGAACTACAGAGTAAAGTGTACAGATGTGTTTGCAGCTTTTTGTGCGTGAGCAGACAGCTGGCAAAGGGGAATTGCCAAGGGTAAGGTAAAGTGTACAGATGTGTTTGCAGCTTTTTGTGCGTGAGCAGACAGCAAAGGGGAATTGCCAAGGGTAAGTGTTGGAGCATGGCAGGTGAAAGATTAGCAGGGCCATAGCTGCATTCTGGTTGCAGAGTTCAAACCTCCATTTGAATTAGGATGGTGACACAAGTCTGGGGCTATGCTGACAGGTGACATGATGCTATCTATGAAGTTTTGTTAACTGTAGAGATGTGTCCTTGCATTGTGTCTAATCTACACTTACTGGCAGTGAATGTTAATTTCATATGTTCTGTTAAAATCTATTTCCTATGTTCTGTAAGAATCTATTCTCTAGGTCAAGAGCATGCAGTTGAGCTCTTGGGCTTCTGAGGATGGTTTTACCTTCAAATATTTTGTCTTTTTTATGTCAATGTTGCTTGATAATGTCAAATCCAGCTTGGTTGTTTGTGTTTCATCTAAAGACCAAATTCATTGTGGTTTCTACAGTTGACTTAGGGCCTGCGAACAATGAGATTATTTAGAGCTGCTTCATATTCTTTCTGTAATCCTAAATCCTCCTACAGTTTTTCCTTGAGAGTTCTGGGAAGGTAAAAGGAACAGGAATATCTGGTCTGGGTCTTCCCTCCCTCTGCTGCCACCACCACATAACGAGGTTTCTATATCCAGCACACAAAAAATCAGGTTACTCAAGAACCGTTATTCCTTTTCACCCTTTTTCTCTCGATGCCATCGTGCCGTATGGTAGGCACCAAAATGTGTCTTGGTTTGAAAGACAGGCGTCTGCTCAGGAAGGCAGGAGCCTCCCTTGAATGGAAAATGTAAACCCCCTCCCTCTGAATTATTATAATTTTGAAATCAAGGGGCTCTCAGGCAAAGATTTGAGAATAGGAACAGCGGTTCTTCTCTAGTGTGTAAAATAATCAAACAAACACCAACAGCTCCGAGCAGAGCCGGGAGCGCGCTCCCGCCTCCGGCCGCAGGCGCTTCCCCTGCACTGCAGCTCCGGGCACGGCCGGCAGGGGCGCTGCTGCTCCCGGGGGGCAGGGCGCGTGCGGTGACTCCCCCGCGCCTGCAGGGGGCGCTGTGCCGCGGGCTCAGGCAATGGCGGTCCGGCCGAGAGGGGAAGGGGTGGAGGAGAGGCTTTGCTCCACAAACCCCGGGGCAGCCGATCGCGGTGCCCCAGCAGGACTCCGGAAAGCAGCAAGCTGGGCTGGCAGGACATCTCAGCAGGCGGGAGGTGCGGGACTACAGTGCAGTGAAAGCTCAGAGCAGTGCTGAAGAGACAGCGGGGGCAGGACAGCAGCGAGCCAGCTCCTCAGCAGCGCAGAGAGGCGAGCTCAGGGTCCCGAGCACCCGAGCAGGCGGGGACAGGTCCCTCTGTCAGTGAGGTGGGTGTTCATGGGGTCCCCGTTCAGTGGCACCCGAACAGGCGGGGACAGGTCCCTCTGTCAGTGAGGTGGGTGTTCATGGGCTCCCCGTTCCGTGGCACCCGAGCAGGCAGGGACAGGTCCCTCTGTCAGTGAGGTGGGTGTTCATGTTCCCCGTTCAGTGGCACCCGAGCAGGCAGGGACAGGTCCCTCTGTCAGTGAGGTGGGTGTTCATGGGGTCCCCGTTCCGTGGCTGCTCTCACGAGCAGAGCCTCACCCCACAGCAGAAGCAGCAGCTCCGGGCTGGGCTCGGGCAGCAGCAGCAGCGAATTCCCTTCCTGGGCAGCAGCTCCGACCTCCAAAGCCGAGAGAGAGCGGGAGCGAGCCTGCAGCTGCCCCAGCACCATCTTTTACCTGCGCAGTCCTCGTGGCATCTCTGCCCCTCGGAGAGAAACTCCCACGTAAGAGAAGTGCAGCCAGATGCCCTCCTCCCCTGAGCTTGGCCACGTCTTGTGTTTTTTTTTAAGTACCCAGTTGTTAGTGTTTCCTAGCAAGTTATGGGGAAAAAATCTATAAGTAAAAAAGAACAAAAGGAAAGAAACCTAACCCCAACACCAGAGGAGAGCATTGCCATCTCTGTCAAGGAGAGTTGCTGGTGCTGTGTCCAAGAGTCTGCCGTGTCCCTTCAGAGAGGGGTCCCACCCAGGTCAGGGGTGCAGGATGACTGCAGAGGTGATGTGATATGTACTGGTTTGTCAGGAATGGGATGGAGGTCTCAAAGACCTTTTCAAAAGTATTTTGATGGGTTGCCACATCTTTCACTCAGTAACGCCCTTGATTACACCAGCCATGTAAACCTGAAGGCCTTACTTCCCCTTCTAACTCTGCTACCCACAGACTGTAGATTCACACTTTGTATATTTTTATTTTCTGTAGTAGATGTTACCTTGAAGTTTTAGGTAAGCAGTTAAAAGCAGATACATTAGGAATGGAGAACTGCTTATTTGTAATCCTGTTTCCTCTCTCATATTTCATTAATAAGATATTAGCATTAGAAGTCTTACACAGAAAAAAAACCCAGGTTATGATATTGATGTAATGCAGAGGCAGTTAAAAGCAGATACATTAGGAATGGAGAACTGCTTATTTGTAATCCTGTTTGCTCTCTCATATTTAATGAAGAAGATATTAGCATTAGAAATCTTACACAGAAAAAAACAGGTTATGATATTGATTTAATGCAGGTGTAACAAAGGTCAAGGGATTAATGGTCACAGAGATGTGTCTATATGAGCATTTGCAGGTGTCAATTTTATACACATTCTAATTCTTTATGCAGGAACTTTTTTCACAGCAAGTACACCAAATGTATTCATACATAGTAAGGGATTCTTCTTGCTTCCTGGGGAAAGAGAAGGGCCTCTGCTTTCTCTAGCAGTAGTTTATCCCACTTAGTACCTTATGGGATGTAAACTTCTGTGTAGCTCTTTTTGCATATCTTGATTTGCAGCACCATCACAAGTGGGCAATTCATAATTAGTGTGATTAGAAGCACATATATTACAGTGGAAAGGAACACAAAAGTTAGTCATTAAAACTCTGCTGCAAGAAGGTGGTGTGCTATGGCTTCTTTCCTTTCTTCCTTTGCCAAAAATTCCTCCACAAATCTAATTTCAAGCCTTGCTCAGCAGAGGAATGGTATGAAACTGTGGCTATTTCCATGACCAGCATTACAACACCATTTTCCCAAATCATTTATTAGTTGCCACAAAGATTGAAGTGTATTTCTAACTAATTCAGAAATCAAAATTTTATACATGGATCATGCATATATTTGTGCCTTCCTTCTTGCTGGAGTGCAGACAAATGAATTTTAAAAATAGCCTGGGGTGAAGGTTTAAGTCATTCGTTTTACAAGGCTCTTTAAAAGCTTCTTTTCTAACCTGCCAAATTATAGGATGGCTATAATTTGTTTAATCTTTCAACATTTAAGAAAATGCCTGCTGCATAGTGCAGCATGAGCTCCCCTTAGCTGAGCAAATTGAGCGCGGGGCTGCAGGAGCAGCCAGGGCTCCGCTGGGAAGGAGCTGTCTGCTCAACACGAGGCCTCATGAATTGCAAAGAGCTAATTAGAAGAAATGCTCACAAAAGACTGATTTTCTGACACTTCTGCCTAAGAAATATTTGAAGTGCTTTGGGCATTCTGAGGGTTCTCTGTCTGTAGAGACAGTTTGTTAGGCTTGCCGTCAGTGTTCCTTTTATTTTTGTCTTCTCCCACCTCTCGTATCTGAAGGCAGAGAGCATTGCATGGAACAAAGTGCTGTTCAGCCACTGTCACCATCATTCAGAAAGAAAGGGCACTTCCAGCTGGAGGTGCTTGGACCCTAAAATTGATTTTTTATTATTAATTTTATTTGATCAGCAAAAATCAGCCAGTTCCATAAACTTCTACAGCCATCTGCAGGAGCTGCAAATTGTTCCCCAAAGCTGTTTTCGGAGGGGAGCAGAGACAAGCAATTCAAGCAATGTTGGAGGCTAGGGATTTAATAAATGCCACGAGAGTCCCAGGCATGAACTCAGGCAGAGCCCTCATTTTGGACCCTCTTTCCCTGAGAAATCAGGGTTGTTGTTTGCCATGTGTTCAGGGATGCCAAGGGAAAAGGCTGATGCTCAGTTTGCTGGATCTGCTCTGAACCTGCCACTCCCTCTGGCAGCAGTGGGGTTTCACTGAGCCACAGCAGAGCAGACCTGTTCATCTGAAGAGATGAATGAAATAATTGTGTTGTGTGCACAGCAGCTCCTTGGAAATGCAAGAGAAGTAGAAAGGGTTTGGTGTTAAAAAATGGACAGTTACACCTTCAGCATTGCTACCTAGATAGTTTATAGGATTTTATTGGTTTTAGTATTGTTTTGTATCTGTTAGGATGCCTGGAAAAAGCTTTTCGGACATTATATTGAAAACAAATGATTATGTATTTATCTATCCTATACACTGATTTTACTGGACTTGCAATGCTTGGATATCCTGGACAAGAGCAAGACTGTCAAGTCTAACCTCCTCAGTCATCCCTCTGGGCTTCCTCATCTGAAATTGCAAATATCCACAAGACTGCACCCTTAATATCTGAAACCTCCCTTGGGTGAGGTGTTGTGTTTGTAGGCTGGGAAATACCTTGTGGTCCTTTGCTTGTGTCCTGCATCCCCCATTCCCTGCCATAGTGATGCCCAGACAGAATTATGCCAAGCCAGGCCAGGTCACAAGGCAGTTCACTGGATGGAAAACACTTTGTGTCTGGTTTAGGTTAGGTCCAACACCTAGGAAGAGTTTGAGGCTGTTGCTGGGACACACCTGGTGTTTGACAGTGCAGCTTTGGCAGGAGCTCACATCCCCAAACTGAGTTATGTTGCTCCTACCTCCTGCTGCAGCCAAGATCCCATGGGAGAGACCATCCAGGGCTGACATGCCTGGAGTGACTTGGGAGGCTGCCCCCCTCTGCCAGCTTTCTTCTGGAAAAGGGTTTTGTGCCAGGTGGGAACATGTGGAAACATCCTCTGGGATGCACTGACCTCAGAGACAGGAGGAAGGGACAGTGCACGGGAGACTTGGGTTTATGCCAATCCTTTGTGTGGGGTTTTGTGCCATGTCTCCCTGATTTCTGGTTGTGGGATTAATCAAAACTTACTAACAAGCTAAAACCAAGGTGAGGAAATACAATGTTGGCTGGTACTGCACCATCTTGGTCTGGGAACTCACCCTGACAGAGGTCTGGGATAAGTGTTTCTAGCCAAGTCCAAAGCATATGTGCATGTAAGTCACCATTGTCTTTATTCCTCTTATGGTATAGTTCCAGCTTGGAAGGAACCCTGATCTGACCTTTCTTGGCAAAAGCATAGTCTAGACACAATGGCCTAGCACCCTGTCCAGCTGAATCTTAAAAATGTCGAGTGTTGGGGAGTCCCCCACATCTCTGGGGAGTTTATCCCCATGACTGACTGTTCTCTGTGTGAAAAAATTTTCCTCTTGTGTCCAATCTCACCGGGAGTAACTCATACCTGTTACCTCCCCTCTTTTCCATATGAGTCCTTGTAAAAAGGGAGTTTCATCTTTGTAGCCACCCTTTAAATACTGGGACATGGCAGTAAAGTCTCCCCTAAGCTTTCTTTTCCCAAGGCCACACAAACCCAGTTCTCCCAGCCTTTTCTGTCATGGCTGGCTTCCCAATCCTCTGATCATCTTTCTGACCTTTCTCTGGACCCTCTCCAGCCTGTCCATCGTTTTTTGTGTAGTGGGGACCAAAACTGAACATTGTATTCCAGGTGTGGTTTGACAAGTGGGATAATGACATATTTATGTTTGTTGGCGATGCCCTTGTTGATGCAACCCAGAATCCTGCTGGCTTTCTGTTTATATTGTGTTGAAATATTGTTGGAATGCTCAGTTGCAGATTTTGTTCATTAAACAACGGTAATGAAAATGATTAAAAATGAATGTCTTTCTAACTAGTCTACTTTTGCCTTATGTGTTCAGTAATTTGAAGAAATTAGTGGTGAATAGCAAATTTTGTCAGTGCTGTGAATAATTATACCTGCAATTATTAAACACTTGTTATTAAAGTTGATGAGGAAGCTGGCAGTTCCTGTTTAAACTCCATACTGTTAATACTAAAGAAGCCAAGAGAAAAACAATGGAGATGATTAGGGATCTTGGTGGGACATATTGAAGAAATCTGACTTTTATTCAGCCTAACAAGGGAACTCTTAGAGAGGATTTAACTCAAGTGTTTAGTATATTGAAATGTATTGCAGTGACAGGCCCAGTAAGAGGGAAGTGATTATTAAAGGTTAATGGCAAACATTAAAATGTGCAGTTGTGGTTCTCCCCTTCAGCACTAAGCTGGAGCCAGGCATCTCTCCAATACCTTCCCTTAGGTTTTACACGTGAGACAAGAGGGGAAACCTCTGACCAACACACAGGTGGACAGATGGACAGAAAAAGACACAGCTCACAGAAGGGCAGTTTGGATTTAGCCTTGGAGTCTGCTGGGACCCTGTCAGGAGCTTCCCAACCCTTGGAAGTGTCCAATAGTGAACCAGTAAAAAGTGAGCAATGTTTCTCCACTGCCTCTTTGAAGACTGAGGTTTGAAAGTTAAAGCTTTGAATGAGGCAGGCTGTGTGAGGTCCTTAAAAGGCCTTGCAGTTGATACTTGAGGCAAACAAGCAAGGAACGCTTTGATACATCAGGAGAACTTCACCTGGGTACCAATGAGCAGCCAATGAACTTTGAGGGAACAAAGAACTTCTCCCCTGATGTGCTGTTGCTGTGAGGGGGACATGAGAGGCAACTGATACATCAGGAGAACTTCACCAATGAGCAGCCAATGAACTTTGAGGGAACAAAGAACTTCTCCCCTGATGTGCTGTTGCTGTGAGGGGGACATGAGGTTGCCTCTCTCAAAACCCTCCCTAAGAAAGTGCCCAAGCTGCCACAGAGGTGCTGCAAAATCTACCAAGTGTCGGAGTCTTTGCTGTCTGTGCTGCTGCCCTGCCTCACCCAGCTGGTGTGGCTGCCCGGGGTCACACCAGCACAGATCTTCCCTCCTGCACTGTTAGCCTGTGCTGGGCCCATGGTGCTCGTAACCCCCTTCCTGTGCTTCTTGCAATTACTCTTGGCATTTTCCCACCTTACTATTTTCTCTCTTTCCCTACTCTTTTATGAAAAAATAAAGTTGAATTATCACTTAGAATACCAACATTTAACCTTGTTTGTGTTTTAATCTCACTCTCGGCCCTGTTTAGAAACTGATTCCTTTCTGCAGCTGTGGTTCAAGGCAAAACTTGCTTCTCCTCATCTTCAGCAGATTGGAACAAATGCAGCCTTGTGCAAACCCTGGAAGGATGTTTGGGGTAGGCAGCCTCGTAGCATAGTGGTGGTTACTTGTGCTCCTAGTGCTGTCTGTCTCACCAGTGAGGAAAAGAACTTCCTGCCTCTTGCTGAAGACAAAATCTTGAAAATATTTCTATGGGAAGTAAATAAGGCCCTTCTCAGGGTTTTCTGGGCAGCCTAGAAATTAAGAATTACAAAGAATCATCAAAACCAGAAAATATTTTTCTTCAAGAGCTAAGTATTTTCCTGAAAGACACTTTTATTTATGATTGTGGTCATAAATCAGCACACTGATACACAACATGCAGCTCTTGCTGACTTCCCCACACCAAAGTACATGGGCCTTTGTGAGCCCTTGTGCTGAGCCAAGAGAGGAATCCCTCCCCTCCTAGCTCAAATTTGTTTCAATTCATGCTGATTTTAATTCATATTAATTTTGTTGTCACAGTAATTTCTCTGTCAAGCAGCTCAGCACCCTTCTGGGTGGTGACTGGTGAGGCAGGATCTCCCTCTGGGGCTGCTCCCTCGCCATGGCGTGCCAGCAGCTTGGCCACTTGTGAGCTGATTGTGACTTTGCCAGGTGCACTTCAGTGTGCACCAGTCCAGGAGCAGGGGCCAGATGAGCCATTTTTCCCATTTTTTGGCTGGAGAAAGGAAAAGAGTCTGCCAACAGCATAAAATATTGGCACTGCTACTTGGAGAGGCAAAAACCAGACCCTATTCAGAACTGAGGACCACCTCCAATGCTATTTTTTCCAGGTACCTTGACAACTGCTAGCACATTTGGTTGGTACAAGGCCAACTGGTATTGTAAAAGGGTCAAAAAGTGGGAAGATATTGATTTGCCTGACACAAGGTGGTCAGTGGTGCTATGCTGCATGCCACCACGTCGGTCACCTGTGCGCCAGCGAGGAGTTGAGGATCCCTGAGTTATAAATTCACATCATATTTTTGCCCTGGAGGAAAGGTGCCTGATGTCCTTAAACAATGATCATCTCTGTGTGCTCCAGGGTCTGTGAGGAAAAAGAAATTATGGCTCAGATTAGAGAGGTGAACAAAGTAAACATTCATATTTTTCAAATGACTTCAGCTCCAGAGGAGAGATTAACAGGCAGCATTGGGATGTCTCCATTAAACAGATCTCCACCTAATGGCTTCAGCTAGACAGAAATATTTTTTCCTACTGCTGTAGAGCAGATGAAACTACTAGAGGAAAATAATGGATATTAACTTTCAAAAGCACGGTGATTTGGACTGAAATAAAATTCCTGTGGTTGACACTATGTACTTGAGTTATAAGATCAAGTAGTGATTTACTTATGAAATTGCTACGGGGAGGTCTTTGAAGTGGTGAATTGGGATAAAGCATGCCATAATATATTTAGAAACAGATAATGCAAATTGCAGAAGAAGAGGAGAGGAAAATAAATTAACTCTTTAAAATGTTGTTGAGTATTTATGGGGAGGTAATAGGTTTCATGTGAATCAGAACATTAATCCTGGGGTCCTGGAGAAATGCCAGATCCAGTAATTGCATTTTTTCAGCCCAAGTCACGTCCACAGCAAGGTGCTGCTGGCTTGCACCAACTCCAAGCCCCTCCACCACACAGGGAAATACTTCCACCTCTCCCATATCCTCCTCAGGGTTCCCAAGCCCCTTCTGAGGTTATCCTGATGTTTCAAGACCCTTGAAGATGAAAAGTAAGTGTCTGTATTCTCACTGGAAATATGTCCGTGTTGCTGGCAGCAGCGACAGTCAGTGCCTGTGCACAGCTGGAACCTGGGGATGGCCACAGAGGAGGTGTCAGGTTCCTGCACTGGCCTGAAGTGGACAGTCAAGTGATGGGCTGAGCAACCCCAGTGCCAACAGCTGCTCCTCACAGGACTGGTGCTCCAGACCCTTCTCCAATTTCCTTGCCCTCTGGACACGCTTTCGCACCTCAGGGTCTTTCTCGTAGTGATTGGGCCCAAAACTGAGCACAGGATTTGAGGTCTCACGCTTCCCAGTGAAACAGGGGCACCCCGCTCCTGAGTGGGCAGCCAGGTGCCCAAGGGAGACTGGCAACAGCCCCCAGGAACAGGGCAGGGCATCTTCTCATCCCAGAGCTGCTGCATGAGCACAGCCCGCAGCATTATGTGATGTACCCCAAGCTGAGACAGTAACTGCTTCCAGGCACGGGACTGCAGCCCTTGCTTGCAGCAGCATCTTTCCCTTTGCCCTTGTCTGCCTTCTTGGACCTTAATGCACCTGCAAGAACTGTAAATCAGTAACAACAAGCACCTTGCAGAAGTTCAGTATGTCAGAGGCAGATTAGAAGACCATAACTTTCATGAGCAGACGTAAGTGTTGAGAGATTTATTTCAAAACAGCTTTTGAGCTCTTTGGTGCTCCCTGTGCCAGTTAGAAGAAATGTCTATTAAGTCTATAATCTGCCAGTAACTATATGCACAGAATGCACTGAACTGATGCTTGTAGCCTAATTGAGATGCCTATTGTGCCCTCTGGATGTACCAGTGCTGCCTGGAACTCAGCACAGTAAATAGATATGCATGTTCTTACAGAGATAGAAAGCAGAGCTGCTGTATGCCAAGGATTTGCACAGCATAGGTGTCAGTGTGCTTTTGATTTTCCATGTGGGTTTCATAGTTTTCCACGGAAAATAAACTTTCACTATTTCCTTACCCCGCCCTAGCCCAATTCCTCTGGGTAATAATAACAAATACATGACCTAATGCAGTGCTGTGCTGCTGGATGTGGAGGCAGAGGATTTGCAGCATCCCATGCTGATGCTCAGGCACCATTCCACAGTTGCCAGCAGCTCTTGCATGGTTGCCATCCTGCTGCTGGGACAGCTAGGGTGGGGACAGCCCTGAGCTCAAGAGGGGCAGTCAAGCCCTCTGTGCCAGGCTAAGCAGTGCTAACAGAGTTAATCTCTGAACTGCTAAACTTGCCCCAGGATGTCTCTCTTGCAATAGAGAGCATCTTGCCTAAAAGCAGGAAAGTCCCCCTGGTTTTCTCTCTGCAAAGCAGATCCTGTTGTGGGAATGGTGGTGCCCCCATGGGATCATGCCTGAGGAGGAGGGGAATAAACCACCCATCTCACACAGACACCAATACATTTGTAGTCTATCACAATACATTTGTAGTCTATCACATTTTAACATCCAAAAAAAGTGCTTCTGTGATGGATTATTTACTTACTCCTTTTTCTTCCTGAACAATCACAGACACCAGTCCAGCCTCCAAGGTCTCCTTTTCATCAGAGGCCAGGGTTGAAAAGGCTTCCAGCTCAGTGGGTGCTTGTTTGCATGACCACAATTGTATTATGCTCTTGGTGAGAACTGGAGGGAGGAGGGGAGATGATCAGGCTCTCTTCATATCCATCCATCCTCCCCTATCCCAGTTTTCTGTATTTTGGGAGTTTCTTGGCCAGCCTGGGGCAGACCTTGCTCTTCTTCCACCACCAGCGTGTTTCAATGAGCTGACAGCAGAGATTCAAGTATCCGTGATATATTTACTGCTCACCATCTCCCTGCCTTCATTTCATAGAGTATCCTGAGTTGGAAGGGACCCACAAGGATCACCAAGTCCAGTACCTGACCCTGCACAAGACAGCCCCAAAAATCACACCATGTGCCTGAGAGCATTGCCTGTGGTCCTGGCCTGGCCACTGGCTGTGGAAGCACTGGCCTGAGGCAGCCATGCTGGCCTTAATGAGAGTCCTGTGTAGAACAGCAACTTGTTACTCTTATCTTAACTTTGATAAAGACTCTCTGTTCTCTTGGGAAAGGTGCATACCAGAGAAATGACTGCAGCCATAAACACCATGTGTGAATGTTTTTCCTTTGGTTCCCAGAACGCTGGGTGAATGGCCACTAAGGGCAGAAACATCTGCTCTAAGGAGTGCTTGGTGCTGTGGCTGTGGCTGTTTTGTCTTTCTGTGTGTTCCCAAAACTTGCTTTAAACTTACCCAGGTAGATACAGAAATGCTGGATTGTGTGTAATAAAGATGGATCCTGCTGGAAGAAGCAGTGCTCTCTGTTGTTTCTTTTCCAAGCTGTTGCATTGGCTTTATCAATTATCCTTTCAAATGTCTGGCATTGATTTCTCAGTGGCAGCCAGCAGCCGGGATGAGATGATGGTCTGGCCTTGCTGGACATCAACACTATTCTGCAAGAACAGACTTTCATGTTTTGAAGAAATGCCCATTTTACCCAAGTGTGTATGGTATACGCTTATGGTTCCCACATGGAGCTACTAGAAGGAAAACCAGAAAGGAAACAAGCATATTCTGGAGTCAGCTTTTTGTTTTCTTAGCACACTGACTGAAATGTGTCTATTGAACTACTGCTTCAAAAACCACAGGGTATTGTGAAATTTTTGAGCTAAAGGAGATCAGTAGAAAGACTCCAGGGAATCAGGCTTAAAATAATGTAATTTTTGAATTGAGGCAAAACTCTGAGAGGAAATTCCAGAAAGACATTTTAAAGTTTAAAAAGTGTTCCCCAAGATTTCAGGAGGTCCAAGGGCAGCGAGGGATGAAGTGCTGTACCCACAGCCAGCCCTTCCTCTAAGCACACCTCAGGAAGGAACATCTACATTTTGATTTATAATGTCAGTCCTCCTCAGGCAACTCAAGACTTAATACTAGGCATAAAAAACATTTGTAACCATTATCTTACAGAACAAAACTAAACTAGGATCAAATGATTGATTTTGTTGTTTACAACATAGATACAATGCTCATTCCTAGGTACAAAACTTGAACTGCATTAGAAAACATAAAATAAATGTCCTTATTTTCTTTTTTTTTCCTTACCAGTCTTTAAAAATTGGCTACTGATAGATCTTTCTGTCTTTTTCCTACCTCCTTTCAAACAATGGCCCATCCAAGGGCATCGCTCAGCTAAAGCTGCTGTTACCTGCAAGAGAATACATAACAGGCTTCACCTCCAGGCATCACCTTGGAAACGGCAGAGCGGCTTTGTGCAGTGTCCAGAGGAGAGTGGGATGCTTTGCACAGAATGAAAAAGGCATTGCCCTTCTCCAAAGAGCTCTCAATCTGTTGTTTATGGTAGCAGCAGTACCCAGGTGGAGGCAGCCTGACGTGGGCTGCTGCTGGCCATTGTCAGCCTGGACTCCAGAGCCCTGGGCACGGTGGGGCAGCGGGGTCAGAGCAGTTTGCTGCACAGCCCGTGGCACCCAGGCCTGGGATGCTGTTTCAGGACCTGTGTGAGTGTCAGTGGTGCAGGTCTGGCGAGCACATCTCTCAATGTCTCTTTTGTTATGGCAAGGAGGAGTCTTTGCACTGCGTCAAAATGTTCTGCATTGTGGAGGGAGCCTCTGGCCACTGCAGCAACATTACTCTGATTACAAGGAGTTGCATCGTGCTAAAATAAATCACATCCTCCACTGGCTGATGTCACTGTGGAAAGGAATGGCCTCACTGCCTGCAAATCTGTGGCTCTTAATAGACAAAATGCATGCATACGTAGAAAGGGTGTATTCATAAAAGACAAAGCAGAAAACCAGTAGCATTCCCTCTAGAGAAAAAACTAGGTGAGCGACACAGACCCTTACAGAGCTGCAGAATGAAGTCAGGCTGTTGTTTCTATCTTCTTTTAATCACATTTTATCCCAACAGCCCAGAACTGCCACACACCCTCACCCTGTGCACATGGAAGAGTCAGTTGTAATTTTAATCACATTTTATCCCAACAGCCCAGAACTGCCACACACCCTCACCCTGTGCACATGGAATAGCTCTGCTGGCTGCAAGAGTCAGTTGCAGTCTCTTGTGATGTTTTGGCCACCCCAGAGATCCCTTCCAACACATTGCCATAAGTAAAACAAAGTGAAGGCCTGGGAAGGCACCTGTAGCATAGGTCAGCATATGTCCTGCTACAGACAAAGGGGATCCTGCTTATTTTATCTCATTACTAGGGAATTTGGCAAGAGCTATCCTGTGCAAAAGCACGGAGTGGTGGGGGAGATGCCCTGTGCTGAGGGAGTGTTGCAGCCTGCAGTGACATGAAAGCTACATGTGCTCTGTGTTTATCATGAACTCAGCTGCTCTTTGTAATTTTTACACTGCAAAACACAGTATATTTGCAGTGTAAAATGTGGGGATTCTGGTGAGATTGAAGCTGGAAAAAAGGCAGAAGGGCAGCAGAGTGTGTGTGACCGAGGGTCAGAAGGAGCAAGCACTAATTGTCTTCAGCTTGTCAGCTAGCTGTGATGTTTGTACACACCTTTATTTCTCAAGGTGGTATGGGGGTGCTGTAAGAATAATGAGCTCTTCAGCTTGCACGCAGAAGGATGCTTTTACTAAAGGTGACACATACTGAAAAGGTTCCTGACACTGAAAAGACATTTACCTTCATGCTTGGTCTTGATGAGAGAGAAAAGTCACCTGGGTAAAAGGTGGAGAGGCTGCAACTGGAGTGGAAATCAAGCTTTTCCCTGCTCACTGCTTTCACTGTCCACCTTGGGAGCTCACATCATGCAGCCTTCAACATTCAGCACTGCCAGCTGCCCAAAGTGGGAGGCAATGCCTCCTGGTGCCAGTGGCCACACAAAACCCAATGCACAATTTTCACCATGGATGGAGGCAAACAGGACTCTGGGCACAATTTCATGGAGATAAAACCAGGAGAATCTGTCACCAGCTGATGTACCAGGGCTGTGTGTGGGGGTGGTCCTTCTGGATCTCCATCAGGCTCAGAGGAAAGATGTAGCCATGCTGAGCAATTTGGCAGACAGGCAGGATGGCTACAAACCATAAAGCAGACAGGTTAATTTACTACCTTAACTCTCAGCCTCAGGCTGAGAAAGTCAAATCTTCACAGAGAGTGAAGCAAATGAAAAAACCACAAACATCTGTCTTTGGTGCTGCTGAGAGTCTGGGAAAAGAAGCTCACCTGCATCTCAAGATGATGGAGGCACCAACAGGGCTTTGGGAAGTGATTGCTTGTCACAGTGGGAATGAAGTGAAAACCGTTAATTAGCATTGTAATTGGGGAAAACAGAACTATTATATGAACAAGGGTGAATCAGGCTTTTGTATTCACAAATGTTTAGGTTTTTCAGCTGAAGGCCTGAGCTTGAAGACGTGCAGCCATGCAAAACCTCCCTGCTGCTTTGACAAAGCCAGGACTTCCTTCCCTTACAGTGATCATGAATGGGGGGGGAAAAAGAGAAAATGGGTGTTTAGTGTTGACTGGACTTGCTGAGAAAGAACAGGAGGTTACATTAATTTCTATGTCGCCTAAGCAATAATTTTAAAGAAAATTTTAAACTTCTTTTTTTCTTTTTCTTTTTTTTTTTTTTTTTCTTTTTTTTTTTTTTAAGAAAGAGGTTTCATCCCTTGTGCTGAGGGAACATGGATGAGCTCATGTCTTGCAATGGGGCATTTCCAGATTGCCACAACACTTAACTGTAGTGCACAGACCTGCAAAGGTGCTTTGCTCATGATTTTGCACATGGGCAGGATACAGTGAAAGAAAGGGTGACTCAAAACCTCAACATTTTTCCTGGTCCCTCTGTCTTTTGCTCTTCTGTTTGAATTGCATTTTCTGTACCATCTTCTCCTGCTTTCTACTAACACACCCTCTTCCCCTCTTGGCTGCCAAAGAAGCTTGCTGGAGGCTTTTCAGGAGGCCCTCACCACAGCTGGAGCCCCAGAAACATCTCCAAAAATCCACATCTTCCTGTCTTGCCTGCAGTCACTACCTCTCTTCCTGTGACACTCATGGGACACTCACCTCCTCTCCCTGCCCAAGTCCCATCTCTTCTTGACTTGCAGGTCTGTGAGGTCAAGTGTCCTGGCCCTTTTTTTTGGGGTATGTCTTCCACAGCTGCTATGTTTCCTTCATTTACAAGGATAACAGGAGGAAAACATTGTAAAAACTCACCCATGCTAACTAGGCCAAGCTGATGAGATTCTTGCAGTTTAACAGTACCAGTAGAAGGATTTTCCAATTTTATGCAGAACTTTAAAAATGGTCAGTGATTTTTTCTATGCCCTTGTAATTGCACTGACTTTTTATATGATGTTAGTGTTATGGTTTTTAAGAGAAAATGAGGGTTTAGTTCAACTATGGCAGATTTTTTAGAGATCAATCTACTTTATATATTGGATTTATATGGTACTTGCAGTAAGGTATCGTGCCAGATAGGCTCAGAAAGAAGATTTGCACCATGAGTTTTATTTCCATTTAAAATTTGGGAAACTGACCCCAAGGAGGTTAAATAGAGGGTGGGAATCATGGAGGGCATTGGACAGAAAGGAAACTTCACCCATCCCTGTACTTGCTAAACCAGAGCATGAGCAGCATCTGTGGGTGACCCAGGTTAGATCAATTTCTGAAGGGTATCCTCAGGAGAAAGTCTCCTTCCAAGAAACCATTTCTGGCAGCGCTTCCCCACCAGCTTTCTAAGCTTTCAAGCTGCCAAAAATGAATTGCTCTCTTTGACAAAGCTTTAGAATTAATTCAGGCTGAATCTGCTGCCCCTTCTGGATTTGAGTTATTATCCATTATTTTCATCTACAATGCATTTGGCTACCACACACTTTTAAATTAAAACATTTTCCCACTTTTTTTTCCCTTTGCACTTTGAAGAAAATAAAATTGCTTGAAATGTAGAGAAGTAACCCTTCTTTGAGAAGTGCAGAATATTCAAGTAAATTTTTAGCAGGGAGTATTTCTCACAACAGCAAGTTATTTTACTGAAGCATATGATGTAGTTGTTTTATATTTCATTTATTTGCAGATATATAATGAAATATCTCTTCTTTGTACAGTCTGTTTCCAATTTAGTCACCAAGAAATAAAAGAATTAGGAAAATGCACCCATGTCTTATCTGGCACAACAGCAGTGCCATATTTTTAATTTGGAATGAGATGACTAGAAGTGCTTCATTAGCCAAAGACAGGGAGCTGTTATATGGCCTGTGGAAGCTGAAATGTGATAAAAATAAATGTAAATAAAGTTATCATAAGCAAACCCAACTATAGCCTGTATCCCTTGACTTCAGTTGGCATGAATTATCAACAGTAATCTAGACATTTTAAAAGGGGGAAGAGAAAATTTATAATTTCTCAGTCAGCCTCAACTCAATTAGCCAGGATGGGAAGAATTTATGCTTCAAAAACGATTTCTGATTATTTAAAGTTGCAGGGCTTCTCACTGTTTTTCTGAATAATTTGGGCAACATCCTGGAGAGATTTGGAACAAGTGGGGAAGGAAGGAAGGAAGGAAGGAAGGAAGGAAGGAAGGAAGGAAGGAAGGAAGGAAGGAAGGAAGGAAGGAAGGAAGGAAGGAAGGAAGGAAGGAAGGAAGGAAGGAAGGAAGGAAGGAAGGAAGGAAGGAAGGAAGGAAGGAAGGAAGGAAGGAAGGAAGGAAGGAAGGAAGGAAGGAAGGAAGGAAGGAAGGAAGGAAGGAAGGAAGGAAGGAAGGAAGGAAGGAAGGAAGGAAGGAAGGAAGGAAGGAAGGAAGGAAGGAAGGAAGGAAGGAAGGAAGGAAGGAAGGAAGGAAGGAAGGAAGGAAGGAAGGAAGGAAGGAAGGAGCTGTTGTGGCCCTGCTGTGTTTACATGCTGTCTCTTGATGTTCACTGTAACTGGTGGGGCTCTGTGAGGTGCAATGTTTGCAATGCCCAATCTTTCCTTGTTTCACCTTTTCACAAACAAATGGCACATGGTTGATGGTACAAGGCACTCTCTGAAAGTGGATGCCTTAAAAGTCCTGGTTTCTCTCTGAGATTAAAAATAATGGTATGCTCAAATATGTGTGCTAAATGTTCCTTTTTCTTTCATGTACAAGTCAGTTCACATGAAATTTCTACTACTTCTAAATAAATAAATAAATAGATCTATAGATAATCTAGAAAAAAGTCCCCTAACCCAGCAACTGTAGCCTTCTGCTAATGGTTTGTGCCCTGAAACAGTGCACATTAAAAAGCCCATTTCTGCTGAAGCTTTTGATACTCTTATACTGAAGTGGCACAGAAAATGCCTCTGCCAGCCTTGCTAATGCACAAACTGCTTCCTTGCACTTACAGAAATGCCTCTTGCAAGCACATATTGTGCAAACATGTCAGTGGCTATTAAATCTGGGGCTGAGATGTGGAACGGCCTCAGTTTCCTCTGATACCAAGGCAGATGATGTTCCACTCCCTGCAGGAACAGCTCTTAGCTGGTAAATATTGCTATATTCTCATTCTTCTTCAAGTAAATTCCCTTTCTCTAGCAATCTCACACTCTTGGAGTGATGCCAGCCTTATCCAAATGTGACTTGCCCTTTGGGGAATTTCCTTGAATAATTTCTCTTACAGGGATGAGAGAAGCTGAGAGTTATGGCACCCTCTATTCATATAAATACCATTAAATGGTTGTTTACACAGAACTGCTTATCAATCCAGCAAAAAGCCCCACAGTGCAAATGATGTGAATTGATTAGAATAACAGGTAACTCTTAAAGGACCTGCAGCTGAAATCCAGACATATTTATACTTGCTGCTATGAGATTCCTGGTCCTTGGCATCTCTTTGGAACACATCATTATATTAATTGTTCATTTTCTGAGCATTAAAACACCATGTTTGGACTTTAGGAGACAAGATGAAAATGATTCAACAATGTAGGGGCAAACCCAGCCAGTTGCAATAATCTCATCAAATATTTAAGTTGAAGTACAGATGCTTATTGTGGTAAGAAATTTGGTCTGGACTGGAATTTCACAGCTGGTTTTGGTATTTTTGATCTTGAACCAAAATTTGCCCCCAACACCCCAGGTCTGGAGACATCTCTGCAAGGCCACCTGTAAATCTCAGTCTCCATGCAAATAGGCTGCTCTGTGAAGGGTTTTCCATAGGGTTGGACTCTGTGTCTTCCCTGTCCTTCCCAGAGCTCTCATTTCCTCTCTGCCTGGCCAGGCAAGAGGCAGCATCTTTTATGCTGTGCTGACATGGGCTGATTGGCCAGTGAGTTCTTGTCTCCCTGATAAGGGACTGGAAGTGTTTTTCCTTTGGTGTGACTACCCTGGGATGTGAAAGCTCATATCTGCCTGCAACTCATAGAATGGCACACCTGTGGGATCGCTGCCTCTGTCAAATGGGACTGAAAGTGATTGGTGGATTAAAAAAATTCTTAATGGGGCCACTGAGACAAGGTGGTAGCATTGGTTTGGTTTCCTTTGCCCACTACAGCTGTGAACAGCTTGTAGAAATTACTCTCCTAGCTTCTTTTGTTTTTTAGTGCTTAAACTTGTCTGTTCTTTTGCAGCCAAAACCCCCACTCCAAACATGGGCTCTGTCTGCTGCGTGGCACTGTGTGAACCAGGTTAACCTTGTGTCAGGGGCGAAAGCAGCAAAGCTTCCTTTTGGTGCTGTGTCCTCACTGAGTCATGCAGCTGAAGCATCATGGTTTGGTGGTCAGTGTCTGCATCCCAGCTTAGGGTGCAAAGAGGACAGGCTCATGGGGGTTTGACTCCATTCCTGTAAAATAGACAGAGGCTTTAGATGGATCTCTTCTGTCTCAGACTCTGCTCAGAAATGAGGACTGCCACACTGCAGAAGACCTGAGGAAGAGAGGCAAAGGTCAAGAACAGGAAACACAGGATTATCAGCTTCACCTGAGTTCCTGCTACTCTGTTTGAGCAGGGCACTATAAAAACCAGTGCCATAGCAAACAGTGCCATGTGACCACATGTCCCCTTGTCCCCTGTTACTTGGCATTTTTAAGGTTGGGGCCAGACGTCTTCTGGAAAGCATTGGCATCCAGAAACTGATTGGGGGGCATCCCAACAATGAGTGAAAATTTAAGGATTATGTTGAAGGTAGTCTGGAAAACTTGGTTTGTCCAGGCTTAAAAGCAACACTTAGAGCATCCTAAGGCCCAGTCCTCCACCTTGCTGTGTCAGGATGGACAAAACATGCTGACTGAGACTGCTGTTAATTCCCCAGGGTCTTGCTGGTGTGGAGATGTTCTATCTAGGACTTTCTCTCTCCTGACATCCAAGAAAGATGATGCAAACCCACAAACCCCCTCACTGTTACTCTGGGCTCAACTACTTTACAAATGTCAATTAAAATTCATGAACTTGATTGCTCAGAGATGAACAGAGGCAAACAGGAAATTTTTATCCTTTTTCTCTGTTGGGTTTCTCAGATATAGGGTAGAAACTTGGGTAATCCATGAGCTCTGTCTCCATGTTGTGAAGAGATCTGCTAATAAAATGACAATTCAGAGACAGGGAAAAATAAATTATTGAAGAAACAGCTGACAGAAGAGAAAGAGGATACTCTCCCCCCCCCTCCCCCCCCGATCATAAATTTAAAAGCCAAAGTAGAAAGATAAACAGTAAGAAAGATTCAGAACTTGCATTGTTCATTTTGATAATGTTAAAAAGCTCCAGGTGAAAAGAGTGCAAAAGCAGAACATGTTTCCTTTGGTACAACTCACAAAGAAACTGGACATGTACTTGTAGGTGCTAATGGCTGCCAGGAGGCAGGTTCTGATCTTTCAGCTGTCATACTCTGGATTAAAATTGATGGATGGATTTGGCATCTTTTAAAAGGTGAAATGAAAGGGTCAAAAGAGCCCCAGACCTTGTTATAAAGCAGTTGTTGGAAACGGGGAAGACTCCTAGAATAATTGGAACCTGACACACAGAACCAACCAACCAAAAATGCTGGGAGACCTCTCAGTGAATGGCTGCCAATGCTTCATTTTAAGGGTTAGTGAGAGGAAAAGGCAGGGAAATGGAACATCCCTGGTGATTGTGGCCTTCAGAGGAAGTGGAGAGCCTGGGCTCCTGCAGGCAGGGAGCTGGCTGGGCAGGCAGGACTGGAAACTGTGAGCAAGGAAACTGCTGCTGTATTTTCTTCCTGCGCAGACACTCTGTGAATAGAGATCACACTATGAAAATATCCTCTTCAGTCCCCCAGCACACCATCAAAGCTCTGAATGTGTAGGTTAACACCTATTCTGAAAGGTGGAAATTGGATTTTCTTCCCAAATGCTAGCTGAGAGACTAAACATCATTCCCTATACACTTTATTTCAAGGGTTTGAAAGCATCTGAGGGCAGACTTGTCCAAGCTGCTCTGCTTCATTTTGAGCTGCTGCTGGAATTGCTGGTAGGAGGACATCCTCCAGCTGTGTGCCAGTAACCTGCAGCCACAGCCTTTCCCTCACTCAGGGATAACCTCATGCTCTAGTTAGGAAAAACTGGAACCAGTACAGTCTTACCTGCTGTCTTAGTACTGATGTGCAAAATGTTTCTTTGTTTCACGAGGGCAACAAGGGGACAGCAATGTTGCTTTTTAATGCAGAAAAGGCAACAAATTTCATTATGTAAAATGCCAGCTGGTAGAGAAGCAGCATTACATGACATAACCTGTATTTCAGTGGCCAGAATTAGGTAATTCTTTATACAATGCAGGTTATGTTTCAAATGGCATTCTTCAGAATAGGCTGAAAGAGTCTACTCTAAATGGGGAAAAAATGAGAATCAAAGTAACATTTGGAAAAAAGTTACTGAATTAAAATCAGTTCAGTAGAGATACATGTTCTAACATTCCCATTGTGAGAAACTGACCTTCGTTCAGTTTTTTACTGTTATTTGGAAGGGAAAAAATATTCTCTTGCTTTTTTCCTTCTGCATTTATTGTTTATAAGTTCAGCACAACACAGGAGTCTTTCAGCACAGGCACTGAGAAGAAGAAGCCAGGAATCACACATCTTCCAAGCTACAGCAAGCACCAAGCCAAGGTTCCCCTGGGATACTGTTCTCATGGTGGATGCCCTGGAGTAAGTCTGACTTTCTGCAAGACCTCTGTGCTTATGGCTTAAAAAAACGCATAGTTCAAGGACCAGAAGGTTGTCTAGGAAAAAAATCCAAGAACCATAAAGTCAAAGGGGTCATAAAGCTCCTGAAATGAAGTTTCATTATCCAGCATGTGAGATTCCTTTTATTTTGCTCTAAACCTGTTCAGCATTCTAAACCTTCTCAGCTGAGGCATCTGGCTGTGAAACAAATTCCAGAGGAGATTGGGTGAAACTAATTTTGGCCATCTAAAGGAAAACCTGCAGTCTTTCACTTTACAGAAAGCCTTGCTAGAAGAATGATGCTGTTTTCATTATTCTTCAGTTTAGTCCCACCAAGCAACCAGAAACTTTCTCAACCAAAGCTAATAAATTGATAACTCACCCAGAGAACATTTACTTTCTTTGAAAAGGAGGGAGTACCTAGACTCCATGGCCATCGAGGAGCTTGCTGTCAATATCTATCATACACAAAAAGAGCTCAGATACTCTGGAATTAGGTGTGAGAACTGCAGGTAAGGTGATTAAAAGGCAGTGTACATATATGCTGTGATGCTGCACACTTGTGTGTAAATACATCCTTCCCTATACCTAGCCACGTGCATGTTCATTCTCCTGTAGAGGAAAATGAACTTCTATTAAAATGACAGCTTTTTGGACAGCGAAAACAAACTAGTGCCAGTTACTGAAGTTGTCCTGACTGGACTCAACTCACAGAGAATTTTGCTGTCTCCCAGGAGCCTGGGCAAGGGGCATTACTAGAAAGTTCTGCAGCCTAGTAAGGCTCTCTGATCACTATCTGCTATTGGTTGTTCGAGCTGGCAGCAATGATACAGTAAAGAGAAGTCTGAGGGCAATCAACAGAGACTTCAGGGCCCTGGGACAATTGGCAGAGGGATAGGGAGCACAGGTGCTGATTCCCTTGATCCTTCCAGTTTCAAGGAATAGTACTGTTAGAGAGATCCATCAGGTCAATATGTGGCTCCAAGATTAGTGTAACTGGAAAAAATCTGAGTTTGTTGGCCATGAGATGATCTACTCAACACCTGGTCTACTGACCACTGATGCAATGCACCTGTCTCAGAGGGCGAAAAGAATTGTAGCACAGGAGCTCCTGGTGCTCCTTGACAGAGCTTCGGACTAGCTTGGAAGGGAGAAAGGGATAAAACCAGGCTCACCTGTGAGGAGTGTGGGCACTGTGTGCCAAAAACTTGAGGAAATGAGCATTAATGGGATCCCTTAATCTGCTTTACAATGTATTGGCCATGTACCACACCTGAAACATTTCTATACTAATGCACAAGGCATAAGGAACAAAGCCAAGGGGCTTGAAGCTTTGGCCCAGTCTGGTGGGGTAAGTCCTATTACTGGAGTGCCATCTTGGATGATTCTAGGCTCTTGAGGAGGGATGGCACTGTATGGAGCTCACAGCTGGTGATGGCCCAGTTGAGAGCCTCGGGATTACAATCAAGTGGCAAACAAATAATGTGAATGTCATTGTGGGAATCAGCCACAGACCTACAGCCAGGATGATGATGCCAATGAAGAAGTCTTTGAGGAACTAAGGGACACCTCCAAGCTGACTGCCCCTGTCCTTACTGGGGACTTCAACTTGCCAGAAATTAACTGGAAGTATCACAGCTGGTACAACTCGGGCTAGAAGATTCCTAAAACACCTGGATATGCTTTAAACTGCCCATGGCATTGCCATGTGTGTCAGTCGCTCCTTTGAGTTCAGTCTATTACCAATGTCATCAAGTAGCACCTGAAAAATTGGGAACTAAATGCATAATTAAGAACCCCTTGAAATGAAGAATCCATAAATTTTAACCTCCCTGGCACAGAGACTATTATTTCAGAAAATGTAATGACTAACAGGCCTCTTAATTTTTACTTGAGGGTATAACAGTAGTTCAGTGCATAGACTCCTTACATCATTCTGCGTGCAACAGGAGACCAGTACAAACATTCCAGTGATCTGGTAAAACCATTTTGAGTTTTTCCAGCCACCCTAACATCCTGAAGGTAGAACTCAAAGGTAACTGTGACCTGAGCTCTCTATTCAGCCTTTTATTGACTTAATGGCTCACAGGGAAAATTACAATGCTGCCAAAACTAGGTTGGTTCAAAGGAAGAGCATGGGAAAGCTCTGCAGTGATCTGCACTGTTTATGCAGTGAGTTTTTATATATGTCGTTCCTGGAAATGTGAAAATGTGAAACATTTTCAGAGTATAAATAATTTTTCCCCCAAAAGGATTTTGAAATGCCATGCTTTAGATTAACAATGAGGTAAATTAGTTTGTTCAAATGACTGAGTTTATTTTCTTAGGGATGGGATGGAATGTTATAAGTAATTTAATTCAAGTAAGGACAAGAAACATAGTCATAGGTCTCCACAGCAGTCAAATTAATTTCCTCTGCCTTTTGTTCCAGTTTATACAAACATTCAAATCCACCATCAAAGTAGCAAGTTCATTTCTAAAACAGCCTATTGGCTCAGCAGCTAATTGTAAGTGGTAGCTAAGTTCAATGCAAACCTGTAAGAGTACTTAATTTCCCTGAGTATTTACCTGCAGGTTTAAAAAAAGACCCTGGCCTGCACAGTTTATAAAAACTCACTGTCCTCCACTGTGAATTTTAATATTGAAAATTGGATTTAAAAAATCATCTGGATGTCCCTTATTTTCTGAAGTGTAAAAGGAAAACATTTGTTTCTGCAATAAGATTATCAGAATTAAATACTGTGATGTCAGACTAAGTAGCATTACTTTAGCTCCTGTATGGTTGAGTGATTTTACTATAATAGTTTCTCATAATAATGCTTTTTATCTGTAATACATAGGGGATAGAGAGACTGACAGAGCTATAATCTTTCTTTCAGAAGCACGGTGTTAAATGAAGAGGGTTCAAGTGAAAATATAATTTGGAACGGAAGATAAAGACAGCCCTATATATGACTGTGTCATCACTTCAAGTGAAAGATGTTAGCTCTGAAAATAATGCCATATATTACAAAGATAAGTCAACTTCAAATTTGTGCTTCAGGGTCTGGAATTTATTTGTTTGTGGCAAAAGGCTGTGTATGCTTATGTGTACACAGCTACTCTTGCCACTGCTATTTGCTGTTTATGCAGGGCTGTGTGTGCTGAGCATTCAATGCATTTATGAAGACCAGGGCCCTGCCACAAAAACCCCTTTCCATTTACTAGAATGAACAAACACATTCTCCTGGTTTCACAGCTGTCTGTGTGTAAAAGCAAAGTTCCTCTATGTGTACCGAGGCAAACTAAGCCTGGAACAGCTTCAGTGTGGATGGCAGCTTCTACTGGCCTTCTTCCATTGCTCTCCCAAAACTCCTGAGGCTCTTTCCCATCATCTTTTAAGAGTGTATGGTCATTGGTGAATAAAAGGCAAATATTCTGGTGCTCCTGAACTGACCCACCATCACAACCACTCAATGCCGCCACAATTTTAATGCTGCAAAAGAGATTTTAGACTGCCCTAAGCAATCACCAGGTGTGCTCACCTGGTGCATGATTTTTGCATTACACCACCCAAAGTTAAAGCATTTCATTGCACCCAGAGAAGGGTGATGGAGCTGGTGGAGGGTCTGGAGCACGGGTCTGATGAGGAGCAGCTGAGGGAGATGGGGATGTTCAGCCTGGAGAAAAGGAGGCTCAGGGGTGACATTATCCACCCCTGCTACAGGGAAGGAGGTCGTAACCAGGTTGGGGTTGGCCTCTTCTCTAGGAAAATGACGGCATAAGAGGACACAGTCTTAAGTTGTGCCAGGGGAGGTTTAGGTTGGACATTAGGATGAGTTTCTCCACAGAAAGGGTGATTAGATATTGGAATGGGCTGTCCAGGGAGACGGTGGAGTCACATACCTGGAGGTGTTTAAGGAAAGAATGGACACAGCACTCAGTGCCATGGTCTAATTGACACGGTGGTGTTTGGTCATAGGTTGGACTCAATTGCAGAGATCTTTTCCAACCTAATGGAATCCATGATCCCACAAAGTTATCACCAGTTTTAATGCGCTCACATCCATGATTTTTGGATCATGCCACCCAGACGCGTCAAAGCGCAGAGCTACAGCATTTCACCTTTCCTGGGCCTGCGTGTGACTGTGCACTCTGAGGAGCAACACGGAATCATGGAATCTTTCAGGTTCTAAAGACATCTGAGACCAGTGGGTCCAGCCATTAACCCAGCACTGCCAAGCCCACCACTAGACCATGTGGCAAGCTACTAAACCATCGCAAAGCACCACAGCTACACGTTTATGGAACACTTCCAGCGATGGTGACTCAGGCAGTGGCCTCTCGGCACCTCAGGGCACAGCAGTGCCCTCAGCCCCAGTGCGCGTGGTGCAACCTCCATTTTCAGCCTGCCTTGTGTGGGATTTGGGAACGGTGGTTCTGAAGGATGGTTGCACAGAGACTGTATGACAAAAGAGCCCTACGCTCAAGGGCTGTGTAATGTCGGAACGGCAGGCGGGCTGCGGCCCCTCACGCGGAGCTTTGCCTACAACATCCCCTCACGCCCCATCCCCGAGAGCTGCGGCCCCTTTAAGGAGTCACATGGCTTTTGGGCGGCGCTGTAGTTCCCTTGACCGGGGTGGCAACGCTGGCCGGCGCGGCTAACGGCACACGGGAGGACTACAACTCCCAGCAGCCATCGCGGGGACGGATGAGCTCATCCGCCGCTCCCAGGCGGGCGTCGCGATGTACGCTGGGAATTGTAGTCCAATACCAGTACCCGTGGTAGGTTACGGCGAGGTGCAGAACTACGCCTCCCAGCGTGCCGAGAGCGGCCGGTTCCCGTCAGCGCCGAGGGGGAGCCCCCCAACGTAAAGGGGGATCACTTTCCCCTTGTGTCCGCCATATTGGACGGTAACTCTGCCCAGCGGCGCCGGGGCCGAGCGAGTCCCCGTGGCCGTGACAGCCCCGCTTCGCCCGCGCCGCCCGGGGAGCTCCGGCCCCGCCCGGCCTCGCCAGCCCCGGGCGCTTGGCGCGACCCCGCGCCCCTTCCCCCCACCTCCTCCTCCTCCTCCCCGGCGCTCCCTCCTCCCGTGCCCGGGTGTCAGCACCATGAGTCCGGCCGACGCCAAGCGCGGAGCGAAGCGCCGGAAGAACAAGCGGGGCGGCGGCCTCGGCAGCACCGGCGGGCCGGGACCCAGCGGCGGCACCGGCGGGCTGGGCAAGGCCGGGGGTGCG
>NW_024499239.1:21504494-21578754 GCF_017590055.1 Onychostruthus taczanowskii | reverse complement strand
GGCTCGGGGCCGGGCCCCGGGGCCGCGGGGAGGGGGCGGCGGGGCTGGGCAGCGTCCCCAGCTCCCCACCCTTTGTGGGGGCAGGGCCGCGCCGGCTGCGCGGGGCCGTGTCGTCCTGGGGTTTGTCCTGAAATCGGCTTCGGCGTCCCCATCCGCGGGGTCTCACCTTAATGGAGGAGCTGTAAGAAATAGGCGGGCAGGCCTTGAGAAAGCAAAAAGACACCTCCATTACGCCCTTTTTGCAGTACCAACTTCGTTATTAAGCATAGGAGGTTCATTGTAGCTTGGACTGTGGTTGGCACTCTGGTGCCTTTTAGTAAGTAATTCAGATCTGTTACATTATTTCATATTATGGTGAAATTTATTCAGCAGATTGTGTAGTTTAACTGATTTTCTTTCCCCAAGAAAAAATACTCAAGGATCAAGCCCTTAAAAAGGTGTCCTATTGGTTCAAGTAGCAAAAGAGCAAATAAGTTCATGTTCCTTTCTCTTGTGAAGGTTACCTCGAGTTTTTTGTTATCAACAGAGGGCTTGTGTTCAGGTATCATATTTACAGCAGCATTTCCTGCTGACAGCATCTTCAGACTTCCATGTGCATGTCATACCACCTGCTCCGTTTCCTCTTGGTCTCATGAACTTGTTGAGCACGTGAAGGGGAAATGAAAGAATTGGCTTTTGTGATGTAGCATGTCTGAAATGCCATAATATAACAAATGGGTTTATTTTGTTCTCCATGTAGTTTTGTGCCCATCTGTTTTGCTGGGTCAACAATCACTCTGGTGATTGTAGGTTGACATTTTTTCCCCCTCTCTTTAAAGCTTGGGTTCATACTTGGCTACTGTACTTTAGATTAACTGTTTCTGAATGTCTGTCCTAATCTGACACTTAATTTCAAGCATAATTTCCTTTTGGGACAGTAGCCTGTATGTGACTTAGATATCCAGAAGAATGGTGTGCCTAATGGCTAGAGGTGTGCAGGTTTTTATTTGCAACTTTGCAAGTCATCACTCAGCACTATTCTAACTAAACCTGTACCAAGAAGATGCATCTTGTTTTGTTTTATATCTTAGATCACAAGCCTTTACAGGCACAGGTTCCTAGATATTGTTGAACATCATCATGCCAAAGGAAAGAAAAGCAGCCACAAAATGATGCTCAGAATGGGACATTGATGTGGCTCCACTACCCCCAATATTTTGATGCTTGTGATTATGTGTAGTCTAGAACTTTGGTTCTCATCAGACTGTATGGGATCTTTCTGAAATTTATCTTTAAAGCCAAAATCATTGCTAGTCTACTTGCTTCATGTTTCTTATTTCTTTCAGACTAGGCAGTTCCAAATAAAATTTCTCAATCTCTCTGAAAGTATGTCATGTCTTGAAAATTAAGTACTGTGTTTCAGCACTAAATTTTTGGGGGAATACATCTGTCTATTACACTTGCTTACATGTTATTCATATTTTTATAAGTGTACACAACATGACAATGCATTTGTGGCTTTGTCTTAATTGGTCTTTTTTGCCTCTACTCTTAGATCTTTATGTGAGTTGTCAAATGTTTCCATTTCCATTCGTAGTGTGATACAAGTGGTTCTGAAGACTGATGGGCAAGTGAGGAGTTAAGTCAGTTAAACAAACAGATTAGTTAGGTAAACTAGAATACACCTGCAGCAGAGATGTTGGTCAGTCAAGCAGTAAGCATGTTGGAGGTTTTGAGGATAGGTAAATCCCTGTGCTCTGTTTCTTGGAAGGTAAATGCTTATACCCCATAATGCTCCTTTAAACTTGGTGCTGCTTACTCCATAGTGGTTTCAGTGACCTCTTTCTTGACACTTTCAATACCTTTCCAATGGTTGTGACATGAAAATTGCCAGTACTTAAAAATTTGCTGATAATCTTGTTGCAAAGGTGAAATCTTAAAGTGTCATTGCATGACTCTTGCCGATGTGAAAATAGGATCACCTTAATGGTGTGCAAAAATTTAATAGTTCAAGGTAGATGGTCAAAATAAGCCTTAGTTTTTTGAGTGAAAGACTGGCAGATGTTTTTTCTGGATGAAATTGAGAAAGAAAACTCTGTTTTACAGATCACTTCTAAATTAGATGCAATGTTTGTTTTGGCTGGATGGAGAGTAAGCAACACACTAATAGCTGTGAAACAGTAACTGGACTTGCTTTGCTTTCATCTTACCAGAATAATGTGAAGTTCCCTTTGGTGGGTAAGAGAAATCATCAACCAGTTCTCTGCTGAACAAACTTAAATACTTAATCTTTGAAAAGATGTAAAATATAACCACCAGCCCCCATGAATTTAGTGTTTGCTACACAGCGTAGTGTGTGCTACTTGTTCTCATGCTCTCATTGCTCTCATGTAGCTTTTGTCACTTACCTGGTTTTAGGGCAGCCATGCTGGGTGGGGTGGGCACATCCTTCTAATTGTGTTCTGTTAGGTGATTCTTCCAAAACTTGTCTGAAAGACAGAATGAAACAGGATGATGAATGAATAATCCTGTGTGTAGTTCACATTCTTGTGTGTCAATAATTGTTCAGGATAATGTATACTTTGAACCTGCTTTATAAAATGAGTTGACTGTAGTTTAAAAATGAATGTATTTATGGTTCAGACTAGAAGCTCATGTGCTTATATTGAAATTCTAGCTAGTCCTGTTAGAGCTAACAAATAAATTTGAATTGAGGTTTTTATACATCTTATCTGGAATTTTTTTTAAGACTGTAGGCTAAATTCTGCATTAGAGTACATGCTAAGTCTTGTTCTGGGATGCAAGTGGGCAACTCCTTATGGAATCTTCCTGGAAGGTATGTTATTCCATGCACATGCTTTATAGCATCTGAATTCATCCTCTGAAGCACTGTCAGATGGTTTGGAGTGCTAGTGAAATTAAGGGTGCTTTGGCAGTGTATCAGTGTAAGGGAGTCTCAGTTTTTAAAACCTGTAACTGTGTCAACTTTAACTGGAACTGAAAACCAAGACACTTGGTTGTCCCAGTGCTGCTGCAGGACTTCTCTAGGATTTTTTTCTTTTTAATATTGTATTTATAGAAATAGATTTTGCTTTCTGTTTTGGTTTGGTTTTGTTTTAGTTCAGTAATGCATTGCATCAGGCTTTCTTAATTTGATCCTATAAATTTTTGACAGACAGTTGGATTATTGATGTTGTGAGGGGCATTTGATTATCTCTAGCAACCACTGCATAATTCATACATACACTATAGCAAAATTGTCTGTTCATTAGTATGTTTGTGTGTTTGGGAGTGAAGAGTGGTATGTCAGTAGCTGATCAACTACAGAAATACTTTTTGTTACGGGCCTGACCAATCCTGTTATTAAAGGGAATAATTTAATAGCCATTTTACAATTCTCTCACTTGCATTTTTTGAAGTATTGTATGTCAAATGTAGTAATGTATTGAATCTTTCAAATCTTACATTTGATAGCTATTTTAGAATTTCATAAAATACTTCAGCAGACTATTTTTTATTATTGGATACTGCTTTTTAAATAGATATTCCAGACATAGCAGAATGTACATTGCCAATTTCTTCAGCAGCTTTGTAGCTTTTTGTGTTTTAGTGATATCTGTGTTTGATTTGTGATTTCAGATTTTCCCTGTTGTCTCTTCCCTTTCCATGATTCAAACACTCAGAAGAGGAGCTTTGTCAGGAGCTCAGAAGTTCAGCAAATATCTAGTTTTTGTGCATCATGTAGGGCCTCCTCCTCTCCAAAAGCAAACTTCTTTTGGCCAATTTTTGTCAAGGCTCAGGTAAACTAGATAAACTCCAATTAATAAAACAGTATTATAACCTCTGTTCCTCAGGCTGAGGCAGTCAGTACTTACAAACACTGACCTGAAGAAAAACAAGCCTTTGTGACAGTCAGATAGCAAATTTCTTCCTCTGATTAAAGGTAGTTCACTTTATTTTTTCGTAATAGACAGGCAGTGCCTGCCCTGAAGAGCTTGTGCTCTGTTTTTTATAATAAAAGGAGACAGAATGGGATAAAACTATTAGCATTTGCTTTAGATGGTATGGTTGAGTTAACTTGCTAATTTAGAAGCAGAATCTAAACAGAACATTTCAAACTTTAAAACAAGCTTAGTGGTTGCATAACATTCACATTATTAGCTCTTTCATAGCTTCTTCCCATGCTCAGTTAAGGCATTTTTTAGCTAACACACCTGAGACCAGAGGCACACGTACCAGTGATTGGGTCAGATCTCGTAATGCTGCTCCTGGGAAGTGTGTGCCTGTGTGTACTCATGACCTTGATATATCCAATCCCTGAGCATTCCATTTCTCCCCCACCTCCTGCACCTGCAAAATCATGGTCAGCTGATAATGACAGTAATAGGTTGTGAATTGTTAAATGAAATGTACCAAAAGTGTGTCTGAAAAAATGGCATCTGGTTCAGCAGTGTCTAATCTGTATCAGCTGAAGATTCTCCTTTGGCTTTGTTAGGAGACATTTGATTCCAGGTGTGAAAGCAGAGGATTTTTTCCCCCTTGCTGTATTGGTTGCAAAATGTGAGAGATTGAGAGAAATTTTTCACTCTAAAAAACATAGCGACACCCTTCCTCTCCTCCCTTTTGTTTCCTGACTGTGGAAGCAAAACCTTGTTGATTTAATTTGGAACTAGATGAGTTTGAAAAGTTAGCTCTGAAATAGGTGTATATTGATGAGAATATTCAGGGTTCTTGTCCTGCAAGTTTTTTGACCCCAAACAGTACCTGAAGCTTCATGTAAGCATTTAATATTACATTATTTTCTTGGTTATGGCATTTATCCTCTTGTAGTGGTATCTCATCTTGGGGGGAGTCTTTGGGTCCTTTCTCCTTTACAGTGAGAGATCCAGTCAGCCTCTGTTCTGCCTGGCAAGGAGAGCTGAGTGGATGTGGAAATTCAGTTTGGTGGTGCTTGGTGCCTATGAGAGTAATGTTCAGACCTTGATATGTGTGTTTAGCAAGGGTGGTCCTGAACAAATACAGCCTTACTGAAGAAATATTGTGGAGAAGTGATTGGGAGAAATAACTGAAATAAACTTGCATGGCTTAGGATGTACGGACCTTGATATGTGTGTTTAGCAAGGGTGGTCCTGAACAAATACAGCCTTACTGAAGAAATATTGTGGAGAAGTGATTGGGAGAAATAACTGTGAAATAAACTTGCATGGCTTAGGACTTCATGGATGTGCTAGGCAGTGTTCTGGGTTTGTATGGATCTGAGTAATCAAACAAGGTTTAGTATTTTTTGGGGCTCCTTCACTGATGGGAAAGGAGGTCATATATCCCCTTTTATTAAGGTAATGGAAACAGTCCCTACATTTTCCTTTCTTGTGGTATTTTTTAAAAAATTTAATAGTGACTCAGGTAGCTTTGGACAGGTCTGTTTTGAGAAAGAATCTTCCATATGTGGAATTTTCCTAGGATAATTAAATGTAATGAAATATTTGAGTTAAATGTCTCAAAGAATACTGCACTTCAGTTCCTTCTTTGCTGCAAATGAAAAGTTCAATAGGGAAACGACATTTATGATGTTACTCTTAATGGTATTACAGGAACTGCCCAAATTGAGAATTTTCTGCGATTGCAGTGGAAAAAATTTGCATTTTTTTTTGACACAACACAATTACTTAATTTTGTGTTGTGAAAATTCAAGGCGGCCTATGACATTACTGACCTTCGCCTCCTCGCCTGTGAGGAAACACACCAGAAACACTATTAGAGATATGTCTGAGCAACGTAGCATTTACCTGAGGTAAATATATTTTCCAAAAAATTCTCTTGTTATTTATTTTTTTAGTAGAGGATGTACAGCTGCTTTAGTGATGCAGAAGTTTGTCCAGGCACTGTTTTGCAAAGTGGATTTTAGGGGGAGTGTTAGTGGAGCTGCCTGTGAGCCTATTCCAAGCTGTTGAACTGAAGTTGTTCATGTTGGACTGGTGAAAAACTTCCTTGGGGTGGGAACTTTAACCATGTTCTTAAATCATCAACTCCCCTTCTTTTGCAAAAGCCACAAAGGTAGTTCTCTCCATCTCAAAATTCCTAGTAGTGATAGAGCCTGCTCAGGCATCTGAGAGGCAGGTTCCTGTTCTGCATCACTCTGTACAGGGGCCATCTCTCTCCACTCTTTATTAAAGGAAGCTTGGAGACATTTTGGTACAAGCTGAGTGCTGAAGTCAGATAAGCTAAAAAAACTATGTAGGAGGCCATGCTTAGCCCCTACCTGCCTACTCAGTTATGGTTTCTTCCTCTTAAAAAACCAAAAAAAGTTGGAGCTCAGATAGGTTATGATACAAGCCCCATTAGGTCATATCTTAAATCTTAAAGAGTAACTTTGATCATTTATAAGGAGGAAACAAAATATTTACTTCATTGTACATTTTTCAGAAAAAAAAATCTGTGTGCTTCCATGAAATATTCCCATACAAAGTCTCTCCTTGGGCCTAGAGGAACAAGCCACAACAGGTTGTAGGTGCCTCTGTATTGTTACTTAGTGTGGAAGGTCGCAAAGTCCTCATGCACAGTAGTCCTTTACATCAGTCCTGCTTTCACACACCAATCTGTTGAATTGGCTTGTAGTAGCTTTGACACGTGTTTACTTGTGAAGGATGTCAAAAACATGAGACAACAGTTATCCAGGTAAATAATTAAGTTTTTACAAGGTCACAAATGTAATTATTTTGAAGTTTAGAACTGTGGACTGCCTGGATCTTGAGCAAACTTGTCACTTATGGTATCTGGACTTCAGGGCTTCTCTTATGGACTCATTTCCTACTCTTCTTAGAATGTGCCTGTGGGAGGTAAATTGCTTGTGGTCCAGGAGGAGCCACAATAGGCAGTGAGGACTAATTTCTGGGAGAGTTCGTGGATGACAGTTGCTCATAGGAAAAAGCTGCTGGCTTTTTTTTCTTTCTTTTTTTTTTTTTTTTTTTTTTTTTTTTTTTCTTTAACTGCTTTGGCAGCAGTTCAGTGGTCTGTGTTGAGCTGCAGACAGATGGAGGATGTGATCAGCTGTTGGGGCAGTGTTTGCTGCTCTAAATAGCTGTTTCTTCTCTTCAGGGAAAGGTAGCAGGCTGGATAGAAGTGTCTGGCTGGCAGCAAAGGGACTTCGCTGTTGTAGATGTAAATTTTCAGATGCCTGTCTTTATTCTTCCAGATATTAATTATACCTACAATAGCAAAGGTGATTGTTTAGCCATGGCTTGCATTGCAATGTCAGCTTTGCTCACTTTGATTCCTAAGTCAGTTGTTGCTCTCTTTGGAAATAGTAGTTTCTCTACTTAAAGCAAGACCAAACTGTGTAGAGAATTGGGCAGTGTTTGGTTTATATCACAAACTGTGCATGTGCTGTAGACATGAGCTATTAACATATACATCAGTAGAATATAAAACTCTAGTGATTGATATCTGTTATTAAATAATAAATGATTGATAAGTTAGCTGTAGTAATTAAGTCCAGTAGTTGTCATTTAAAAATGTGAAGGGCTCCATGGACCCATAACTATTTGTAATTTTTTGAATTAGGAATAAAAACACTGGCAACTGAAGCCCACTCAAAGGGTTTTCCTACTTAGACTTCTGTGGACAACAGTGAATTAACTGAGGTATGTTTTTGTGTCGTTATCTTTCTACTTGCCACTTAAGGTTTCACCTCCTTTAGGGAATCTGCAGGCATAGCAGAAGTAACCTCTAAAGTTAGTCCTCAGAAAGAGTACTGGAAAGTTAGGAGTGGAGTAGTTGGCTTGTTTCTCTACAGCATCAGAAGCTGAAGGAGGTTTTACAGTACTGGGAATCTCAGTTATAACACTAATAAAGCTGTTGAGAAGGGGGGAAATGCTTATGGCATGTTGTGTTAGGATCATCTATCTCCTGAGCCAGGTTTTATAAAACATGGTTATCTAAGCTAATAGATTATCTGGATTTAGGGTAGTAACCTGCCTCTCAGGTACAGCTGAGATACAGCTTGGCACAGCTGTGTGCTGGCAGGGCTGGCTGCTGCCAGAGCTAGTGCAGGATAACTCAGTGCTAATGTTGAGCTCTGCCCACCAGCCATTATTTAGGAGCTCTAAACATGGATATTTGCCAACTAGACTGACATCTGAACGAGACCCTGAAGCAGCACCTTTTTTTTGTAGAAAAACACTGCTTTCTCTGGTCTTTTTTGGGACTGGTCTTTTTTGCTCTGCTTTTATTCTTGTCATATGTCAGAAGAAACAGGTGGTAGTTACAGGGTTAGTAAGTTAACAGAAGTCTGTGGGCAGTGAATGAGGTCTTTGGAGGGATAGAATAAGATTAAAATGTGTGTTTTTTCCTCTTGGATGAAGTAGGAGAAGAGTTGATGTGAATGAGGGGAGAAAACTGTATAAGAGCAAGCATTGTTGATGGTACATGAAATATGCTTCGCCTTTTGAAATGGACAATTGAGTTCAAGAAAGAAAGACTGCTGAACACACTAGTTAAGCATGGCATGATGTAGACTTGTGTTTTGAATCTGACTGAGAAGTTTTGGTCATGCGCCTCAGGTTTTGAATGTCTGTCATGACACCAGGATTGTAAAGTGAGGGAAGGAAAAGAAGGCTGTTAATCGAATCATTTTTCTGAAAGCAGTCTGTTAATTAATGCAAGCCATGACTTTAAAGTCTGTGTATTAGGAGATGGCTCATCATGTGTAGCATTGCAATATGTTGGAAACCATATTAAATGTAGCGTACATGTGGTGTTGTAAAGTGCTGTAAGGATCTACCTTGACTCCTGTTCTGCTTTCAGCTTTGTGCTGTCAAACTGCATCAGTGATGGCTCCTTAGAAGCAAAAGATGTGGCTTTAGGCAGGGGTGCCAGACTTGAATACACTTTGCCACCTACTTGTTTCTTTGAGACTTTTTTCAAAGAGAGAGACCTAGTACAAGCAGCTGTATGTTGACGTGATTGAAGTCAGCGCACTAACTGTGGACACTGCAAACTTTATTATTTCTTCTGTATTTTGGGGCTAAAATAATTAAGGTTTTAAACTAGGATTTTTATTTTTTTTTTTAATGACAAAGCTTTCTGGATTTTGGTGGTGAGGTGTTTTTGAGCTTGTTTGTTTCTTTCCCTGTGTGCAGAAATAGAAACTTTAGCTCTCAAGAGCAGAAGCCTTCCTAAGCTAGGAAGGTGATGATGCCATTGAATTGTACACAGAATTGCTGCAGTCGGATGGGACTGCTGGTGGGGTCATCTGGTCCAACCTGCCCTCGAGAAGGGTCTTCCTAGGGCACCTTGCACCAGATGCTTTCCAGACAGTTCTTGAATATCTCCAGTGAGGAAGAATCCACAGTGTCTCTGGGCAGCCTGTTCCAGGGCGCAGTCACCTGCATAGTGAGGAAGTTCTTTTCAGGTGGCACTTCCTGTGCATCCGTTTCCAGCTCTTTTCAGGTGGAATTTCCTGTGCATCAGTTTCCACCTCTTCTCTCTTGTGCTGTTGCCTGGCACCACTGAGTACCACCTGGTTCCATGTGCTTGACACCCTCCTTTCAGATGCTTATAGGCATTGATAAGATGTACTCTTTGTTTTCTTTTCGTCTTGAGGCTGAGCAGGTAGTTCCGATATTTCTACTATTAGGTGTTTTTTTCCACTGAGATTGGTAGTTTAATTTTAAAATGTCTTGTGTAAAACATGTTGTCATAGGCAAACTTTTGTTAGTTTATAAATATTAAATAGTAAATATAAATATTAAAGGAAGTTAAGGAACCTCTTTCTATAACTATAATAAACTCAACAGTTGACAGTTTCAAATGTGTTGTAGGGAATATTTCACTGAGATAGGCATGACACTGAATTTGGGTAACACTAATGGTGCAAACCCAGAGACACTTTGATGGGCAGATGCATGAGTGAGAATGTGTGTGTGCCTGAGGCTTTTTGAAACATGGTGGTTTTGAATATGGGTTGAAGAGGTTGCTATGTAAGTGTAGGAATGAAGTAAATACTTTGTATGTGTGCATGGAAATTATTTTTGAATAGGAGAGCACACATATATGGGGGCTGCCAATGGACAAAGAAATACCTGAGTAAATATGTAAAGGTTCTTTGCCACACTGTGTCTCCTCATGAAACCAGTCGCTGGGAACAGAAGAGTTCGCCTTAAAAAGCAGTTCTGAGCCACAGTGCGGTTCTGCCAGCCTTTAGTGTTTAATTGGTGTGGAGTTAATGACCAAAAGATTTCTTAATTGCCATAATGCTTCCAGGCTGCTTATCTCCAATAAGCTGCTGCCACAACAGGTGGTGGTTTAGCTGAGGTTCACTAGAAGTTTTTCACAATTTTGTTTTAGTGGCCTTAACTCATCTGTGTGGCTGTAGCTGATGTGTAGTTGAAACCCAAATCTTAAGCGGTATAGGCTTCAGTTGAATTAAGGTTTTAGTTTGTCATCCAGCAAGAACTCTCCTTTACTGTCAAAGAAACTTTGCAGGTTTATCTGTGTGATCATCTTTATTTTATCTTCACTTTTTTTCCTGGCTACTCCCAAGATTTGTCTCCACTATACTGTCATTCTCCACTTCTTTTCAGGGAGTCTGCAGGGAATTGTACTGGTGTCTGCTGTGATTTGAGACAGCTTGCAGCAGCAGCCTGAAGCTGACTAGGCTGGGGTTTTTTAGCATCATAATAGTCTGAACCACAAGAATGAAAGTGGATAAAGTTAAAGTTCCATAACTTTTAGATGTAAAAAAAAAGCTTTAAAAAGATTCTTATACTTTCAAAGGAAAAAAAAAAAATACAATTACTTTTCTGTCTGGAAAACAGGCTGCCATACTTCTACAGTATACACTAGTTGCAGATTTGAAACCTTATGTGGGAGGGTATGGAACTTTGTACTGAGAAACACTGCATAGTAACTAAGTTAAAGATTAATTATTATTTAATGTTTTCAGAAGTGCTGTCATTGGTGACCTAGCTTACTGCTTTTCAGAATTGTGCAGAAATTATGACAGTCACACACTGAATATTATTTAGGCTGCTTGTTGTATATTTTTTGTAAACTTGATGGCTGCATCTTAAAAAATGAAGAGGAACATTCTTCTGTCAGTATTTAAAGTAATTCTGAGCCTATATTTTCATTTTTATTCAGGTGAAAAAATCCAGTATTGTGTAAGGTGGAGGGAATTGTTCTGATCCCTAGAAATTTGTTAAAACCTTGCTAGAAATGGCCTGCAGTAATTTATTTTTTAAGTAGAGCTTTCAGACGGAAGTCTGAATTTGTCCTTGCCTTTGTGGCTTTTAACTAAGGTCACAGAAATTAGGATTTGTCTAAATGTGAAACCAGTTTTGAAACAAGCTCTGAAGTCAGCGTGTTGCACTAGATGGTGTTACCTGTTGGTGAGATTGGCTCATCCTCTCAGTCAGTAAGGTGTTACTGATGATTTGACAGCTAAGCTGCAAAAGTCTGTGGTAGTCTGTCTCTTCTGCTAAAACCTAGAGGATCCTAGATGGTGCTAGACCTCCCTTGCACCAAAGAGAAAAAAAAAAAAAATAAAAAAAAAATCAAAGAAATTTACTCCAAACCCTGTTTATATTTGTGATCATCCAGAGAAAGTCAACATCCTTATCACCAGCTTTTTCCATGAAGTGTTAACTTGGTGAAGTAGCATATAAATAAGTGTACAGTGTTACAAAATGGAGGATACAGAATCACTTTGCCAATTAAGTTGGACAAGACCTCTGAGGTCATGGAGTCCAGCCTTGACTGATCACCACCATGTCAACTAAACCATAGCACTAAGTGCCATGTGCAGTCATTTCTTGAATGCCTTCAGGGATGATGACTCTACCACTTCCATGGGCAGTCCATTCCAATGTTTAACAACTGTTTTCACAAAGAAATTCCTTCTAATGTCCAACCTAAACCTCCCCTGGCACTGCTTGAGGCCATTTCCACTTGTCCTGCTGCTGGTTGCCTGGGAGAAGAGTCTGAGCCCAAGCTGGCTGCAGCCCCTTGTAAGGGAGTTGAAGAAAGCAGTAAGGTCACCCCTGAGACTCCTTTTCTCCAGGCTAAACACCTCCAGCACCTTCAGCCACTCCTCATGGGACTTATCCTCCAGACCCCTCACCAGCTCCCTGTCCCTCTTCTGGACTTCCATGACTTCCTTTTAGTGAGCAGCTGAGACCTGAACACCAGGACTGGAGGTGAGGCCCCTCAACAGCGCTGAGGGTGGCAGTCACTGCCCTGGTCCTGCTGGCCACACCATTCCTGATCCAGGCCAGGTGCCATTGGCCTTCTTGGCCACCTGGGCACACCTGGCTCCTGTTCAGCCACTCTCAACCAGCACCCCCAGGTTCTTCTCCACGGGGCCCTTTCCAGCCACTCTGCCCCAGCCTGTGGCACTGCAGGGGTTGCTGTGACCCAGGGGCAGGACCCAGCACTTGGCCTTGTTGGACCTCAGACCCTTGGGCCCACTGATCCAGCCTGTCCAGATTCCTCTGCTGAATCTTCCTACCTTCCAACACATCAACACTCCCACTCTTCAGTATGTGAGGTATTGCCCTAATATTAAAAAAGAATTCCCCAATAATTGTATTTTTACATTTTAATTGTTTTCCCAAGTTAGGGATGAATTTGTCTGATGGAAAAAAAAAATCTGTGGTTTTTTTGTTACTCATGTATTTCCTTCTTTTTTGTAACAGGAAATTAGTCTTCACTGTTTTATTTTGCTTGCATTGTCTTGTCTCTGACACTTCTGCCACAAATATATTCTTTGTATAATGTGCTTGAGTAGTTTTAACTTTTCAAAGTTACAGGCAAAGTTTTTTTAGCGTGGTAATAACTCATGATCAACAAAAAATAGTTGATGCAATGGGCTGCCTTCATTGATGCTTTTAAGACTTTATTTATGACTACAAATTGTCCTTGTTTTAATTTTTTCAGCAAAATGGATATTGTGTAGGGTGGTGTTTTGTGACATGAGAGCGTTTGCATAGCTATAGCAGTAATCTGTTAATGAATGTTACTACATGATCAGAAAGGTGTTAGGTCTGATGATAATTTCTTTTGTAGGCATTTCTGCTTAGTGGACTTTACTCTAGAGTTTAGTGAAGAACAAGTCCCTGTTGTTAAAGCATGAGAGGATCACTGGGAGATGTCTTTCTGGCACTTGTTGTGCCTGCCCTTCCAATATGCTGTTGGGATTCTTTTTGTCTTAAGCAAAATTTTTTATTGAGCAGGAAGGATCTTGGTAGCTCCTCTTTATGGAAAACCAGTCCTCGTGGTCAGGCCTGCTGAGCTACTTGGCCTGGTTAGTTGGAAATTATACTGGATAGGCTTACAGCTCCACTATACTGCCATAAACAGGGGTGGGAGAGGCAGAAAGAATGTCTGTGTCCTGCTGCTACTGTGTGGGTTTATCATTCTAATTAGCCTGTCTTATTTTTCCATTTTCCTAATCACTCTTTCTTGTGAGCATTTGTGAGAGAGCACGTGTGTGGGTAACTGTGAGCAGGCACTGAGCAGCCAGGTAGTCTGACCACCACAGTGTATCAGGAGCTGTGTAGCTTCCAGGAGAGTTCAGCTTTTTGGCCCTGTTTTTCCCTATGTGAGTCATATCAGGTAGACTCCACTAATTCTTGAACTTTTAATCTTCTTTTAAAATATTAAAGCACATTAGTATTTGTAATTATATACCTTGATACATATTAAAAGGTAGATGATTTGTCTGAGGAATACAGTTGATTTTCTTTATGATTGTTTTATGTTGTGGGTTTGGTTTTTTTTGGTTTTTTTTTGTTTATTTTTGGTGGTTTTTTTTGTTTGTTTGTTTTGTTTTGTTTTTTTTTTTGTTTTGGTTTTTGTTTGTTTGTTTGGGGTTTTTTTGGTCACTGTTTTGGGGTTTTTAACTGCACTCTAGGAAGTAGACAAAAATTCAAGTAGCCATCTTTGTAAACCAGCTCCTTAAATCTGACACCAAAGTTGATTGTAATATTCCAGAATCTCTTATCAGTGCTCTGAAGTCTTAACTTCAAGGTTTTTTCCATGTTTTTCTTAATCTCATTCGTCTGTCTTCTGCCCAGTGGAGACAGTACTGATTCTGCTTTTGTTACTTGTTTGTTTAACCTGCTCTTAAAATGACCTATTTGATGGAGACTCCACAACCTCACAAAGCAGCCTGTTTTTACTCCTAACTACTTTGCTGTTAGTTTTCTATTGCATAGAATTCTCCCTTGCTGCACTTCAGACCTTTTGTTGCTTATTCTGTTTGCTGTGGATAGAGAGAACTGACTCTTCTCTCCCCTCAGTATTCTGATGTGTGAGGTTGGTGTCCCCAGTTCTCTCAGCCTTTCCTGGCAGGTAATATTGTCTGTGTCTGGTGGTGATTCTGTTGTGGCTTTTCTCCAGCTGTTCCTGTCTGGCTCCAAGACCTGCGTTCAGAATGAGTTGCAGTTGTCCCCCTGAGACTCACTGGAGCAGTATTAGGTGAAAGGATTATGTCCTGTGTCACATGAGCTCTGCATCCCAAGGTAGCATTCATTCTTCCATCAGCCTGACCTTGTTGACTCCTCTTTTGCATATAGTCACTTAGAACTATTTGGAAATTCATGGTAATTTTCAAGATCCTGCTATTTAATTTGGTCATGAGAAAGTTTCAGTACTTAAGGCTGTCAAAAACATTAATCAAGTAAATCATGATATTTATTTTTTATTTATGATATTTTTACTGTTTTGACATAATCAAGGTGGCTGTTCCTTCTCTCCATATCATCTAAGTGCTTAAAAAGATTGTTTAGGTATATTTAACTTTTCTGGGAACTGAAGACAATCTATTCCTCAGGTGTTTCTACCTTCACTAACCTTTTTTTTTCTCCTTCAGTTTTTGGCTTTTTGTTTGTTTTGGTGAAGGTTTGGGTTTTCTTTGAGGAATGAGGTTGTTTCTTTGTTTTAAAGAAACGGTATAAATAGTTCATCTTTTTCTAAGCTTCTGATTATCCAAGACATTCTCCATGAGTTTTCAAATACAGGATTATTGATTTTGAGGTGCCTCAAAGGATTTCCTGAGGAAGTTTCTTGAGTGTTGTCAGATCTAGCCTACTTGGAAAAAATATAAGTCTCTTTCCAATAGTCTGTTGATGCTGGGTGGTTATTTTTTACTCATTTACTTGTGCTAATGGTGCTGGTCACCTGCTTGTAGGTGAGCTCTTCAAGGATTGTTCTTCATCAATCTGTTTTCTCTCTTCATTCAGTAATGGAGAAATTCTAGTAGTAGTAGTATACTGATAGAATGATTTCTTAGTAGCCTCAAGCTGTTTAGTAAGAATTCTTTCATTTTGTGCCTTTAGCCTTTCATACTTGTCCCTCTTATTCTCTTGCCATTGTTATCCTTGTTGCTTCCTTCATGTGTGCTTTTTCTGAGTCATTATTCTCTTGCAATGTTTTCTATTCTCTTGCTGTGCTTGGTTTTCTTGAATTTTTTTGTTTCTATTGTGTTTTTTGAGAATTAACTCTTCCTTCCCATAGACTTGTCATCTGTGAGCTCTTAGTGATGTGAAATCTGTCTCTTGCTTTACTTCCTTCCTTTCCCTCTTCAATAACCATTGAATTGATAGTTCACTTCCAGTGAAGCTCTTATTGTTTACTGTCAGCTTGCTGCTACAGCTAAAGGAAGTGTCTCCAGTTGCTTTCTGTGTTTTAAAAATGTACATTCCTTGAGCCATTCCCAGTAGCTGCCTAGATTCTTATTATCTCCTTGTAACAAAAAGTCTTACGGGGTTTTTTTCCCCTTTCAGAAAGGATATCTGTCTGTTGGCCTTTTTTGATGGTCTGTGGTAAGCTTGCAGCTTGATAGCACTCATGTGCTTTCCTCTTTTTATCATTTGCAGACTTGCAGGATGCCTCTCTGCATTTGTGAGGCTTGTATCCTTTGGGTATAGGACATAACACTCCTCAGCGCTTGGATTTGTTTGGTTTGGGATCTTGTTTGCATGTTTAGGTGTTTTGTTGTGTTTTTTGGTGAACTGACTGGATCCTTTTTCTGTTAGTATTCCTGTGGGAAAGGGACTCTTATGGAGTAGATCATTGTGTTAGTCCCATTCAGAGAATTCTACCTCCTTTTCTTATGCTTTATATATTAGTATGCGTTTGTCTAAGACTGATGGATTGTTTACTTGGATTTATGAACTTTTGTGAATAATTACTGGTACTTAATTCTAAGCTCTTGCCCTGGTATATCATCTTTGAACTCTTGATGTTTTGCTCATCATCCTAGTGAAAAATAGTCTTCCCTCAAGCTGACAGCCAGGAAAGGCTTTTTTGTGTGTGAATTCCTTGTAATGTGCATTGTCACCTACGGGCATGCAGACCCTCATCACACAGTCAGAGAAGCCAAAGCTGTCCTTTGATAGCACTTTCAAATTCATGGGGTTGTCTGCAAGGAGAGGTTGTTCCCGACAGTGTTGGAGTGTGGAGAGCTGATTGAGAGCTTCTTATTTGTTCTCAGTTGTTGATAGTAGTATCCACAAAGGGTAGTCAATGTAGTCAATGACCACTGAACAGCTTTTATTGGGTCTGAAAGAGGCAAAGAACATCTGGAGCAGTATGCATCCAAGTAGGGCCAATATACAGCTTGTTCTTTATGGTCTTTTTTCTGATACAGCTGTTTACTGGGCTTTGTCTTTTGCAGTCTCCCATTGAATTGCCTTAAAGACTTAGCAATCACAGATGTCTTGGCTCAGCTGCCTCCTGCTTCTCCTTAATGCCTCACCTCCCAAAATAAACCCCACAATCCAAATCTCAAAACCTCTTTCTAAGAATCTGTAATGTAGAACTATGGCCACTATATGTTTTCCTTGTAATCTTCCTGGGTATACAAAATACAGGCAAATCCAGTCCAAGAAATAAATTTGTCTCACTGTGTCATTATAACCCTTTCATCCTTGAGTCAGGGAACATTCCAGATAAACGTTTTGTAGATGCCACTTTCTTTTTTTGTTCCTTGTGTGCACGTTGGAATCATTGTTATCTTCTTGCCATATACACCCCTGCATTTTGGTGAGGGATAGCTGAATAGACTCCTTGGGCACTCTGATTCTTGAGTTGCAGCAGTAAACGTTGGAATCATTGTTATCTTCTTGCCATATACACCCCTGCATTTTGGTGAGGGATAGCTGAATAGACTCCTTGGACACTGATTCTTCAGTTGCAGCCGTAAGTTTGGGTCAAAAGACTTCAAGCTTTACATGTTTCCTCATTTGATTCAGTAAATGTCTGCTCTCTCCCATGGTGGTGCTTGAAGCAAACCATGTGTTGTGTTTCAGCAGTGTATTTCTTCTAGTGGCCATAAGAAACTACTAAGTGATGTGACATGATATGTGTGTGTGTATGGTGAGCATTGAGGGCTTGGCAGTTTGAGGATAATGAAGTACAAGACTGAGGTAATCTTGTGTGGATATTAGCTTAACTTGGGGTTTTATTAACTTTGTAATGATTTGTTAGAAACACAGCCTTTGAATGCTGTTCAAATTGATGTTAAAATTTACTTGCTGCATCTTCTGTAATTTTGCTGATTGATCTTAACTATTAAAACTAGGATTCTGCTTCTTACTGATGCTGATTTTTGCAGAATTGAAATGGCTTAGAAATAGAGAATTATTTCTCTGGCTTGTACTGTCAGTGTCATATCCTAGTGCACATATGTAATTTGCCCAACATTTCTTTTTTTCTGTTGGGGGAAAAACATGGCTAGTTTTAGAAATTGCATTTGGTGGATCATTCTGAAAATGGCCTCTCCCATGTCCAGAATGTGGCTTTACTTAATGCTTTATGAGATTTTTCTGTCAGGAGGATGTATGTTTAACCCTTTAACAGTTAACAAGTGAGGTAATTTTCTTGTAACGTAATTCCTGGAGTAGGGCATCTGCAGCTGTAGCATTGAAGTTACATAGTCAGGTAGTTTATTCCTAGATGTTGTTTTACACATCTTTTACTTGCCTTTCGATGAGTGCTTTCTACTGTTCATAAGGCACATCTTGGGGCTGAGTTGGTTTTGTGTAATTCTATTAATTTTACATATCTCTGTTCAGTATTGAAGTTGAAACAACAGATTAAAGCTCTAACAACTCTGACTGCAAAAAGAATTTATATGCATGGTTGTTACTTGTCAGGGCTAATTGACAGAATTTTGGGGTGTTTTAACTACCTGCTTGGAACACTTTGCTCATTGTACTTGGGAAAATGAATGCTTGAATCGTGTTCATTATTAGCTTTTGGTACCTTTTTTTAGCATGTGTCTGCAAAATCACTAGGAAAATGTTGAACATATTCCTAGAACAGAAAAGGCAGAATCCTGGTAGGAGGTGGATTGGCTGTGTTCTGCTGTATCATATTTAGCTGCAAAGAAGGGAAGTATTGCATGTGGGAAGGGGTATATGCTTTTGAAGAATTTGTAATGTGTGTAATTAAAACAAAATTTCCTTTCCTCCCTTTTTCCACTGGAAAGCCCAGGTTCTTGGTAGCAGCACATGCAAGCATTACAGATACAAGTGTTTTCACTCAAGTGGAAGCTTGTCTGCATTTAAGTTAATTCTGTTATTTTGTATACTTGCTGCCATTGCACTTGTCACTTAGGGGAAAGCATTTAATGCTGTGCTGAAACTCATGAAATACAATTAATTCCTGCACATCCACCAGTGAAAGACCTAATTACCTAACCCTATGATTTTTTTTTTTTGGTTTCAGGTTTTCAAGTTTGCTTTACCTTGCAAATTGTCCATACCGTTACACAAAACACATTTTTTTTGTTTTTGCTTTTTAGTTTAAATGCAGTTTTAAAAAATATCTAAGAGCTTTGTAAAATCTCTTGTAGACAAATTTCCCTTCTTCTCCCCTGGTGCTGAAAAAACCATCCAGAAGACAAAGGCAGCTCTTACATTACAGTTGAGTTGCTGATGTATTTGGGAGGCTGCAAAGCTTTTTCATGTGAATGGTGATAAAAATGTGAAGGGATTGGGGCAGCTGTTTTGATTCTGTCTGTAGAAATATGTAAAATGCCTTTCACTAACTGATTCAACTTCATTTGAAATAGATCTTCACTGTCCATATCTTCAGTTCTGCTTCATATCCGTCGTGCTGTGACTGATAGTCTTGTCCTTCAGTTTGAGTGTATTCCAGGGCACTTGACTCTGCTTCGCTGTCCTTGGTTTAATTGTTGTTTTCTGCCCTTCCCCAGTACCCTTGCAGAGACCTGAAATGCTTTGCTAAGCTGAACGAGGCAGGCCTCTTGCTGCTGACTGTCACCATGTCTGTTCCAGTTAGGCATTTCTGGAGGGTGGTTGACCAAACGAGGTCTCCTCCAGAGGGCTGTGAAGCAGCACTAATACCTCCTTCCTCTTTGATGCATCTTGGAATCATGTTTCCTTTCCACACTTGTGGTGATGACCATCAGCCACTGGTAAAACAAAATCCCCTTTTACTTCCCAGTCCTGATAGAGAATTAATCTGAGAGAGCCTCTTTGGTGGCAGATACAGAATGAGACACTTGTCAGTGTCAATGCACCTTTAAGATGTGCCATTTTTGATATGGAGATAGGAATTGAAAAATTCTGACAGTTGGAAATGTAAACTATGAATAATGAGTTGAATATAATGAAAGACAAGAAATTACAGAATCATCAATACAAATAATTAAATATGCATCTGCACGATTATACTTCTTAAAAAATAACCAATTTCTTGTAATGTATTCTTAATTTACATGCAGTACATCAGATCAGTGCAAAGCAAAATACAAAGAAGATAAGGATATTAGTTCTACTGGCTTTAATCTGAATAAATGGTCTGTTTAGCCAGTAATTGGTTGCACAAGTATAGGCACTGTCTTGGTTTCACACAGTTTAAGAGCTGATAGCCTCATGTGTATTGTAGCTGGTTGAGTTTTATTCCGTTTCAAAATATTTTCTTTGATAGAAATGAAGACCTAAGATGAACACAAGCTTATGTTATGGTTTGCAGCTTTCTGACTGGTATTTAAATTTTACTTCAAAATGTGGGGCTTTGTGATTCTTACCATCTTCACCATTTCTTTGCTGAAGTGTCATTATTTATTACCCTAAGTAGGCTATAATCTTTCTATGCTAAGTTATGTTTTAACTTACTCTCTTAAACTTAAATGTAGATTTTTTAAAAATATTTTTAGTGACCAAAATGATTTTATTTTACTGTGGAACTGAATTTTTCCTCTATGATGCTGTGAGGAAATGGCTCATCAGCTGTAGCTGCCAATTGTACAAATAGTGATGCTGCAGTTTGCAAATTAAAGCTTGACACTTGGGCAAAAGTGTAAGTTTAGGTTTCTCTTCCCCTTCCTGCTCCCCGTGGACAAAATCTTTCATTACTTGCAGTACAATATGTATTTCTGTATGGTAGATATTATACATTTTTCTAGTATATATTTATAAATGTAAGCATGGTAGAAATTGTGATTCTAATACTTCTCAATTTTTTTTAAGATAAGACAGGTGGGTTTAGTCTCAAAGGAAGATAACATGACAAGTTGGGATTTGCAATCATAGGTACTTTTCATGGCATTAGGGATCTGTTGCTTTCTGCTGTAGTGATCCTTCTCTGCTGGAAACAATTAACCATTAACCACCAGAGACTGCAGTGGATTCACTATGGGCTTATTAACCCTTGCTTGGACATGTACATCTTGAGAAGGGACATGGGCAGGGCCATGGAGAGAGCTGGGCACTTCTGTCCTCAGGCTGAGGCAGCACTGCATGTGCTGTTCACTGCTTTTGAAAAAGTAAGGGATATTTCAGCTTTGTAAAACCTCTTGTAGACAAATTTCCCTTCCTCTCCCCTGCTGCTGATCTCAAATACAATAGGAGTATTTTTGTTCCCAGATGAAATGAATCTTCCAGCATTTTGTCATGGTAAACCTTCAGTAATGTGTTTGCTAGTGGGTTATAGGGAATTGTGGTAATGCTGTTTTTTTTTATATGTTGCATTAGAAGAAAACATGAGATTATATTGGTAAAGCTTGTAGGGAATATAGCGATTTAGAGAGGGATAATCAGAACTCTGAAGCCTTGCCAAATTTCATGTGACTTAGATAGAGTGACCTCTAGGATGGCTGTGCTGATGGCCTCTGTCTGGGTGCACAATATTCTGTGAATTAAAAAAAAAAAAAAAAACAAAAAAACCCTATCCTGGTCCTTTAATGTTTTCACAATGGTGTCAAGTGGGAGGTTATTGGGTATCTGGCAGGGATTTGTTCCAGAATTACCAGTTCTTGTGAGTATTTTGTAGGAAGGATGATGTAATTGTCTGTGTCCCTGTCTTCCAAGGACCTCTTCTCTAAGCCTTTCCAGTTTCTTGGAACAGAAGGAGAAAATGGCTCATCAGATAAAAGCATCTGAATATAACAAAAGAAGAGTGATGATGAAGAGTGCTACTTGATGTTTGATTCTGAGCCTAGATGAATTCTGCTAGAGATGATTTGCTACTTGCATTTTTTAAATAGGGGTTATGCCAGATCATATCTTAGGGAAAAAACACCCAACAATAATTAGTTCAGGAAGGTCTTTGGCCTTTGTCAAGACAAATTTCATGAGATCTTGTGGCAGGCAGCACTTACATATATTTCTTAATTACAGCTAATGTAGGTTTGGTTTTAGTGGTGGAATTCAACTCAAGAATATCTACAGAACACAGCAGGGACTTTTGGTAGGGTCGTGCACTCCATTCTGCAAAACAACTCTATTTCTTAATTTTTTTTCCCTTAGGGTATTATTTGATAGTGATCAGTTGTCATGTGAGACTCTTTAAATAAAGAAGCAAGGGAGGTGAATTCTATGGTAGTGGTTGAGGCAGGGATGAATATACCCATCTGTAGGTTTCGTGGAATAAGTAGTTAAAGTTGGCATCATTCAAATTAACAACCAAGGAAGTAATTTAACTTTGTTCAGTAAAGCGGAATAAATTAAAAAAACTTACTGAGTACAACCTTGCTTTAACTTACATTTAAAAAAATACATGAATGTAGATTGTTCTGTCTTATAACAGGATATGCATCAGAGTTTCATCTTTTTAATTTTGGATTGTAAATTCTTCCCAATTCCTGTAGAGATCATGGCTTTTTTGTGTGTGCTAACATTTTCATGTTGTGGCACTATAACCTGTGAACTCCTGATTTCCTAAGAGGTGCTCATTTCCTGAAGGGTGTAGTTTAGGTTGATTCAGCTAAAAGAAAACTAAGTGTGCTATTGAAGAATGCGTGGGAGGAATGGCACAGAATATAGATGTTGCTTCCTTAAAACTCATTACAGAGTAACAGTATCTGTGTTCTTTTCGAAGTACTACTTCAAAGTTTGTTTTTAAGGTACTACTGAGGAAAAAAACTTTCACTGGGGAGTTTCATGCAGCTTTCTTTGCAGTGTAGATCATGTAATTTCAGATGGCTGTGTTTCTGAGCCTAGATTTTTGTGAGTCCAGGTTTGATGGGTTTGTGGATTTTAAATAGCTGTTTAGACTTCAATCTGTTCTGGTTACTGTGCTGCAGTAGAATTGTTTTATTTTGGCACTGAGGATCCAAAGGAAAAATAAATGCAGCAGATAAATAATCAGTTTGGTGTAAATCTGCCATAGGTGGTGATTTTACTTAATTTCCAGAGGACTTGAGTCTTACAGAACTGAAGTAGAGGGAAAGCTGATTTTCTTTCTATTCTCCATTGTCCACTGCTGTCTGATTTCCTTCCTCCCTGCTCTGTTTTTGAAGGTTTTGTATGTGTCTGGGAAACAAAAATAAAACAAAAACTTAATTATGTACACTTTTTGCACAGACTTTTACAAGTCATCCATGTACTTTATCTGCCAGAAGCTGACAGTGCATGACAGATGAACACTTTTGCAAACTGGAGGAAAAGATGCCTTTAACTTTCTCAGACTGCTAATATGCCTCATTTTGAAAAACAGCTCAGTGTAATGGTGACTGATTATCCTTTTCCCCCCACCCCTATGATAAGCCTGTAAATACATATATCTTAGAAAAATCCTTTGGGAAAAAGTTTTGTTTGGCAAGTATCTTAGACTTGAGTTTTAGCAGGAGATAGTGGGCACTTGTCATCTTGGATATCTTGTCATATCTCCCCAAATGGGTGAGGTAGGGACAGCCTCCCCACGCACCCTGACCTCACTCTTAGCTCATAACTATTGCTAAACCAGAAAGTATTGGTCCTTTGGAACAAGTCCTGTATGTGCCTGCTATTTCTGTAATTCCTCTCCATAGATTGATCTTCTGTGGAAACAGACTTCAACTGGAAAAAGTGTAATTTGAAATAACTTTAGTTCCTGTTGAAAACTCCATTGACGTTTTGACTTAGTATCAAAGGTCTTAAAGGATATCACTGTTGGAAAAGAAGCAATTCAGATTTGGGATCTTGGGGGTGTGGGAAGAGGAATAATTTTGGTGATTTGAGCCTTTCATGGTTCACTTGCTTCATAACCTACATGCAAGGGAATGGAACTTTCTAGATTAAGCCTCCCCACCCTCAGATTGTTGGCTTGCTTGCCATCAACAATTTACTTTAGGACTAGTTTTTACTGAACTATGAAAATAGTGTTATGTTTACTTAAAGTCCAGTGATAAGTTTTAATAATATGACTTGCTGAAGAAGAAAAGCCATCAGAGAACCTGTCTTGCAGGTTAGTCAGATTCTGTAATGGTGTGATTTTACTTAATAAGGAAAACACTGGAAGTCAGTGTTATTACATAAAACAGATTAAAATTACAGTAGAAGTGTCACTAAAATTATTGAGATCTCATTATGTTGATTTTATTTGTATTTTTCCTCATTATTCGTATAAGAAGACTGTTAGTTATACTGGCTAATGAGGATTTAACCTGGGGTCTTACAAAGTTTATTTTGGCAGTAGTGCAGTTCAAAAGAGAGAGTTTTGCTCATAAGCTCTTTCTGTGAAAATGCTTGGATAGGGAGTGCCTAATTTTGGTTTAATATGATTGTCTATTGCCAAATATATCTTTATCCTAATATATTGTCCTTAATATGAAGTAATATCACACTTGACCTTTTTGAGGGCTAAACTGAGTGACTTCAACAACAGCCCTGTTAGCTCCTTGCAAGTGTTTGGGTTTGCAGTTGAGTGTAACTGCTCTGCATGTTTCTGTCTCTCGCTTGTCTTTACAAACAAAGCAAGTGTGGATTCTCAAGTTTCATTTTTTCATCAAGTTTTCTTTTTTTAGACACAGCATTGTCTCTCTTCCTCCTTCCATCTCCATAGGACATTTCCTGTGTTTAGCCCTTGACTATGTAATTCCCTCTGGCTAAGCATGGTGGAGAGAACATGGTAGAAAGGGCTGGTGTGTTCTACAGTCACAGCATTTCCAAGCTGCCCCATCCAAATGTGTGTACACAAGATGGTACATGAACCACTAACGTGCTGGTTTTCACACCCAGTTGATGTATCTCACGTGGTGTTCTGCAGCAAATCTGCTTTTTACTGATTTCTGTGAAGTTATGATTTCTATAGCTATTGAACATAGATGTGCTGTGCACTAGACACCACTATAAATAAATGCTGGCCGTGTTCATGTGCAGAGCTTTTGCCCTCTGGAGCTCTGACAGCCTTCTCATGAACGCTTTACTCTTGACTGTTCAGCTTCTGCAACTTCTGTTTCTCTTGCTTCTAAATTATTTCATATCTAAAAGCTGGTTTATCTGTATTTGAGAGTAATACACAATGTTTTAAAAATCTAAACATCAGGAGAGTCACAAAAGTCTTGTAACTCTCCTTGGAATGCTTGTTCTTTCGCAGCTTTCTTTTTTTTACATCCTGATAATTGAGATAAAGATTTAAAGGTTCTCTGAAATTGTCTAGCTCAGTAGCTTTTCAAAGGAGTGCCAGGGGCTGACTTGTGATATCACTGACTCCTTTATGTGTATTTTTTTCTTCATTAAAGCATTTCCAATCTCAAGAGTGTGGACTACAGTGGAATAATTGAGGCTAGGCTGGGAAAAGATAATTTAGGTGTTTGTGAATATTAATGCCAAGGCCAGAATGCTTGGTGAAATGAATTGATAGTCTGCTAAGTTACTCAATTGGCCAGATCAAGTGTTGGCTGCCTTAATAAGGATATTTGAACTTCAATTATTATCACCTTGTCTTTGCTTGTGCCAGTTTTTATTTGGTACTTTGGCACCCTTAGTAAAATTAAAAATCTTTTTGCACAGGAAGTCTTCACAACTTTCCCTGTTGGTGGCTGTTGCAGATAATCAGTAACCACTTTATCTGGCAGTGTTTCTCCTATAATCCTGAGACTCTCTGGCAGGCAAGTCTGTGTTAGAATGTACAACTGCATTCTGCTCAGTGTCACTAGAGATGTGTGATTATGGCATGAAAAATTTAGGTATTGTCCATTTCTTAAGCAAAACACTCCAGCTTCTAGGTCAGGAAGGGATACTATTTAGTTTGTTCACGTTTCACTGCTGCTTCATTCTAAACCATAGCTACGTTTGCAGTAGGAACCTCTAAACTTTTCCCTTTTGCCCATCAAATATTTACCTATTTTCTAGCTACTGAATCAAAAGTCTTTGAAACTAAATTTTATATAACTGATGGCAAAAGACTTTTTTTCTCCTCAGAACCAATAATAATAGACTCTGATATCTGCTTGAATGTTGCCATGCTAAGGAACCTGGAAATGTGTTGTATATTACTGATTATTTTCTGGCCCACTGTTGGGCATGCTAATTTTGCATTCTCCTTGCTCCAGTTCTAGGAAGAAAACTCTTACCTTTAATCTATTAAAAAATACCATTTTAGTATGCTTTTCTTAGAGGTCATGTTCTCCTACTGTAAAAGCTCTTGTACTTTGGGGCTTATTTAAAAATGAAAAGAACTTCCATTCTATTAGAAAAGTTTCCTGTTCACCTCCACTTGGGTGTCAGACTTTGATGACTGTGGACAGGGACCATCAGTGACCTTGGGCCAGCCCAGCTGGAGTGCAGCAGGCCCAGGCATGCTGTGATAGAGGGCACTTCTGCATTTCTTGGTTGCGTTGTTATTGACCATAAGTATTTGGATGTGCTCATCCTCTCCTAGAGGATTCTTGGGTGCAGTTCTGGATAATCATTCATCTGATTCCAAGACCTCCCTGGAATGTCTCTTTCTGTATTAGACCACCCTTAACAACAGGTACTTTGATGAAAAAATGATGAATACACTATTTTTTTCTAGAGCATGTTCTCCTTTATTGGACATATGCTTTGGTTTGCTTCAGTTTTGCAGTAGTTGATCTCTTGCAAGGCTTATGGCATTTTGGGTCTGTACCTTCCATTCTACAAAGCATCTGTTTATTTCTTAATTTCTGGACACTGGTGTGTCCAGAGTATGGAACAACCTTTTCTGTGAGAAACCAGGCAGTACTTTGCTTAGTCTCTTGGTAGTGTACTTTCTATGCCTTTAAGAATGCTCATGGGTTTCTTAAAGCAGATGAAAAATAATCAGTATGTTGAAATAAATGAAATCTCATTGGCAAGAGTGATGACACTGCCAAGTAGGACTGTTCCAGTTTGCTGTTCCTCTAAAAAACTGGGTTGTACCAGATGTTAACTGGGTATGATGTGGACTTAAAAGAGGATTAAGGAAGGGATAAGTGTTGATAGTTCACTTGCTGTGTTTTACATCATAATACCTCTTCAGTGCTGTAATACATGTTTTGCAGAGGCTGCAGTCACTCCTGCCTGTGTTCAGGAGAAGTGTTTAAAGCAAACCCCAAAGGCTTGCTGTGCTACAGGTCTGGCCAGTGTGATGTCCTTGCTACTAGAGAATGGAGAGAATTAGTGCATGTGTAGAGAATGGAGAGAATTACAGTGCATGTGCAGAATAATCTTCCTCCTGTGCACCTTCACAGGTCTTACCATTCCTGAGGTGTCCTGCATCAGATTTTGTTTGTTATCTGCTGTTGAATGTCCTCTGATATGTTTATCATCATTCTTTTCCCTCATCCACCGGGCATTTGACTTTTACAATGACTTATCATTAAATCAGTTTCGCTTGGGGGGGAGGATCCTAAATTTTCACTTACTGAAATCAGATTGTTTGCTATCTGTTGAACTAAAGGCTTAAATAAATCATTCTTCATATCTGTGAGTCACTTAGGATTTTGTAAGCGTCACTCAGCTGCCAGCAGCAGTTCTGTCACCAATTCAGCTGTGGCTGGGAGAGGAGGGAAACAGCTCAGGCTGGGACTGGAACGTGCCCAAGTCAGAGCTTCACTGGGGCTGAGGGGTGGCAGGTCTTGAGCAGGGAGTGGGACTTGGCAGTGCTGCCACCAAAGGGTGCTGGGTGATGGCAGTGGGAGGTGAGCAGAGCTGCTCCAAGTGCCTGAGGCAAGGCTGAGCACAGGAAAGTCGTGGCAAATGGGATTTGGCTTTAAAATGCAGGTAGGAGAACAAGTGGCGCGGACAAGACATCTGGATGGGTTTTGGGAGGGGTAGCAGCCTGGTTTCTTTAGTGTTAGTCAGATACTGACAGATGTTTCAACAAACTTAGATTTTCACCTCCCTATATGAAAATCAAGTAATTGATTCAAGTGGTATGGAATACAATTATTATATTAGGACCTTGTAGAATTAAGTGTAGCTGTAATTGTCTCTTGGTAACATTGTTTTTTTTCTGATCTGTCTTTCCTAATGCAGCTGACAAAATCAGTGCAATTTATCCTTGCTGTTTTTCCCTGGGAGAAATTTGATTCAGTCTTTTTTTTTGTTTGTTTTGTTTTTGAGCATCACATTTCTTTTGAACAGTTTAGGATTCAGTGATGGTGAATTGAATCTTAAATTTCCTTCCTGTGCTTTATTTCCTCAGCTCTCCTGAGCTCTTGCATCACTCTTACTTTCATGATGTTTGCAGGCCTTCACAAGGCTTCAGTTGCGAGACAGATGGGGGTGTGTTGTCTAGTAATGTGTCACTCAGCCTCCTGGAGGTCTGATTTCAGCAGTGACAGGCTATTAGAGCAAATTGTGGCAGTCTCTGAGTGCTTATTTTCTAATTGCTCAACTGGTTCTTCAAGGTCATTCCGGTGTGATCAGGCAGTATTGTTTAAACTGATTCCCTCTGTCTGCATGCTTTCTGGTATGAACTATGCTGTGCCGAGATGTTGCATGCCTTATTCTCCAGGAAAATCAATGTTTTGGAAAAGGTGGGTTACTGTGTTAGTAACTCCCAAGAAACGCAAGATATATTTCCTTGTGTATTATCCATTGTAAATAAAATTCATAGTAAGAACAGAAATACTTCACACACAGACACTTTTCTTTATGGTGAAGAGTGCTTTTGGAGATTCACATGTTCCTATCATCCATGTCAGCCTTCCTTATGGCATTTACCTTCATAAAATAGCCTTATAAAACACAGAACATTAAAATCATTAAAAAGGGTACTCAGCAATGAAAAAAAAATAAGGCTTTTTAAAATAAATTTTAAAAGTTAGGGTAATCCAGAAGTGACAGCATCTAGCTTGTCACTTCCACTTGAATTCTCTGCACACAGAGTTATATCTCTCAACATATGGCACAGTAACTAGATCTTGGATGGTCCTTCTGCCATTCTCCAGTCTCTTTAGTAACATGAAGAATTTAGTGCTGTTAGCTGAACTTTGTCATCTCAGGCACTTTCTTGTTACAGACTTTGGATAACTGCAATTTGTGTTTTGAAAGCTTAATAAAAAAATAATAAAAGCAATCATTTGCTCCTCTAGCACTAGTGAAGCACAAAGCAAGCATATTAACATACTGAAATTATTAGTGCAACTCTGAGGTCCTTGAATTTCCTTAGGACTCTTGGCTGAATGTCATCCACCACCAAGATGGTTTGCTAATTTTTCACTTGTCCATTTTCTCTGTAATGTTTTTGTCTTTTTTTTTTTTTTTTTTCCAACAGTGTTTGCTTTGAAACAGATCCTCTAATGCATATTCCATAAAGGCCTTTCTCTTGGAGAATATCTTTTAAGTTCCTCCCTAATGAACATGCAAAAAATAGTTCTTCTGGTTTTGCCGTATCTTTAGCTTTTTTCCTTAATGCTTTTATTTGTTTACTTGCTGTACCCTTACCAATCCTGACAGGCTCCTTCCTTCTTATGTGCCTCAAGAAAAGTATAAAAACTACAACTAAATCCTTTTTTTCTTCCCTAAATTATTTGTGAGACTGTCTTGTATTTTTCCCCCTGTTTTTAGCTTGCTATTGTTTGAGCCTCATTTGGGCAACTTTTACAAGATTCTTCTAATATTTTCTCTAATATGTTAATTAGCCATCTCCTTCCTTGCCTGTCATGTCATTATTCATCCCCACTTAAGTCTTTCTTTTTTTGTGATTTTTTTTGTTTCCTCTAGGCCTCACTTACAATGTCTTATATCTCATTGTCTACAGACAAGTTTTTGATGATTCTCTTTGTTGCCTCCTATTTGTCTAATTCCTCTCTTTAAATTCATTGGTGTTTGTTCCTCTTGCAGATATTTAAGTCAGTATTAAATTCTGGGGGAGGGTTGCACTAATATTTTTAAGCAAATTCTGCACAATGCTTAGGATCAAGAGATGTCTTTTCTGACAGCTCTTTTCATGAAACAGTCATTCCTGATATTCAGTATTTTGTCTTGGCTTCCTGTGACATTTAGTGGATAACAAAAACCTCCCATTGTTTTTGTCTTCACTTTTGTAGCATTTCTGAGTACCTTTAGCTTGGTCGCTCAATGCCTGCATGTTTCAATGTGATGGCTCATGTATTTCTCATTATCACAGTCTTGAATGTAAAGAAGGTAAATGTACTCCTTTAATGAATAAGTAGTGGCTTTAGATAAATATCTCTTTTTAATAATTTTCTCCAAGAAAGTGTTTTTAGCTGCAGATAACTGTTTCACTATAAACTTTCATACTGGTTTCTTTATTTTTGACTGAATATGCATGCCAGTAACCAGTGGAGGTTATCCTCCAGACTGGAGGATATCTTTTCTTGATGAAGACTTGTTTTTATCAAACAAACCGTATTTTTCCAATTTTTTTGGAAGTGTCTGAATAAAAATAGGGAACTTGTTCCACATCAGCATTTTTGTTCCCATAATTTTAGACCTGAGATGCTTGACTTGCATATGAGGGTTTCTTTCTTAAATATCTACTCTGGAAAGGTAGCATGGGGTATGGAAGTGAAGTTGTGTGATTTCTTATTGGTATTTTCTCCAGCAGTTATTTGACAATCCCCCACTTTGCCTTTGGAAAAATGCAGCTGAAGGCAGTGGCTTTACAATAATTTCCCTGTCTCTGAACTGAGCAGTTGGGAGTGCTGTGAGATGCATAAAACTGAAGGATGCTCCTTTGCACTGAGGACAGCTCCAGTTAGAGTTCGTGGTTTGGGCACAGGGCAGAGGTGCTTTCTGAATCCTGTCATTATAACACACAGGATCTGGGGGTTCTTGATCAGACAGACTGGTTTCATTGTGGTCTTTAGAGTAGTCTTAGAAACACTAATACCCAACAGCAGTAGGTGGGAAACCGGAGGGCAAAAAAAGAGTTTAGAAAAAGCATGTGAAAGGTGGAACAGAGGCATGAGATACCTGATATCTGAAATTCAAAAGCTCAACCAGTGCTCAAGAAGAAGGAGAGACTAAAATAATCAACTGACTTTATTTCTACTTTCCCATTTTGTAAAAATGAAATGCCATTTCTTCAAGTTGGCGCGATCTAGAGTTCTTCATTGTCACTGACTTGAATTCATACATTGTCTTGACTTTACCCTTGATTTAGTGTCCTCAAGTAGTGCTGTGGGAAAACACTTGGGGCTTGTAAAAGGCATTTCATTGCTGTCTGGTGTAGTGTCTGTGGCACTTGTGTAGAAGAGATCTCAGAGGCTTCATGAGTTATAACCTGGGGCAGGAGGGAGGCTGCTGCAGTGGAGTAGCTGAATGCCACTGGCAGCCTTGCTGTGGAATACTCTTCTGGTTAACACTGCATATTTTTCTAAGCACTATGATATTCAACTTTCAAAAGGCAAGAATCTTTGTTAATTGTTTTGATTTATAGTAGAAGCTCAAAAGCTAAATGCAAGCAATCAAATACTGAAGAAAAAATGTGGTTTTGTTATGACTTTTCTGTTTTCCTGTATCAGTTCTTTCAGCTTGGAGTTGCTACTGAAACAGCTGTAGTGCAAAAAGTTGAAAATCCAAACTTTTGCATCTGTAGAACTTTTTTACAAAAGAAAAGGAGATTTCTGTCTCTGCGGTTGAATGATGATTCAGATTTAAAAAGCTGTTGTATCAGTCTTCAGATACTGAGGAAGATTTTGTTTAATTTTTACAGAGCTCTTTTAGCAATAAACTCAACTACAGTAATCAATCTGTTGTTATTTTTCCAGGTTTCACTAAATGGTACACAGTTTACAGACAGTTCTGTTGGATCAGAATTCACGGGTGTTTCTCAGGTATGTGCAGTCAAATTTTGTGGGTATGTATAAAAGCAGAATTATTTACTAAGGGAAATTAAGCATTATTAAAGATGCTAAATCAAACTCTTCAAAAAGAATGCTGTGTGAGATTGAGATGTTGCTAACTGAAGTCAGTTTCTGGTTATCTCCTATTTGAGCTTTAAAAAACAGTGGAATCTTTTTTTTGAAGTCAAATTTTATTGTTATAGTATGCTTGAAATTGGGCCTGGACGTTAAAAAAATCTATGCAGTTTTATGGTAATAAAGTTATTCTTGGAAATAAATCTAAATACATAGCAGAGATGCAGTTATTTCTGTTCCAACTTGTCCTACTTCCAGCTTTCATTTATGAAAGTTGCATCTGAACATGTTTCAGAGACAAAGTGAGCCTGGGTGTTTTTCTTGCAGAGATGCATCCCACATTTTTTGAAGCTCGACTAGTGGAAAAATATCCTGCTTTTCAAAAAATGTGTACTTTGCTCTGATGACACTGAAGAGACATACAAATGTGACCTAATTGCAAGCTCTCCTAATCCAGCAAGAGTTTACTGCTCATGTTGAAATGGTCACATGAACAGTCACTGCATTCATCATGCTTTAAATAAATAAGAAACTGCAATTTATAGCTTCATTTTAGTAGGACAGAGTCATAGCAGGTATTAGAGATTCTTATGATTATGATTTAGATTTGTTGATTTTGTTGAAGTTTCAGTTTTGATTCTTGATTTGCATTGTGCTCTAGGAACCAAAGGCTTTGAGATTCACATATCTTGTAAATGTGGACCCAGTGGGGAGATTGTTAGGGTTTCACTGAGTGTGGCCAAAACAAAGACTGTTGTTCCTGCTGCGTTTGCCATGGTTTTTTAGTGATTGTGGTGCAGCTTTAAGGAAGTTACACACACACATCTTAGCTTCTGAAAGTCCCTGCAGCGTGGCTGAGGCATGTTTGCCATGACCTTTACCTTTGCAAAAGAGTAAGTGTCAGGTTGTCTTAGCTTCTGAGATTTTACATTTTTGTCCTCTTCCTGCTTGTTGGAAGATGTCCTGCAAATGATGTTCATAAGGATTTGTCTGAAAAATAGCTATGAAGATGTCATCCTTCTGACAAGGACTCACCTAATCTGGCTTAAAAAAAATTGATTTAAGAAGGAAACTTGCAGGGCTAAGGGATAAGCAGCCATGGCCTCCTGCACGCAGGGGTTTTAGGCATGAATGAGATCTTCAGTTGAGTGCAGGTCAGCCAAGAGCAATGTCTAACCTGGGAGATCTGTTGGTGCTTGTAGAGCCTATAAAGGCGTTGGTCACCCCGGCCTTTCAGCTGGCAGAGGGAGTCTTCCTACATGAGAGCATTTTCTAAAAACCTGCAATAGACTCCTGGGGAGATTGTGTTCTTTTTCTTGTCTTAATGCTTAGGTGCAAATTCTAGAAGCAACAGAGTGAGCAAAGGTTAGCTGTTCTTACTAAATCTGTCAAATTTCTCATGAACTTTTGAAAGATAGGAAGATATCTATGGAGATGAAATCAGTCTGTCTTTGGGTTTTTATGTCTAGAATTCTTAGTTTTCCTTTCCATATTGCTGAGTCTGTCAGTTTTACAAATGTGAAAAACACAAAAATCAGTGTTTGTAATGCTCTGCTGTTTTTCTTTAGATGTCAGCACTAGAGAATTGATTTGTTGTTGCTGTGAAGACAAGAAGACAGTGAATTATGGTTTAGCTTGACCTGGTCCTTTGCCCTAAAGAACTGTTCACCTGTTCCTGTGCAGTTCAGCCTTACAAGATCTTTAAAACTATTTTTTTTGTTAATATTGAGATTGGAGCAGTATTAAGAGCAGTGCTTGAATTACTTAGAGTTTGCTTTTTCTTTGAGAAAGAATTAAACTATTTTGATGCTTACATAGAAGGTGTTGTTAATTAAGGCAGAGTTAGCAGTTGTAATAAAATTGGGCAAATCTGTGATTCTGCCATTACATGATATTTTGTTCCAGTCATCTCTTGTGTCTCATAAAATTGGGTTCTCTTTGTCTTGTGCTGCCTAAGTTGTTTTTGACTATCAGCCTTGGTGGAGAATCAGCATTGCATGGCTGAGCCATAGTTTCATGCACTGTAGCATCTTTGAAAAGAATTTGGGTTTTGAAGTACCTCTGTCCTTGTAAGTTGCCAAGTCTACTTGATTCAATAGCTGATAGTAGGGAAAACTCTACTGATTTGTTTTGTTGAAACTGATTTAAACTTTTATTTTGTAATAGGCTTAGCTGAATGTGACTTTGTTTCAGGTAGTATTATAAAAGGAAGTGTCACAGAGCTTAAAAGAAAAGATATTTTTCTTTTTTATCTGTAAATGGTGACAGTAAAAGTAAATATCCCTTTTTAATTTTACTTGCTAGATTATTACATCTAGGCCAAAATATTGTAGAGGAAAATAGTTTAGACCATGCTCCTTGAAAACTTCTTTCTAAATGGGAATGTATTAATAGTCAGAATTGCCTGCCTTATGGATATTCAGACTGCTGTGTTTGTTGAGACACTCCAAGTATTTACCATTTGATAATGACTAGTAAAATATGTGTGTTGTTTTATGGGGGTTTTGTTGTTAGTTTCAAATATCAGAATATCTTTTCTGACATGTATCCTGTGAATAACCAGTTATCTATCAAAACCTTTGTTTGTAGACCCCATTTACCTTTGGCTTGGGCCAAAGGGCACCATATACAACTGGCGAGCATTGTCTTCTTTGTAGAAGTGAACGGAAAGATACTTCGCTTTCAGAGAGCGGAATCAAGAATTCCAGCAAAACAGCACTTTCCACATCTCCAAAAGCAAACAATATGCTGCATCTTCCACTGTGGGTGTGTCCAGACTGTCGAAGAACAGTCGAAAAGGAGGAGAGGCACGCTACAATAGAGCAGTCTCTCGTGGTAAGTTCAAGTACCTCAGTAGCCTGAGAAGATGTTTAGTTATGGGCTGCGTGTCACTTTGTGCTTTGGAACCACTGGAGCTGTAAATGCTTAAAAAGCATTTTAGGTGATTTTGAGATGGCTTTATTTAAACTGAAGAGGAAAGTTGTTCCAAAAGTGAGGAGTTCTGGTTCTGAGTTGAGAAGTTTTAAGTAGAGCAGGGTTTGGATCTTTGTTTTACTGAGGTTTTTGCTTTTAATTCATTGGATCTCAAGCTTTGTCCTTATCCTCTGTACTTAAATACAATTTCTTCTACTTTTACCAGCATGAGCTTACTCATTACTTGTTTTTCTATTCTGTATGCTCATACTGCATTTTCCTCTCTTTGTGAAGTAAGCTATCTGAATTTTCCTTTTTCTTTCAGTGAACTTCTTGAGTCACTGCACTTGCACTGACACCTTCCTGCAGATTTCTGAGTTTTGCTGTCTTTTCTTTCCTGTATTCTTTAATAAAGAAGCACAGCTTTGCATAGCATGAATGTAACAGTTTCTTAGTCTTGGTAGCACTGCAAGTACCAATTTAATATGTGGTGCTAATATTTCAAGTTGTGAATCAACCTCATGTAAGAGCTGTGCTTAATGTTGCAGGAAGATACTAAAAGTTAATTGACAGGTCCAGCAAAACCTCATTAGAAGTAAACTATGTTATACTGCAGAACCAAGTCTTCATGACTGACCTGAGAAGTCACACACTTGGGATAATTGGAAGTACTGTTGATTCCAGCTGACACCTCCTTGCAGAGAGCTCACAGGCTGTGCACACACCCATAGGCACATACAGGTTTTTATTTCAGTAAGTCACTGTGAAGAAAGATTGTATGGAGGGTGTTATTACACTTATGTTAAAAGTATGGTTAAGGATTTTTTTTGTGAGGAAAGTTTAAGAGTATATCACTTGTATACAGCTTGTGTTTCCAGATAATGTTGCTATTAACAAGGGTAGTAAACTAATCAAAACAGGTTACATCTAAGGAAATTATAGTGGTGGTGTAGTGGTAAACACATCCTAGAGAGTTCAAAGCACAGCAAGACCGAGGCACATTATTGTTCAGTTGAGTCAAATTTTTTGACATATTTAAGGAACTAGTCAAGAAAATGAGTGTCCTAGATGTGCAAGGAAGACAAGATTTGCTTCCTGCGTGTTTTGTTAAGTTACAGATACACCAAGTGTAAAGAAAAATTCACCTTGTTTTTTAATTTGGCAACAGGTTTCTTTTCAAAGAGTAATTTTTAAAAGCAGATAGCACATAGATTTTCCAAGGTTGGAAGCTTGACTTAAAAAGGCAACTATATGAATTAGGTGGCTAGTCAAATTAGAGAAGCCAGCTGGGAAAAAAAAAGCCAAAATTAGCTTAAAAAAATTTACCAGTGACTGCAAGTCAGAATACAGGTGGTTTGCTGTAGATGTTCCTGTGTTCAGGTTGCTTGGTAGCAGCTGCATGCAGGCTTGTTCTTACCTATGTCTGCATCCTGATCCAGGATTTGGGGCACAAAAAAAACCACCTTCAGTCACAGTACTGATGTGAGAGAGGTCTGTGCCAGGGAAATCTGGTGGAAGACTTGGGAGGGCACAGGAGAGAAGCATGGCATGTGCTGGGGCTGGAGCACAGAGAAGGGAGAGAAACTGCAAACCAAAATAGCAGCAGTCTTGGGCGAGTGGTCTGTGTCATCTGCTGGAATTGAGCAGCACTGTGCACAGGAGATTGCAGCCATCTCCAATGGCAGCAGCTTTCTGACATCCATTGCTATGAAATACTTTGTCTGGCTGTTACAAACAGGGAGATTTTAGGATTTTTACTAGAAGGGCTTGTTAAACTCCGGAAGCCAACCATACTGTTCCGTGGAGACTGAAGAGATAGTGCTGGTTTATGATGAAGTGTGGATGATGCAAGCCTTCCTTTAACTTAGTTCATTGTTTATGCTGAAGTACATAAAGGTGATAATTATAGCCAGTGTACTTTGGTCATTAGAAATGAAGCTTTGTTTGTATCATTGGTCATCTCTGTTCATCTCTTGCATTTATTGGGCTTTTGAAAGAGTAATTCTTTGTGCCTGATTGAGTCGCCTCCCAAAACACATGCAGCACTATGAGTTACCACTTTAACTTTTGTCTGCTTAATAACATTTCAGACCTTACAAACTGGGTTATTTTTTTTTTTTCCAGAGCCAAGATTTCCTTTTGCACATGCCTCTTGGAAACAGTGGATCACAGCAGGAATCTGTAGGAGGAGGAAGAATAACTGTTGGCGCACAGACAGTGCCTGCTGCAGATCTTAGCAATTCCTCTCCTTCAGACATAGCATGCAACTGTGAGGCCTGTAATGAACGCAGGTAAGAGCTGAACTCAGCCTCAGCAGCACAGTGGTTGTAGTCAGACTTTGGCAGTGTTGTAGCTTGTTTGTAGGCGTGTGCTTAAAGTATTGAAACAGTAATTTCTGGATGTCAGTATTTACCCAGTTTCATACTTTATTCTAGGCATTTTCAGATGTACTTTTTTTTTTTTTTCTGGAATAGTAGGAGTCAATACACTTATGTGATGCATACAAACAGAGGGTAATTATTTTTGTCTTCAAATGCAGAGAAAATTCAGCAGAGCCTGAACGTGAACCTCAGCAGCTACAGAATTACTGGTCTGAAGTCAGATACATGGTCCGGTGTATTTATCGTCAAGCTGGGACCCCTCTGGCAGATGACCAAGACCAATCGTTGGTACCAGATAAAGAAGGCATGAAAGAGCTGGTGGATAGGTATATTACTTCAAAGAAGATTAATTCTATTTTATTCAGGATTTTTCAATACTGGTTTGAATGCATGGGAAGCTATTAAGTTCATATGCTGTTTGCAATAGGAATATAAATTGCAATAGGAATATAGTGCTGTTTGCAATAGGAATATAAATTTCATATAATTATGAAAGGGTCCCAGAATGTTATCCTTCAAAAGGCCTTATTCATAAGACAGTGTTAAGTTTGAATTGCCCCATGTGAAAATCTTACCTTGTGGAACTAACTTGAGTTAGGTGCAAAGACTACTACTACTTACTGTGATTGTAATACCTGGAAGAAATTTTATAAAAATAAAGAATCTGATCACTAGATGAGGCAGATTCCAATTTCATTCTTATTTTAGAAGTCACAATTGTAGCTTTTTAAGGTGTTGAAGTGAAAATGGGCTTAATGAGATTCTCAGTGGTGGGTTTTCTGCTTTTAAGAATACTGTGGCAAACCCTGAAGGGCTCCAGTAGGATCATTTCAGTTTCTCTCTAACTCCATCTGTGGTCAAGGAGTTTTTGTTCTCCTTGGTTCCATATATGCTTAATATTGAGATCTGAGCAGTTTGACCAGCTGAAGTTTTCATGTGCCATTTCTAGTTAAACCTAAATTCTGGTGAGGTAAAGACACGTTTGAAAGAGAAATTAATCTAGCACTGCTGTTACTATGACTGCACACCTGAACTGGCTTTAGTAGAGAATTAAATAAGCATATTGCTCTTTGTTTATATAAAAACTGTTTAGTTTCATATGTGAGTTGTGTGTGAGCAGAGCAATATAATGTTCCTCCCTGTTAGTCACACTTTGTTTATTCAAGTGATCAAAACATGCAATATAGGCTTGGAAATCAAAGATGTTTAAGTGTTGCATAGTGTGTGTGTAATTAAAACTGAATCACAGCTAATGTGGTTATTGATGTTATGAATCTCCTTAATGGAAAAATTTTGGAAATCAGAACATAATACCGTGTAACTTCCTTACATACTCAATAGCTTTCATTACTCAAAACTGTTTTTCACTTTTGAGAAAGATTATTACAATACAAAGACAGAAAGAGGATTTCAAGGAAGGAAACGTTAAATGCCAGTTGGATTGTTTTTTGGTTGAGTTTCTTATGGTCTATAAAATGAAAAATAAAAAAATAATACGGTTTGGGCAGGCACCCGTGTGTCCAGTCTGTAGTGCTAATGTCATGCAGATTTTTTTTACAAAGCTAGTCAATGTAGGTATTGAATGCATTAAATAAAAAATCTTCCATTTAGGTAGCATGCAGAAGACCATGCTGTGGCTGAGTAACCCTGTTAAAAAGGCAGAAATTCCCACTTCCATGCGTTGCTGTTGTTAGACACAGCTGGCAGAAAATGGAGTGTCTGGTTGTCTTTGTTGGAATAAGTAGTGGTGCCAAGTAATGTTCCTATTGTATGTTGGAATACTTGATGGCAGTATGATAGAACTGTTTTGTGAGTGGTGAGGGAAAAGCATGGATTAGATAGCTGCAGACTTCTATTCATCTTACTCTTAAGAACTTACCCCATTCATTTCTTCTTCCCACCTCCCTGTGCTGTAAAAAACCCAAAGCATTCTGTGCATGCTTAAACTCCATGCACAGAAATTTAGAGTGAAATTGAATTATTTAAAGTGGTTCAAAGCAGCCATCATGTTCAGTTTTCTTCTGTAGGCACTAATTTGTCACATGTTAAGAACAACATAGAGAGATTGTGAAGAAGCTTATCTGAAGAGTCTGGGTGCCTGCACGGTTGGATGCAAATGGAGTTAAGATTTTGAGCTTACAAGTTGAAGTGAAATTCTAAATCCTAAATAATTTTACTCCTCAGGTGTGCAGGCATGCTATTCCTTAAGGTACACAGGAGCTCAGTCCATACATGTAGAAGTAGGGGACTGGACTGTGTTCTTTGAGATTTAAGGTAGTTCTCTAAACCTGAGCCACTGAGGTTATTTTTGATGAGGATAATGATAACTGGTAAATACTCCTAGGAAAATGAAAACTGTTGATTACATGCTCTTTTTTTTCTTTTGTGTCACAAATATTATAAAAATCAAGGCTTTGTGAAAGAGATCCATACCAGCTTTACCAGCGGCTGGAGCAGCAAGCTAGGGAGTACGTGCTGGAAATGAAGGTTCGCCTGCTCAGACACTTGTCCCTGGGCTCTAAGGTTGCGTCGACGTTAGCGACAGAAGGGCCACCCCAGGCACAGCAGTTCATCTCTCTCCTGCTTGAAGAGTACAGTGCACTCTGTCAGGCAGCCTGTACAATCAGCGCCTTCCTAGTTACTCTGGTAAGACTGAAAAAACAGCCTTTGTGCTCCTGCTTGCCAGGGCTAATGCGGGCAGAGTCGTTTCTGTGCTCTTTCAGGTGTCCTCTGTGGCTGTAAATTGTAAGGTTCTTTTTGTGTTCGTCATTGGAGACAGGGAGATTCTTAAAATGCAGTTAAATATTCAGAAGTGTAGACTAGGCATGTCTTACAGTGGCTTGATGAAATTTTTTTTGTTCACAAAGAAAAAGGTGGGATGTTGTTTATGGCACTTAATCTGAAACAAATCTTCAAGCTGATTTATGAAATACTAGGTAGCCTAATGTGGAAAACACTTCTCTGATAATCTTTAATGGTCTCTTCACAACCATGATCAAGTGGCACCAACTTCTATGTGCAGCACTAACTTAAATTGTTTCCATGTTCAACTTTTCATTCACAATCTAGAATGGCTACTTGAAGAGATTGTGTTGCCTCAGACTTAATCTGCAATGTAATTGATTATTTCTAAGGTTCTACCTTTAATGCTTTTTTGCCATCTGATTGGGATGTTAGACTTGGGATTAAATTTTTGGGTATAAAATAGGCAGTAGCTTTAAAAATTTTTTCTTGAGTCACTGTCAATTGGGTGAGTAATACAATAAACAAATTCTGTAATTGTATTTATTTAAGGTCTTAGAAAGTTATTAATCCTGTTTTGTTATTAATCCTTTCTTGTGCATCCTTTGTTAATGTCATCATCTTGCCCATCCCTTGTCTTGTGTAAGCTTTGTGCAAGGAGAAAAAAAAAGGTGGCAAAAATGGGGAATTTGGATTTTATTGCCAATTAGGTGAAAGTGCTGTCTGGATGGGTAAAGAGAGGAAAAAATAGATGGGGCTTACACTATCATGGCCAAGGATATAAAGTGGAGAGGAAGCAGAGTTTTATTACTTCGGTAGAGCTGTCAATAAAATTAAATTGGTAAAGCAGGAAGGTGTTTCTGCTAAGAAACTTGAGCATATCTGATGGGTTTTTTTTTTTTTTTGTTGTCTATGCTCTGTATTTGCTGTTGTCTCTATTATCTTTCCCAGCTTTATCACTCAGGTACAGACATGAGGTCACTCCCATCTCCTGTTTATTGGCTGCTTTTAACAGTCACTAAGTTTCTAACAAGGTGCTTGAGAGAAGGTTGCTCTCGAGGTTGTTTTGCATTGCAGTTTGTTCAGCTGCAAAGCAAATGGTTTGCAGTGCATCTCAGCTTTGTCCAAGTGGATCTGCCGATAATGAACCCATTAATGCCAGAATTACACAGCTGATCAGAAAATAACCACTGTATACCTTTTTCCTGGCAATTACTGTGAACTAGTAGTTATGAAAATGAGTAGGTATGTGAGATTGAAATAATAGCCATGAGAAAACAGAAGCTGCTTGAACTCCATAGTTCAACCCCTTTCCTGACAAAACTAAAAGTAAAATAAAATTTTTCTCCTCTTTTAAAGAATGAAGCATAAGAAAACACAAAATATGGCAGATTTTTGTGTTTTTCCTTCTGCAGCCCAGTCAGTACTGAGAACGTCTTTTTACTAAGCTGTGACCTTGAGAAACTGGAATGTGAGAATGTGGGATACTCTGTCTCTCTTGTCATGTATTTCTTAGATTTATTAAATAACCTTTTTTGTTAAATTGAGTAGTATGTCACAGCTTGCAGTACAGGTAGTAGGGTTGCTAATTTTTTCAGTGTGCATGGGTGTTTCCTCTCAAGATACCAATACACTATGGAAGAAGGAATCTTTTCAGCTAAAATACATAGCAGGCAGCCAAGATTTCTAAACTTAGTGCTGCCTTCCTTTAAGGATGAAAGCTTTGCATGTAGTGTACTGTAGAAAGGCATATAATGCCTGGAACCCTCCACCTGTGAGAAACTGAGCTCTCAGTGAAATTATGAATAGTTGTCCTGCCTTTCAAAGGAATCTGACTTCAGTAGCAGAAACTAAAGCTTTGTGCCCCACCAATGCCGGGAATGACAGTTTATAGTGACAGCAATTTGGAAAAGACTCCGGTCAGTACAGGAGGGCCCTCACGTACACAGCATGCAGACTAGAGAAGAAAACTTTCCTGATGCTTCTTTGTCAGAAATTCCATAATTTGCACAAACTGGTACACAAGAGTTTGTAGATAAGTGTTGATTGTTTTGTTGACAGCATAATATGGAAATTCTTGAGAAATCAGCCTCAGTGAACCTTGAGAAATTGTTAGCATTTTATAGAAATTTAAAATATTTTGAAGATATGATAGTCAGAATGAAAAAGTACATGTGTCTTGTGCAACTCAAAAAGCCCCACCACCCACCCTTCTTAATAATAATACTTTTAACTTAGTTGGGTTTTTTTAATGCTGGTAATCTTGTCTTCAGGTCTGATAGAATTATGTTTTGTTGGTTTACTTTTTAACCCACTGTTATTAAAAAAACTTTAAAATTACAGACAACAATGGTATTTCTGTGTGCTTAGGGTTGTAGTACTTAAGGCCCACTTGCTGATGTGAGAGCCAGAATGCTTGCATTTAATTCTGCTGTGTGGTTGAGTCCTGGTGTAGAAAACCTGCATACTGCTGGCTTTACGTAGGAAACCTTGCTGCCTTAAAAAGTATATTATACGTGTTTTGAATTCTTGTGTTGTCATGATAATAGTTTTAAGGTTTAGCTCTTGAAATTACATACAATTATGTGTTAAATAACAGCAAATACAAAAATGTTCTGCTTACCAAAGGAGTAAGCTGTTGGTCATGTCTGTTTAGAGAACTTCATTCTTTAAACTGTAGCTGAGGAGAACTATTAATTTGATTTTATGTCAGTTTTGAATAAAGATTATATGTTGACATTATATATGTGTCTTATACTAGTTAAGGTCAAAAAACTGAAAAATAATCATAAATAGACAATTGTTTGATAAGAAAACCTGAGAATTACAGGTTCAGATCATAAAATGCATCCTTTTGGTACAGAAATGAAAGGGAACTTCAAATAATGTAGACTGATTTTTTTTTTACATTATTTTTTTTCTTAAATTCATGACAATTTAGAAGGAATGATGCTATGGTTATTTAAGTCATTAAAAATTGCTTCAGTTCTGAGGGTTTGGGTTTTAAAACTGCGTAAGATCTGAGCTGGTTCGTAAAGACTGTAGGCTGGAAATTAGACTTTAAAAAAATCCTTGCCTTATACAGAATATAGGTTTTCTTCCTTAACCCTGGTTTATTTCTGATTGTTTTATCATTATAGGAAAATGAACATTTGAAGAAATTTCAGGTGACATGGGAATTGCACAACAAGCATCTGTTTGAAAATTTGGTATTTTCTGAGCCACTCCTGCAGAATAGCTTGCCAACGCTGGTGTCACAGCTAAGGTAGAGTTCAACTTTTGTTTTGTGGTTTCAAGCAGAGATGAAAACCCATGTTTGCAACCACAGCATTAAGAAATATATGCTGCTACAATTGAATTGGTAAAAATCTTTATGGATATCTCTTGAAAAGAGTGTTGTTGATTGAGCTGGCTGCTGTTAAAACTTGCTTGTCAGAAGAATTACAGCCCTAATTTGCTTAGTTGTAGGTTACTCAATAAAATGACAGCATCTTGTGTAAATACTGATGGTATGACTGAATAGTACTGTTTTCAGTTATCAGACATTGCTGCAGTTTCTGCAGCTCTGCAAGCAAATTAAAGCCTCATTACCTTCTACTTCCCATAGTGCACAGAACTGGATTTGGAGTTTTAAGCATCTTTTCACTGGAGAAACCTCCTTGCTGTATGCTTGTAGGTCTCATGGCTTTAAAGCTCCTGAGGCATTAAGTTGTCTGTTTTCTTAGTAGGGTTGCTCTGCTTGTAATTTGGGTACTGCTGAAGTGTTTGGGTTTTCTAGGGAAGAGGTATTAATAGAATTTTCTTTACCCTAAGTCTGAACATTTTTAACATACAGTCATGGGTGGTACATGTTGACCTCTCAGTCTTATTTGTGATGAAGACACATTTTTGATCTGTGTACACCTGGTTTAAAGGTAGCAGTTTGACTAATACAAGAGATGTTGTGCACAGTGAATAAAAAATTTCTTTTGAGTCTTCCTTTTGCTAGTGGATACTGGAACGGAATAAATGAGACAAAAAAGTTGAATTTTTGCCACACTTAGCAAGAAGTCTAAGGTCCCTCATAACTTACCTGATTTATTTAGATGAAACTGGGTTAATACTGAAAGCCTTTCTCCCCCTGCCCCAACAGCTGATTTTGTTGCTGTGTTCAACAGCATGTACATTGTGTGTTTTTCCAGTGATCTGTGGCTTCTTTTTCTGTGATTATCCTTCAGCGTGTCCATGCTTTTTGACAAGGCCTCTCTGTATCTCTTTACTCCAGCAATGCTGACTATATAAAAGTATTTATTTTGCCTTTATCTGCAGAACTGAGAATGGTCTTAGTGAGCTTTATGGTTATTTCTTAACAAAAGCATTTTTCATTCCTGTACTTTTTCTGTGCTACTGCAATTAAAGTCAGAGCAACTGACTTTAAGTCAGAAGTTGTGTTTCTGCTGTCAGTGTGGTGAAGCCATCTTCAAAGCTTACAAATATGAAATCAGAATCTCTTCCTGCAGGACTTTCTTTGCCAATGCATTTTCTGGGTAGTTTATGTGAAACACCCTTGAACTTAGGGTTTTGCCTAGTTTGGTTGACATGAATCATTTTTTGACAGGAAAGGTTCAGCACAAGCTTCCCATTTCTAGGTTATTTAGTGTATGTCTTGTTTTTCTTTGATAATCATAGATTTTCATTGTGTTCGTGGTCTCTCAGGATTTTGTTATTGAGTTCTCTGTGTTTTGAAGTGGCAGAATTAGATTTCCCTGGGAAGGATATGTTTCTGCCTTCCACTGGAAATTAGTGGAGAAGTGCTCCATCACAGAAGCCTCACGTGGAAAAGCAGGGATCAGCCTAGTCCTCTGGACATTTGGTGAACAGAGATCCACTTATGTGCAGCAGATAAATTATTGCCAGAGTTTTTTTTGCAAAGAGCAGTGGCCTCATTATTTTCTCTTCCTGAAGAGAAATGTGAAATGGCATTTTGACATCTCAGCTTTGCTTAGATTTTGGGTGTTCATCCTTGCTTTCATCCTTTGCTTAAATCACTAAATTTTTTGTATACCTCTGGCTTTTTCAAAATATGTAGTTGGTGTTCTGTGTTTAGTTCCAAGGTTGCTTATCAGATGTCGGACTTGAAAAGGTTTTTGCATAGGGAGGTTTAAACAGCAGCTTTGTGGGGATGGAGTTTGCTTAGCTGATACAAGATCAGCTGTGTCAGTATTCCACAGCTGACAGGGGGCATCTGCTGGGGTAAACTACCAGGGTCTTCATGTGTTGTATCTTGTTTGGCTACAGAGTCAGCATCTGTGGCTTGTTTAGGAGGCAGCTCGTCTACACAGTCTGCAGACCAAGTGTAAGGGCTGTCCATGGCTTAGCAAGAGTTAATTAGTCGGCAGGGCTTCCAGGTCAGACACAGCATCCTGTAAGGATGTATTTTCATAATGAGTGTTAGAGGAAATCCAGTTCTTTCAAAGGTGAGTGGGTAGTACTTCCTGATGAAGGTGTCAATATGAAGAGTTTCTTAGAGGTTAAATAATATTGATTGGGTTAAGATGCTTCTGGTTACATGCAGCCTCTGACATGCTTTCTGAATTCACCACACTGCTTTATTGGGATGTGGTGACCAATGAAGTGACCAATATTTGGGACTTCACTGTCCCCTTTGCTTTTGAATATTTGGTGGTGAGAATATGTGCAGAGCTTCGGTTACATGCCGTTGTCCCAAAAAATGGTGTCCCTGATCAAGATATGTAGGTGTACAGTTTGTGAACAGGTATGGCTTGGAAGTCTCAGTTACTTGAAAGTGAGCAATTCTTGTTAAATTTTATGTAAGTGTTATCCTTTTTATTACCCTTGCTTTTACTGCAGTCGAGGAGCATACTCCACCTCTGTTTAGAGGGCTGAAATGTTAACTAAATTGTTACTTTATACTTGCCTTGGGGGGTGAAAGTGTATTTACTAGGATCGTGTTACCTTTACTCAGAGTTACAATAAAAAATTAAAGTGTAAATGCTGTTGCATTGCTAGAACAAATTTTTTTTTTAAATTTACTTCTTTTCCTTCTAACTTGAGCATATTTTAAAAAGTATTTTGTGTACAACTACTGTGTGAAAGAGTAGTACTAGTCAGGTGCAGTTATGAGAACAAATTACTGATTTTTATATAGTAGGGATTTAATGTTCACATAATTACATAATACTAGAAATAGAGGTTCCAAAAAAAGTAGTAAGATGTGGTCTAGTAACAGGAGTTGGCAGTGTTTGCACTAATAGTAAGAAAGTGTTGTATCATGAAGGCACTGTATCCCTTGGAATTTCTTTTTGTGCTCTTCAACCCATAGATATCCCAAGTTTTAATGTGCAGAGTTGCTTGTGCACATTAAGTGGTTGTGTTGCAGATTCTGGGCAAAAACAACAAAACAAATTTGAATTTATTGGCAAATTCACACTATCAGCTGTAACTTGGTGCTTACTGAGTTGTCTGTTTGCTCAGCTCTTCATTATGCTTAATTGCCAAGAGGATAGTTCTTTGCCAGGTGACGGGCAGGACTATGTGGTTCTGAGGTTGGGTTGCCATCCTATTGCAATGAGAATTTATAACCTTCCTGAAATGCTGGAACTGAGCTTAAATATCACATTTTGTGATGCTTCAGTTTTGGTTTTTTGGTACTGGCTTTGATTGCTACACAACCTCTGTGACTAATTAATTATCACACAGCTTCTCCTTAATTACTGAGTGGAAAAATGTTGTAAAGCTTCAGTTTATTTGTGTCACTTGACAAGTCATTACAATTCAGTGTGGTTTAAACACATGTTATTGAGTAGAATTTTGTCTTCTATTATTTGTCAAGTCATTGTATTGGGAGTTGACATATTTGCTTAAGAAGCATTATGCTGTGCAAAGATGCAGCAGTAGGAAGGGAGGTAAGTCTGTCTCCTGTTTCTGGGGCTCCTCACAGGCACAGTCAGCAGTGACTGGCATAACCATGTTTTGAATTCCGTGCTGCTCAAGTGATAGTAGATAACTGCTTGTATCTCACTTGCCTCACATTTCCCACCTGGAACTCCGACTCGTCTAGTATTCTTTTTAGCACTGGTCGTGAGAGTTCTGCCTAACAATCTTCTGACTTTATTTTTAACATGTAGCTCTGAAGTGGATAGTCAACATGTATATTTAGCCCATAGAATTTAGAAGGATAAATATATCAAGCAACCAAATTCAAACAAATAGGTTTGTCATCTGGTTGCTCATGGGAAAGAGGCTCTAGCAATGTGGCACTTCCCACATTCTTGCTGTTGTTGGTTACAGAAGATAGGAATAAGCAGGGTTTGGATCATTTTTGAAAAACTACTAAAAATACACAGTTTTTGGGATACGAGCAGCTCTGTGGGCCTAGGTGTGTCAATAATCACATTTTCACAACATTCTTTTTGTCTGGCAGATCTTAAAAGTGTGATTCTTCAGTGAAACGTTTCTTCTGTAACAAGTGCTGTTTGAACTTTTAGGCTTGGAACAACACACGATTCCTGTAGTGAAGATATGTACAGTACCTTGCTACAAAGGTATCATCAGCTGGAGCAGGAAATGGGCCAAGTTGCTGAAGCATGGCTTGAATGCCAGAAAAGAATAGATGATTATGTTGATGAACAGGTAAGAGCCATGCAAACAGTCTCAAGACTGATTATGTAGGGAGCAATCCACGCAGGATTGTGCCTTCAGTGAAGAATCATTTCTTGGGTATTTTTATCCAGAACTTTGAAGCAACAAAATGTAACTTTTTTCATTCATGTTAGTCATTCACAATAGAAAAGCATGAACTTAAAGTACTTAGTGATGATTGTACAATGACATATTCAAATTGTTGAAGCAGATAGTTGTGTTCTTGTTTAGAGATGGTCTTTGAATATTTTACAAATATGTTAGCCAGTAAATGAACCATAGGAAATAAAAATAACCTGTTCCACAAAACCCCCTAAGCTTTCAAAATAATAAGTGCATGAAATGAAATCCAGAGAAAGAGGTAAATTTAAAAAATTATGGCATGTTTTGGAGTGTGATGATGATCATTGTACAGTTGTCAAAATGGAAACTGCAGTTTGTCTCCATGCATAAGTATTTGAGACCTCTGAAGCAGTCCTTTATTCAAGTATATGGTCTTATAGCTTATTCTTCTGAATTTGTGCTACATTTCAGGGAATAATCATGTTGTTGTGCTGACTCCTACATTGCTGAGAGCTTAATTTTCAGAAAAACAGCTGTTTATTTTGCAAGTGGTTGTTTGTGCACTTCAAAAATTTCTCCTGTGGCTTTTGCCTCATGCTCAAAAAAATTAATTTTTTTAAAGCACCTCAGGAAAAGAGTGTATATCTGCTTAGTTCAATCTGAAGTGTTGTAGAAAAAAAATGCCTTGGAAATACAACTGAAGATAGAGAATTCTTTAGAAATTTCATTCTGTTTTGAAGTTCTATGAGCAGTAGGAATGTGGAGAACTAATTTGATATTCAGTGATACTATGTTGCTTCCATAGATGACAAACATACTTGAGTCTTAATGGTACACTGTAAATGTCCTTCAGAAGTTGTTCCCTGTGCTGAAAATTTAAGTGAACTTTTACCATTAATTCCAGTGCCTTAACAATGGAGACAGGATATAACTAATTTTATTTTTACAGTTCACTCTATATTTGGGGACTGCATCTGTCAGCTTTGAGTTAAAAAGTTTTCTCTTGGTCTGGCTGATTTTGCGCACCAAAATATTTGATTGCAGCTCAGTAAAATGTCATCTTCTCACATTTTATGCTATTAGAAGTCATTGTTCCCATGGTGTCTGGGTGTCATGGCTGTCTGATATTGCCTCTCTAGTAAGAAAGGAGCCCACTTCACTGCCATCATTCAGCTATTTTTTTAAGTGGCTTTTCTGTAGAGTCACGTTCATATTTGGTTTCTGACTGGTTATTCTGCACCACTTGATAATCAGCTCTTAACTGACTTTTTTGTGTTTATTTTTATCAAATGACCATGCAGCTGCCACAAGTCCTGTCTTGTAGCACTTTTTAAACTTGCTCAGTGAAGCCTGTGTCCTTTGCAGACAGGCACTCTTCTCCCAGTTGGGGAATTTAATGTGATGACTTATTTCCTAATGACCAAAAGTACCTGCAGCGATGGCAGGGGTGTGTGGAGGAAACAACTGTAAACCTTAAAACCTCAAATTTTAAAGAAATAGTTATATTTATATTGGTATTTATTGGTAGGAAAAAGCGTGTTCACAGTCATGCCTTAAATCCTTTGTTGGTGATAACCTGTGATAGTCTCTTGATCAAAAATACATTATTCAGTATAACCATTATACCTGAATTTGCAGTGACATTTTTGTCAACAAAGTAGAAATCAGAAAGCCCAGCTGCTATAGAAACTGTGGATCATTCACTTAATAGTGAATGCATGTTCATTCGTTGCTTGCTTCTTGACTCAACAAAATTATGTGGTTTTCTTGGTAGTGTTTGAAAAGTTAAGAAGGAAAAGAGATTAAAGAATGGTTCTCACTTATGTATTGTGGAACTGTACCCAGAGCAGCCCATCAGCAAAGATAAGTGAGGGACCCTCTGCTAGAGTGTGTTATGTTACTTGTTGGTAAAAAAAAAAGGAATAGCTCTTGCAAGCAATACAAATATTAATTGTTTAAGGCTGTGTAAGGTAGCTGTGTCATATACAGACATAACTTAATTCACTGGTGGGCCATGTGTGTATGCTGTGATAAAGTTTAGAATAAGGCATCATCTGTATCAGTGCCTGTATTAATCAAATGTTAAATCTGAGAAAAATCTTTGGAGCATCTTGAGTAAAGGAGAGTTTTAAGGGTATGTAGCCTGAATATCCAGATCCTGATTTCCTTACCAAACTTAGAGTACATTTACCTAGGAGGTCCTGGGTTATTTCAGCAAGTAATGGCTAGACAGTCATATGTGCTTCATGCCAAAGCATTTCTTTTTTCATTTCCTATTTTTGTTTTATTTTTTTAACTGAAATGCTTTTGCCCAGGCAGAGCTTCTTGTTTGTCTCTCCATATTAATGTATGATTTTTTTTTTAAAGTTCTGGTCAACTTAATAGACAAAGTAATATGGGCGTAAATTGGTTTTTGTCTTTATGGTGGCTGTGTAAATAATTGAAGTAATTATTATTTTTGTGTGCTGAGAGTTTGTGATAGGAGGAATTATTTTTGCTATTTCTAATGAAATAGTCTAGGAAAATAGATTCACACATGAAATTTGGGAAGATCAAATGTGCGATTTACATTTGGTGCAGATTTGAAAATTTGGAAGAAACAAGCATCCTGTGATATATGTATGGACATGAGAGTTTTCACAGATGATTTCATGTTATGTTTCTGTTCTGACCAGGCTGCTGGCTTTCTTGATTAAATCCATTTCAGAATGGAAGAATACTTGTTCACCTGTCTGTCTTGCTTGTCTGATGGAGCTCAAATGCTTCTTAGCCTCAAATAAAGAGGGAGGGAGGAAGGAAGAGGTGGTAGTGACCCTCTCTTCTCCATTGGGCAGTGTTAATAACATATGCAGTCCAGATGTACAAGACTGAAGTGTAAATTTTTTCTTGTGATGGCATTTGAATTTATCTCACTCCCTAGCAGAGTTCTTGGGCATGATTCATGTGGTTTGTATTGCAGCTGCTTTGCTCTGGTGAAATAAATATTCACTGGGGAAAAGAAAGGAGGGAGAGAAGTGGGTTTCTATTATTTATGGAATCAATAACTCAAGATACTTGTAGACATGGGGTATTGGAAAGGCTGCAAAGGTGGAAGTAGGAAAACTTCAGTGTCAGCTCCTGTTCCCATGAATGCTCAGGTACCAGGCTTTACCCTGTGCTGTTTGCTGTGACAGATTGTTGGCAGGCTTGAGTAGTAGGCAGCTCCCAGTTAATGCACTGGCTGTTTTAAATGTCGTTCTCTGGCATGAAAAGTCTTCTTTTACAAAGTGTAGTGAATGCAGGTGACTGACTTTGATGGTGAGGGTTCATGTGTCAGGGCACCCAAACCAGTGAGAGCTGCTGGCCTTAAATATAGCTCAAGGGTTCTCAGGAGCTGATAGTGAATCCAGGATGAAATTTCTGATGTTCCTTGCCACAGGCTCTGCAGTAGCTTTTAGTGTGTCTAAGAAATGGTATGAGTGATTTAAGAATATTTAATGGTTGCCTTTTTTTCTTATTTTTATAAACACACGTGGACATGGTAAACTCATTTTGTTCGTGTTAGCATTATCTCACTGGAGCAAAGGAAATCCAAATCCACAGTAGTAATTAAAGTATGGTGCTGATTGTCTCAGAAATGAATTAGGCAAATTTTTTCCATTTAATACTGCTTCAGATCCCCAGCTTAAAATTTCATCTTCCTAAGTTAAACAATGATAATAGCAATAATGTACTTAGCTTAGTACTGGTATTTTAAACTTTTTATCAAGTATAAATTTCTGGAGGCATGCTTTTGAAGATAAAAAGAATGTTGCTAATGGTGTAACCTAGTGGTCTTTGACTCACTAACCTATTTTATGAAGCAATCTCTTAGATTCTATAAGGTCTTATTCATCATAAGATTATGATGATGATTATTATTATTATTATTTAGGTAAATTTAAAAAAAATCTGTGAAAGATAACCCAGGTAGTTGTTTTTCCTCACTGATGAAGTAATGCTGTTAAAATGTAAGGTACGACAGGAGGAGTTTTGTTCTTGCATTTTGTTGTGTTAGAATTTATGAAAGCTTTTGTGTTCCCTCAGAGTCAATTTGTTTACTAAATCAGAAAAATATCATTTGTGTAGAAAAAGTTTTGGACTCCTTTGCTCATTTATGTTGATATGATTTGAGAGACAAGCAATTATAAGGTATTTTTCCAGCATTAGATAAATCAAGTGGCATGAAAAACTTTGATGAATAATTAGTGTTAGTCTAGGTTACTACTTTTGATTCTTTTGACTCTTTGGCTGATTAGTTCCACATGTGGTACTTAAGGGTTTACACTTGAGCCTGCACTGGGGCCTTGCTGTAAGTCCAGTGTCTCTAGATTTTAATGGATTGTAGTGAATCTGAGATGTTGAGTATTTAATAGCAATCACTGTTTATTAAAAATATTAATAAACTATTTAATGAAAAGAAATATTAACATAAGGAGTAACAGTGGAAAAATCTGAGTGGAAAATACAAGTGAAAAATCATGTAAATAAAGATAAAATCTTTTGTTTAAGTGACTCAAGTTATTAGCAAATAAAACACATTTCATATTGACTACGTGTGTAAGTACTTGCACAGTAGTATAGATAAGCTAGGTTTAGTGAAACAGGTAGGCCGGTTGACAACAAAGTAGGTTTTCTGTTGTTAAATCAATGAGTTTTCCTCAAATTCTGTTTTAGATGGCAATGAAAACAAAACAACGCATGCTAAAGGAAGACTGGGAATTTTTTAAACAGAGGCGTTTTATTGAAGAGCAGGTAGGATTTTTTTTTTCATACTCTTTTAAGTTATACTAATGCTGCACATATATTTGTAAGATGCAAACCTGAGTGTAGTATGTTTTACTAGTTCTGTGCAATCTCATTCTGCAACTATGCCAGGCATGGAATTTGTTCAGCTAAAATACAGAGAAGTGAGATCCAAGAAGAGCAGGTAAAAGTCTGTAATCTCAGTTCCTACAAGGTAAAACATAAACACTATATAGTCTTAGGACTGAATGTCAGGTGTTTAAAATCTTTGTACAAAAAAAAGGGGAATTTTTGTTGCCTTAGAGTGGGATCCAAAACAGCCAATACATTGAGTGTGGAGCTGTCTTGACGTACATGGTAGGGAATATTGTGTCCAAGAGTTGAACAAATGCCTCTGTGTGTGCAGGAGTATGAGCCTCAGTGTCAGGGCAGGTGATTCCACCTGTTGAGACTCCAGAGATAGCTCCTGCAGTTCTTTTTTGGGGAAAGGGCTGAGCAGAACTGTGTTCATTTTTCTTTTAAGCTGTAACCAGAGAGGGGCCAGTGGAAGTTTCTACTTTATTATAAAACTGCTGTTTAAGACTCAGTACTCTCTTCTGCAGCCTAGAAGTGTTCAAGCGTGCATCATGCTTTCCATAGGAGTACAGTGGGCTTCAGATAGAATCAACTCTGGGTGGAGAACCTCTCCGTTCCTGTACCAGTATGCAGAAAGAAACGCTAGTCATGAGCCAGAGAGAGTATGATAGTACATTTTAATAAACTTAAACTTAAGCTTAAATTGGCAATGTCTCAAAGCAGTCATCAGTAAGTACTTTTTCCTATAAGGAACATAAGCCTGTGTTAACCACATATTCAGAACATCTGGTATACAGGTCTCCTCAGAGGACTTGAGGAAGAATCTTCTTTTTCCTTGATCCTAATTGGCCTTAAGTGAGCTGTAAGACCATGGCTGCTTAGGTAAGGATCAGGTCCGGGCATCTGTAGAAGTGGGAGCTTAGGGACATCCTTGTTTAACCTAAGGCTTGTAGGTATCTAATGAAATCAGGTGCTTTCAGGATTAGGCCTCTGCCAGGTGGAGATTATTTGGATTGTATTTTTTCACTAATGCAGTCAAGTCCTGGTTTGGGCAGCTACTCTTGACTCCATACCATTGTAGCTACCAAATTAATCCTAAACTTTTTTGATTTGCAAGTTAAGGGTCAGTTTGCTTTCTCCATTTGTCAGCAGTGTCCTTTTGTGCATATCATGAAACAAGACACAAACTGCTCAAGTTCAGAATGCATCAGCAGAAATACAGAGCAAGATGTACGTATGAACAAGTCAAGGAGACGGATTTGTCCACTTTCCTATTTCATAGTAGAGAGAGACTTTATTTGAAGAGTCTTGATGCCAAATGTTTGTAATTTGTGACTTTGAACTTCCTTTTTGTGATCAAAGCACCACCTTCATGGAGTTATTCTGAATTATTCTGCTTTTAAATTATTTTGCCCAAAGAACCCTTTTTGATTATGTAACTTGTCATTATGTGCCGTTGAGTTTTTAATGGGAAGACTTGCACTACTAAAACACTGCTTTTACCATTTACTTCAGCTAAATAACAAGAAAGCACTATCTGGGGAGAACAACTTCACAGACACAATGAGACACATGCTGTCATCACGTTTGAGCATGCCTGACTGTCCCAACTGTAATTATAGAAGAAGGTGAGCTGATGTTTTTAGTATGAAATCATAACAAATCCGTACTTTCCTGTTCAAGATAAAATGAAATACATGATTGGAACAAAGAGTGTGGTTACTTAAAATAAATGGTAGTTAAACAAGATCATAAAAATCTGTAATTTAATTTTTGTACAGATGTACTTGTGATGACTGCAGCCTTTCCCACATTTTAACGTGTGGCATCATGGATTCTCCCATAACGGATGATATCCACATTAACCAGTTACCACTACAAATTGATTCTGCTCCGGATTATTTATCTGAGATCCGCCCACCCAGTATGTCTTCAGCAAGTTCAGGATCTGGTTCCAGCTCACCTATCACAATTCAGCAACATCCCAGACTCATCCTCGCAGATAATGGTTCTGCACCAACTTTGTAAGTTCCTTTTTCTGTTTTAAATTTTTTACTGAATTGAGCTTAAGCAGGAAAATGACATTGGCAGGCTATCATTATGTAATGCTAGTTTTGCCTCAGAAAATGATTTAATAATGGTACTGTATTCAGCTGGCCACAACTCCAGCTGTATCTTGTGCAAACATACATATATTAAAAAAGGTGCTGTCAGATTTGTGAAAATTTCTGAAGATACTGTATTACCAGTATTGCTAGAAGTTTTTGTAGTGTGTGCTTTCCTGCTTTGCAATTGCAGAGACATCAGATATTGATCTACTTTAGAGCATTGTCTTAAAATGTCAGATTTTCCTAAACTGAGTAAGGGAACTGGCAATCCTTTCTTTGAAGGATCGTCATTTCATGACATGAATTGCTTTAGTTCCAAAAAAGCTTTTATTATATGGCGTTTTGGATTGTTGAACCTGTGTTAATATGGCTTGCATCAAAACTTTTTGTCCCTATCAGAAGTATCTGCCACCCAATTTCTTACACTCCAATCCAAGTCTTTATGAGATTTGAGACATGAGTCTAATGGTGGACTTGCACCCCTTCGTGATTCCAAAGAGTTCAAGCTGCTTGATGGGCTGGCTTTTGTACTCTGTATGGATACAGCTAACCAGGAGTCTCCTCTGTTATGTGCTATTCTAAAGAAATGCTTAAAAAACCCAACTTGAGTTACTTGCATGGTGGGAACAATGAAATCATGAAATACCTGCTGTAGGTACAGTCAGGGGAATTAGCCACAGTGTTCCTTGCTCATACACTGTGATGAATGAGGACAGTGCAGATGTGTGGGATGTTTCTGGTGACTGTCAGTCACGGAGTTCCATTTCCTCTAAGCATTTATCTACTACCACCAATGGTTTACTATTTCATTACAGAGCTGTAGTTTCTGAACCCATTTGGGGAGCACTTCAAAACGTGTTCTTAAATGTGTACTTTGCCATTTCTATAAACTCTCACTAATTTTGGTGCTGAAATGTCAAGAATTGTTCAGTTTGTCTTTTCAGAACCTAGTTCAGTTCAATCCAAATATTATTTACTGTAAGAAGCCTATTTTTAGGGAAATACTACTGCTCCTTGGGGAAGTGCCATTTTATGTCTCGTACTATCTGTGTTTTGCTTCTTCATTGCACATTTGAAACATGCGTAATGGTGTCATCATGTAATTAAATTTTGGCTCGGTATTTCATGGAATGCAACAAGATAAAAGTGCACAGTTTAAGAGCTCTTTTAAGAGCTCTGGATTACTGTGGCAACGTGAACTAATGGATCTTTGCAACACTTCCCTGGAGTGAGTAATTAAATGTGCACGTGTGTTTACTATCTATCTGTAAGGCAAGAAATTGCAGTATTTTAGAGTAGATTCTGAAAAGCATGCAAATGTGGGGTTGTCTAAAAACTACTGAGAAACTTAAGAGCTACTGTGATGTGTTCAGTGTTCCCTTTTTTACTGGTGTGACATTTAACGTGTGGAAAAAGTCAAATTTTATGTTGTGGGGTTTTCCACTTAGCAATTTCTATGAAGGTAGACATTGGCTTAAGGCTTTTTTCATCAATACCCTGGAATTATTAATTCCGTAGATTCTTGGTCAGAAAGCAGTGTTTGAAAAATATTTTACCCAAAACCAGTAGAGAATATTATTTTCAATTGAGTCTGTCATTCAGGAATCAGACTGCTGCATTGAGTAGGATTGTGTTTCAGGTTGTTTGATTTTACTTGCTTGAACAGGTAAATTCTGTTGAAAAACTTGGAAGACCATCCATTGACTCAAAATTGGAACACTTATACAAGGGATGCCCTCAACTTTATTTCATCTTGGTATTCTATCTGCTTTCACTATAACTGAGCACTGGCATTTATCTAAGCCTCTTTTCCCCTCAGTGGTAGTGATGATGATGATGTTGCACCATTATCAGCAAAATTTGCTGATATCTACCCACTGAATAATTACGACGATGCAGAGGTTGTAGCCAACATGAACGGAATCCACAGCGAGCTCAACGGCAGCGGCGAAAACATGGCATTGAAAGATGAGGTACAGCATTTGCAGTGTCTTGGTTTGTTCTGGTTTTTGGGTGGGCTCACTGGATAAATGCTTGTCCTTATTCGTGTCCCCATGTTAATGAGTTCATGTTGTCCAGTCTCCTCAGGTGAGCAGTACTAGCAGCAGTTCCTCAGAAGCAGATGATGAAGAAGCAGATGGAGAGAGCAGTGGTGAACCACCAGGGACTCAAAAGGAGGAAATGTCTCTAGGAAAAAGGACATTAAGGAAAGATGAAACAAAAATGGATAGTCCACCACCTTCTTACCCCAGTCAGCAGGTACAGTCATCTAAAAGCATCTTACAGTAGATTAATTTATGAAATGTGGCTGTTGAATGGGAAGACATTTACATCATAAATTAATTTTTTAACTTAAAATATTAAGTTGTCAGTAGGTAAGTATAACACCTAAAATAACTAATTGTTACATTGTCATAGCAAAGAATCTTTTAGCCAAAACCTGAAATATGTTAGTTATATTAAAAGTTGCTCCAGGAAAAGGGGAAAAAGCTTATCCTACTTGTATGAATGAGAAACATAAACTAACAAGCATTTCTGTTTGGAAGATCAACCTGGTCTTTGCTAAATATTAGTATTATGTTATTTGAAGTTAATTAGGGTGGGGGTGGATGTTATGAGTACTTAGTAACACATAATTCTTTCATATTCTATTTGAGGATTACCTTTCCCTGTGTAAACCCTGTGTATTTAAATGCATGACTTAATAGCATGGATCTTGGGATGTTTGGTTTGTTTGTTTTTAATGGTTTGAGATTATGTAGCTCTTGATCTTACTGTAAGATCATCAGACCACCTAGAGAGCCATGCCTGGATAATCTGCTCTGCAAGTTAACAACTGAGCACCAAAGCAAAGGATCCAGTGGATTTGTCTCTGTAACCACGAGGATTTCAATCTGAGTTACCCTGCAGCTACAACACAGGCTCACTGCTTTGAGAGAGACTGTCTCTTTTATTTCTTCTTATTGCATGATAGCTCTCAAAGGTGCACCAGTATAGACTCTTAGACAATAATCATCTTCCAGCAGATGTTGTCCTCTGATTAGGATGTTTTAAGGCCTTCCACTGGAAGTATTAAGAGTATAAACTAATTTTCTTTCAGCAAGTGCATGGAATGTTTATTCTATGTATTGCTGACTTATGCCATAAAAATGACATGGGGTGAGACCTCTGTCAGACTAGTTTGAAACTGGTGAAGAGATTCAGTATTTGTTCTGGAAAATCAAATTAGATTATGTAAGTCTGCTTGCCTTAGGGAAGCAAACTAAAATGCAAGATAAAAAGATGGATTTAGCCTTTTTCTTTTCTTTGAGGAATTAGAGTATTTTCAGAATGATTCTGAGGAACTCTTAATGACTTTGTTTAGTCGGATCTTCTAATCAGAGCTAAGTAGTGTAGTGTTGTATTTAAGTGATCAATTTTACTAGTACATGCCATGTGAATTTGAGATTTTTTTGGCATTACTTCTTGGTTTTACTAATTTACTCAGTACCTCTATTTGTCTTGGATTCCTTTTCAGTACCCAATTTGTCAGAACTGGGTTTTGAGTCTCTTCAGTTTGTTTGAAGTATTTTTTCCATTTTCATTTTTTAGTAGATTAGTGTTCATTTCTGGATAGTACTAATTTTTTATTATAAAGGTGGTTGTTTTTTTTTTTTGTTTTCTTTATACATGAAATGAATTCAGTTGTTGTATTTGGTTTATGAAATCTGTTACTTGTTAAAATGTACCTTGTGTTAAAGGCTGTAATGCCTTTAAGTGATAATGATGGGTTACTTGTTTCTGAGAGGAAGAGATATTTCAGAAGAGCATCACCTGTCAGTTCTTCTCTAGAAAGCTAATTTTAATGTTACATTTTTAGAAAAATGTGAACTGCTAGGAAAAGGAGAAATTGGGAAGTATCCTTGGTATTGCCTCTGGTAAAATTATCTACCAGTGAAATGTCAGGTTACAGTGGCTGGAAGAAGTAATGAGCTGAAAGGGAAATGGAGCTGCTCTTTCCTGGGCTGCTTTTCTTCTGAAATCTTGAGCTCTTTTGAGACAACAGAGGCTGATGATACCTTGAGATCAGTACAAGTTTCTGAAGTGTGGATTTTTCATGGTTGGTGCAATTGTGAAATTTTTAGAAGAAATGTCAGCCTCACACATTGACAGAGTAGTTGAGTTTGGAAGGGACTTGTGCAGATAATCCAGACCAGCCTTCCTGGTCAAAGCAAGATCATCTAAAGGGAGTTGATCAGCACAGTGTCCAGTTGGGTTTGAGTATCACCATGAGTGGAGGCTCTAGAGTGCTGTAGGTGTTATATTCCAGTGTTCAGCCACTCTCACAAATGTGTGGTTTGAGTGGAATTTCCTGTATTCCAGTCTGTGTCCACTTCCTCTGATCCTTTCATGGGATGCCCCTGAGAGGAGCCTGGTGCTGTCCTCTCTGTTCTTCCCTTCCCCACCCAGTCAGGGAACACCCACTGGTAAGATCCCAGAGTCTCCCCTGTTGAGGCTGAGCAGTCCTAGTGCTCTCATTCACCCCTTGACAGATGCTCCCATCTTTGTGGTCCTTCACTGGTCTCACAGCAGTGTGTCCTTGTCTCTCATTCTGGGGAGCCTAGAACTGAGCCTGGCACTGGTGTCACCAGTGCTGAGCAGAGTGGAGAGATTGCCTCCCCTAACATGCTGTTTGTGCTCTGCTGAGTGCAGCTGAGGACTGCTTCCAGTTTTATCAGCTAATCAACTCTTACCACTACTTCCTACACCTATTTTTTTCCATATTTTTGGAAAATTGTGAAAACTATTAATCCAGTTAGTTTTTTTTCTTTTTATACTGGGGTGTTTACCTAGTGATGATCAAATGCTGTCAAGGTTTGTATCAGTATTTTGCTTGTTGTCACTCATAGTGGACATTAAATCTCTGTATGGTATGAAATCTCTCAGTTTTTAGTGTATTCTTTTAAGTAAGATAAAGATTCTTCACTAGTGCTTTTGCTTCACTGTGAGGCTTTTCTATTGGTACTAGAAAAAAATTCTGTGGATACTGTGAAAATATTAATTGATGTATGCAAAGTGAAATACTACTGATTACTAAGTTTTTTTTGCCTGTTTAGTAGATTGAATTTTTAATGGGTTTTTTTGGGGTTTGTTATAGGCTGACCAAGGTCCAAATGCTTGTGAATGTCACGTTTGCAAACAAGAAGCCTCAGGACTAACGGTCTCTGCACTTGCAACTGGACGCCTGCCTGCTGGGCACCAGTTCATGAATCCTGAAAAACCTGCACATCCTGCACTTCATCTTTATCCTCACATCCATGGACATATACCATTGCATACGATTCCTCATCTGCCTCGTCCACTTATCCATCCCACCTTGTACACTGCTTCTCCCTTCACACACAACAAGGTAAGCCTGAGCAAGGAGATGGATGCATCCTCATCCCAGGAAAAATTCTGTACAGCTGTATAAACCAGCATGACTGAATATCAGTGAAACAATGAAAAGTTGCTCCAAATTGTGGTTTGGTTATACTGTTTCTTTTGCAAGGAAAGCTGAGGGGCAGGGAGTGAGATTCAGAACTGCTGGAAGGTTTGTACAGAATGGCTGAGGGTATTTTTTTCATCAGGAAGACTGATAATGTCTTCTCTGTGATTAGAAAGCATGTGGAGTCAAATGAGTCTTGCATGGTGGAAGCAGTGATGGGTCTTCAGTCAGTGTAAGAGAACTAATTAAGTCTTCGTTTTATATGTATCAGAAAGATTTAGTATTCCATTTTAGCAATATTCTGAGATTTTTATGAATTCTTCTCTTTTTTTTTTTTTGGTTGGGATTTGTTGGGTTTTTTTCAGCAAACAGACATAGTAGTCTTACTTCATGTTTGTAAGGGCTTTTTTGTCCTTCAAGAGAACTTGTGTTTCTGCAGGTTCTGCAACATTCTTGTGACCTTAAACTCATAAGTAATAAACAAGAGAAAGGTGTGGAACAAGAATTGGGACCAAGTGACAGCTTTTCATAAACATGAGTCGAACCCAAGCATTCCTGTTAATGGGGGTGTTGTTTCACATATGTTTAAAGAAGCTGAACTGTGGGTGCTGCTGAGAGGGGCAAAAAAAGCCTTTGTCATTAGGTACATCTTTGTCATCTCCTGGTCTGATCCACTGGCCAAGGTTGCAAGGAGAGTGGAGTAATCCACCAAGATGACTCTTACTTGCTCTTTTAGTCCTTCTAACGTCCACTTTGGGTTTTCCTGTCTTGGGTGTCCCTTCCTTACCTCTGTTCCACAGCTGCAGTGTGCCAGCAACAGCCCATTGCTGTTCTTTTGAAACCATGTTAAGTATTTCTTTGCAGCCATGTATTTGAATTTGCTTCAATGCAGGTTATTCCAGCCCCTCCCATTTTCACCATTGGGCAGATAATGAAAATCCTTCTAAAAAAGGGAGACTAGGTATTTAAGTAGTTTGTTTGGCCATAAGTTTCATGTCTGAAATGGCATTGACTCAACTGATATTTTTAATATTTATATCTACTCCTGCATAGCTTTTAATTTGCATCAAATCTAGTATAAAAAGAGAAAAAAAACTGCTTTTCCTTGGCGTTTTTATAGGTGGCAGTATTTGAATATCATGTTTATGTTGCATGCAGTCTCTGGGAGAAAGGTCATTTTAGAATGGGTATAAACAATTTCAGCTAGGAGAAATGGGGTGAGCCCAAACAACTTGTCTATAAAATGAGAAAAAATTTGTTCATCCTTTTTTCCCCTGATTGGTTCTTAAAAGCAAAGGGGGTATTCCTTGCTTGTTAATTTTAAGTTAGGAACCACTTAATACTTGAAAATTAAAAGTAAGAAAGAAAATAATTAGCTTCTGTTTTATGTGGTTTATTTCTTTTTCTCTTGCCCTTATTTTCAATGCTGAAGTGTTTGTAATCCCTTTTTCACAATTGTCTTCTGTGGTAATGATTGTCATGTCAGAGAATATTAGTTTGTTTAGGCAGCTTGTGCTTTGAAAGGTAGTGATTCCTAGCAAGTTCTAAATTCATACAAATACTGGTTATAATTATATATTGACACAACTATTTTTTGGGATTCAGGTATTTTGTGTTCATCAGTTAGTTGATTCTAGAAGCACTGCTTTGTGAGTGTAAAATATGTACATGTACATACAATCTGTGTAATATATTACATGCATTATAATTATCAACAAATCAGCCTTTTTATCTTTCTGGGAACCAGTGTCTATTATGCTTTTGATAATGCTTTTCCCAATTAAAACACTATGATTTGAATATTGCTGTTGGAGTGACTGTGCAAGCAAACAGAATATTAATGGAGAAAATACTCTTTGTTTTTGTTGTAGGCATTACCACCAGCTCCAGTTCAGAATCACACAAACAAGCATCAAGTATTCAATGCATCTCTCCAAGATCATATTTATCCAAGCTGTTTTGGGAGCACTCCAGATTGGAATAGCTCTAAATTTATAAGTCTTTGGGGTTCAGAGGTGATGAATGACAAGAACTGGAATCCTGCTACATTTTTGCCTGACACAATTCCTGGTGAGGGTTTGTTACTTCTTCACACTGACTAGTTAAAAGCCTTATGTTTTATGTTTCTTTTCAGGAATGGTGGGTTTTATCACCATGGTTTTATAAGATGTGATTCTGGCAGATTTGCTGCCACTTCTACTCCAGTTGGGCTGAAAATTGGAAAATAAATTCTTACATACTGGGGAGAAGATGCTAAAGGCAAACAAATAATGTGCTGGTTTTCGCCAATGGTCACTGCAGAGTTATGTTTGTCTTCAGAAGTTTAGTATTGTAAAGGGAAACTTAAATAACTTCTAGACTTCTCCACAAAAGCCTGCCTTATTTCTGCAGTGTAGTAAGAGCACTGGTAACGAGGCACTGTGTCCTACTTCTTGTAATGCACACAGATAACCACATTGTCATTCAGAAAGAGGCATAAATCAAGAAAAAGATTAATTTAAGCCAAGAAGCATTTAGAAATCCTAATGGTTAAAGTGAAAGAGAGTAAAGGGAAAACTGGAGAGAGAGAAATCTTTCCTTTCACATCCTAGCAAGTACTAAAAAGCCTTTTTTATTTCCTTTGTTTTGTATGAAAAAGGAGGCTTGGGGGTTTTGTGTGTTGGCTTTCTTTTTCAGACTCATCTACTGCTAAGTTGTTCAAGCTACTACAGTGATACTGAAAAAGAAAGTCATTAAAAACATTCAGAAAACTTCCCCAGTAGGACAGCTCATCCATTTACAAATATACTTGTGTGTAGCTGTTCCAACAGATGGCTGGTGGCAGGTCTATCACAAAGGTGTTTCTGGAATTTCAAATTAATTAATAAATGGTTTATAATTTTGTACTGATAAAAGGATATTTTGTTCCATCTTTTAATTTTATTGTGACCTACCTGGATTTCAGATAGTGGATGTTATATATTTAGCGTGTTAAAATGTTGACCAATTAAAATTTTTCAGTTATAAATGGGTGAAGATATCTGTAGCACATTTGCTACTTTTTAACACATTTAGTAACATTCTTAGAATCCTGTCTTTAGGGTTTGTGGTTGTGCTCTGTTACTTTCCAGCACATTTTGTTACAGCTACATTATCTGGGAGGATGGAGAGGGAAAGGAGGATTCCCTTCTCTAATCCTACTGAGCCAACATTAACAATATATCCTATGTCTGCTGCATCTGAATTATTGAACGTGTAATTCTAAATCCTGTGAAGACACTTCAGTAATTATGTGATTCTTAATTACTCCATGTGTTTCAATTGAAGGGAGTGATATATTAGCACCAGCACTCTCAGAAATAAGACCCGAAGCACTTCCTACTACTTCCAGCAATGAAACAACAGCAGTTACTGACAGCAAAGAGAAAAAAAATGCTGCTAAGAAGAAATGTCTGTACAATTTCCAGGATGCCTTTATGGAAGCTAATAAAGTTGTCATGGCAACCTCTTCTGCCACTTCTTCTGTCTCCTGCACAGCAACTACAGTGCAGTCAAGCAGCAACCAGTTCAAAGTATCATCCAAGAGACCTTCATCGATAGGTAAGGATTTGTAACTCACACACAGCTTCAGTAACTGGCTCAAGTACATGCAGCTAACTGTAAGGATTTATATAAGTGTTTACCTTAGTAATATCATGTATCTTGATGATTTGTCTTAATTGCTGTTATTATTCTTGAGTTAGTCTCTGTACTTCTGCATTGAAGAACTTTGTGAAAGACCTTGATGTTACAGTTTGAAATTGGGAATAGAAATTAGTTGAAATACTGCTTATTTTTATAGAAGCTGAGAATATACAGTACTTTATGTGATTTTATGATAGTTTATGGAGATTTACTAATTATTTTTAACTGTAGGTGGTTTCTTTTTTTCCACCAATTTAGGTGAAGTGTTCCACAATATTAATAAAGAGGACCATAGACATTCTGCACCAGTTGCACCACGAAATAGTCCTACCAGTTTAGCATCCCTTCCTTCACTGTCTCCTGCTGCACTGTCTCCAGCCTCCACACCACATCTTCCAAACCTTGCTGCTCCTTCTTTTCCCAAAACTGCTGCAACAGCTCCTGGATTTGTGGATCCTCATTCAGGTCTTTGTCCTACCACAGTTGCACCTCCTACTTCAACCACAGACAGCTCTGTAAGTGCCCCACCAAGTGTCTGCAGGTAAGTTTGTTGTTATTCTTGCCATTCTTTTTTATTGATTAGAAAGGAAATGGAAAGACAGATACCTCTTCTTCTTTGCCACTGATTGTAATATGAAAGCTGTGTTTGTGTTCAGCAAATGAAACCAAGTGCAGATACTCAGTATGTAACTTGGTGTGAGACTTCACAAATATGATTTCCATTGTGAAGTCCAGTTACTGAATTTAGAGGCTTGAAAAAAATGTTTGCTCACTTACAGAAATATTGCCTGGTATATACAAGTCGAACTGTCCTTTCTTACTCTAATTGCTGGTTAATGATTGCTGCTGCTGAGACACAAACCTCTTGTATAACATACCTGTTTTCTGTCATTTTGGCATTACATGGCAAGCAGGAATGGAAAGCTGTGAAAACTTACTCTTAATTTAGTCATAATTTAGTTCAAAATATAAAGAGGTCATACAGGTCCTGAAACCTGCGATGTAGTCATACATTTTCCTAACTACATTTTCCTAGACTCCATAGATATCAGTCCTGCTGTTTATACAGTGGTTTTAGTATGGAAGAATGTTGTGGTTTCTGAAGGTTGTCAAAGGTCTTGGAGGTGGGAAGGACTTTGGTGGAGCTGTCTTCTGGTAGTGTTATGTACTGTGGTAGGCTGACAATGGTGGCAGCTCTTTGATGTGCCTGAAGGGTGGAGGCATAACAGAAAAGCAGTTGAGTCATTGCTCTAAGCTCTCTGACCTGGAGGGCTGTGATCATGGATGTTATGAATGTAGTCTCCTGGCTGCTGTAAGTTTTTGGAAGATGGTGTGAGATTTAGGTAGAATTTGGTAAATGCTTCTAAAAATGTCCTTGTTTCTGTTATCAGCTGGTTTTATTGATGGCATCTCAAGATAAGTAACTGTTCTTTCATACTTGAGAAACTATCACAATTTTGTAAAGAATTTTTCTTATGTAGTGCAGGGAGATAATTGAATATGGACACAGTAGAAATCCAACTTCTTATCATTGTTTCCAGGTGCTAACATGATATTTTTAGTTTAGGAAAAAAAAAAAAAATGAACTGAGAGAGACCCAGAAGCAGTGAGTGACTGCGTTCTGGGGAGGGGAAGTGAGGTTAGAAAGATTTATACATATTCTGAAGATAAGGCAGACTATGGACTGTTTTCACCTTTCTAACATAGGAACAAACAAATACTAATGATAGAGAGGGAATTTTTTAAATACTACTTTATTTTGAAGCAAAATTGTCTCTGTTTTAGAAGACCTGGGTAGTAGAAATGTTGTGTGCACAGTTACACAGAGCTCTGGGGGAATCAAGTGCCATGTACCTGTTTATTGAAGAGATGTGCTAGTATTTCCCCTTCAAAATCAAGTTGCAGACAGGGTAATGGAAACTTAGCTTTTAGCTGACCTTGGATTTTTTTTTTTTTTAAAGTGAAGAGCTTGAAAATCTATCTAAAACCAGAAGATTTGCAAGTGCATTTGAAACCTTGATGTTACAGGTGGTAAGAGGGGCAACAGTTTCAAAACTCTTCCATTAAGAAAAGCTAGAGTCACTACTTCTAAAATACTTCACCTTTTAAAGCCAGGAAGAGCTGTTCCAAAACTCACTCTCTAGGCTGCTTTTTCAGGGCACGACTACATTTGTTTTTTGTAGATCACTTTCCTGTGTATCATTTTATCCTACTGCTTGGTTTTGAATGGCTCCATTTGCAAGTTAGTGGATGAAGTTTGAGAACCATTGTTCCTGTTAGAGGCAGGAACATGTGTATATATTTTTAAAAAAAACATTATTAGTAGTATTAGTATATAACATTATGTACCTTATTTATTTTCATTAGGGTTTTATAAGCCTTTTTTTAATTTCACACAGTGATCCTGATTGTGAGGGCCATCGCTGTGAGAACAGTAACACGTACGATCATCAGCAGTATGATGGAGAGGAGAGCCAGGATGAAGATAGCTGTTCAGAGCATAGCTCCAGTACCTCAACTTCCACAAATCAGAAGGAAGGAAAATACTGTGACTGCTGTTACTGTGAGTTCTTCGGCCATGGAGGAGTAAGTTTTTGTATTTTAAATTGCTTTTGTTTGCTTTTTTGTCAGTTGCTCATCGTGAGGTTGCATGTGATTTATCAGACTGCATCTTAGGGGATGGCATTGGAACTCACTCGAGAAGTTGTAAAAGGAGTTAAAAAGTAATTTTCCTCTTTGAAACGAAGGATTGAAATAAACCTTTCCAGTTCAAAGCATTTAAGAGCAATAAAAATGACTAAAAGATTTAGGCAGCAACTGACTTGGATACTAGATGCCATGTTTGCAAACTGCAAACAGGGGCATTGAGCCATTTAAATAACTTTACAAAATTCATTTGCTCCTCTCTAGTACTGTAGTTACAATGAATGTGACTGTGTAAAAGTACCCTTTATATAGGATATTAGTTCAAATCTTGATGGCAATTTGTGAGCTAGTCTGCTAGCTGTAAAAATAGCAATCCTCAAAGTACTCAATACTTTTTTTTTATAAAGGAGGAAAAAAAAAGAGAAAAAACTCTAGGTTCTTAGCTAAAATATAGCACATTGATTTTTTTCTTAATTTGTAAATCTATGTATGGCCTGTTTTAATAATCAGTTTACTGGTACAATTTAAGTCAGTGGTATTTTTCCTATTTCAAGTACAAGCTCAGTTTATTTGCCATGTATTTGATCAGGTCAGTTTCATCTTAGTTCTTCAAGTGAATTAAAAGCCCCTGCCCTGCTGGCTGAAAGGGGCCAGGGAGGGCATCCCATTTCTCCTTGAACGTTCCCACCATGTCCATGCTTGATTTGTGTTTCATAGTTACCTGACTGCCCAATAAGTTATTCATTTTGCTGAGTGGCAGAATGTGACAGGATTTTTAAGTTAATAGGCTTTGTTTTCCTGGTGTAGTGAGTTGAACTGGTGTAGCTGCAAACAGATGGGCACCAGGTCTGGTACAGGAGCAGAGAGGATAAGGCATCAGGAGGGGAGAGGCAGGAACAGTGGTTGGAAACACAGATATGGAATACGATGCAAGGATTCCACTTGCAGCAGTGTTAAGTTATTGATGGGAGGCTGAGCTGGCAGGCTTCAGTGCAGGATAACCAGCCCTTCACAGGTACAGCTCAGAGCCTGTGTAACCCAACCTCTGAAACAGATTTCATGGGAAATAACAGCAAACATCTGCTCCTTTGAAATTTTCAAATACGGCATACCAATCACAAGAGAATATGGAAATAAAAGTTACAGTATTTTTTCCTACTTTTAAAGGTTATTTCTTTGTCTTCTTACTCGTGCCATCCTCCTCAAGATCAGCTGTTCTTTCAGTTGGAAAATGTAGTTCAGAAGCCAGCACCAAGTCTGGCAGGTTGCTGCCTGTTAAATACACTTTAGGTTCACATACAGACAAGGAGTTTGATAGTCAGGTTTGGACCTCCCATGTCATTTGAAGGGAGAATATTTTGATATTTCAAAATTTCCAAAGCATTAAGTCAGTGACATTTTTCCATTTAGTCACTAAATTTTTGTTGCGTGTCCTTCAGCCTCCAGCTGCACCAACCAGTAGAAATTACGCAGAGATGCGAGAAAAGCTTCGTTTACGTTTAACAAAGAGGAAAGAGGAGCAGCCGAAGAAACCAGATCAGATCTCTGAAAGGGAAAGTGTTGTTGACCATCGAAAGGTGGAAGACTTGCTACAGTTTATAAACAGCTCTGAAACCAAACCTGTAAGCAGTTCTCGTGCAGCCAAGCGAGCCAGGCATAAGCAAAGAAAGGTAAGACATGAAAGTATGTTTATCCTAGACCTCACACTTTGGAATCTGTGCACACCCCTCAAGTATGCCACTGTATACTGATTTATCCTAATGCTGTAATTGTGCTTTGTGGTACATTGCCAGTGTTTATTTTTACACAACTGGCTTACTTGTTTGGGGGCTATCTGACTTATGTACTAGACTGGGACGATTCCTGAAAATGCCATTGTCGTGTGTTTTGGTGCAAGTCAGCTTTATGTTGGAATTGCCCACACTTCAGAAGGTTATTTCTGAGTATCAGAAATGTTACAAATTTTATTGTTTTGTAGCATTGACATTTAAAAGTGAAGTTATAAAGTCAGTGTTTCTGTACTGGGTAATAGTTTTGATAAAGTATCTCTGTAGGAAACCAGGAATTTGGTATTTTTAGAATAATTGCACTGAGCACCTTGCTGTCCTGATTGACAGAGGTTAAGTGCTGTGCCACGTGATGACACAAAGGGTTATCCCAAGCTGGAGTGGCAGGCTGCAGAGAGGGGGCAGGGAAGAAGAAATTACAGGTTGCTTTCAAATGAAAATTGGCAAAAAAGGTTTCTTAAAAACTCCCATGTGTAATAGTGAAATGAGTCTTGGGAAACAGTATTTGCTGAGGATAATACAGAGGAAATATGAAAAAGGAATAACAGAGGAAATACCCTTTTTTTTTTAAAGTTGAAACAGAGAGGAAACCTTTTCTTAGAGCAATTTAAGTATCAGCCATAAGTATAAAGTTCAAGGCACAATGTAATTGGTTGCTAAATGTTTTTGATTTCTGGTAAGTGTGTTATGTGTTCACACTGTAAATATTTTCTGGTTTGTGGATTACCTTCTGGCACTACTTCTGTATTCTTTAAATGCTTCCATGGGTTTGGAAGACCTAATGTCCACAAGTTAAATTCTTTATGTTCATGTTGAAGCACTGTTCAGTGTCTTGAGGGTTTAGTGGATTTTTATAAATAAAATTAACTTGGTGAAATTTGCAGTGCAAAATTCACTTTACTCTTACAGTGCGGTTTGAGCGTAAGAAAATTCCCATAGGGTCATTCTCATGAGTAATTCCCATTTTTTTGAATGACTTCTGTAACTGTGAAAAAATAATGCCATACAGGCGCCTCTAAATGTGCAAGAAAATAAATGGTCATAGTTGTTCTCATTGTATGACTTTGTTTCATTTTGCTCATGATGCAAGATCAGTGCTGCCCAACAGAGTTTCAGGCATTGGCAGCAATGGCTGGCAGAATCCCTTGTGTCTTTGTTTTGATTAATGAACTAATGGCTGACAATGGAAAACTGCCATTCGTAGGGTTTTTGACAACTTCTAATGTAACTATTATTTGTTTAGTGTTTTGGTACAGAATGTTTTTAACTATTTTTCTTCTTAACATTCCTGATCTCTGAAAGAGAGCAACTCTGCTACCATAGCAAGAGAACAGGTAAATGATACCTGATGCAAGCTTGAGTTACCTTAGAAACACATGCAGTCTTTGAGAAGGAAGCTGAATGTTTTGTGACTATAGAAAACTTTGACCTGAAGTTAGGCTTAGCAATAGGGAAGGAAAGATCAACAGCTGGTATTAACAATGGTCAAACGAGTTACAGAAACAGAAAATGTGAATAGGGAAAGGATTGTAATATATTTAAAAGGCAGCCTTTGTATACTTATTTGCTTGCTCTGCAGAGTTACAGATTAAATATTTTCATATGTTCACATCCTAGGATTTATAACGTTCATAAAGAAAAGTAGTAATAATCCCTAAAACTCTTTAATTTCCAACATATTTGTCACTTTCAATAAACCTGTTGTTACTTTGCAGCTTGAAGAAAAAGCTCGACTTGAAGCTGAAGCCAGGGAGAGGGAACATCACCAGCTGCTTGAGGAGCAGAGGCGGCGTGAGGAAGAGGAAGAAGAGAGACTGAAACAGGAATTACAGCGGCTCCAAGAGCTTCAGCAGTTGCGGGCTGTAAAGAAAAAGAAGAAAGAGAGAACAAGTAAGGACTGTCCGAAGGCAGAGCTGCTCACTAGGAACTGCCAGGCAGTGAAGGAACCTGTCCCAAACACCCCTGAAGACATTCAGAATGGTACCCTTGAGCAATCAGAAAAGATAGAAACCTCAGCTGGTTCACTGTCACGACATGTGAATCACACAGAACAGAGGCCAGTTCTAGAGACGGGCTGTGAACTGTCCAATCCTGTCAGCACTAGAGACTCAAAGCTGCTTTATCAGAAAGAGGGCACTGTAAAGCAGCATGAGCCCCTCTCTTTTCTGCTTGATATTATGCATCAACATAAAGAAGGAAACAGCAAACAGAAACTAAAACAGATGAACAAACAGTGTGTTGAACAAGTGAAAAAGCCTGTTGAATCCCCCAAAGCAGCTGAGATTCAGACTAAAACCAGAAACCAAATAGAATCCAAAGCAAAAGCAGCAGAGCTCCCAACACTTGCAGAACCTAAAAAGGATGAGAAGAAATTAAACAATAGCAACAAAAAACAGTTAAACCATGTAAAGGAAGAGAAAGCACCCGTAACAAGTGAATCCCCATCACCAAGTGAACAGCAGCAAAACAATAAGCTAATACTTGCAGATTCTCCTCAACCAAAAGGCAAGAACAAGAAAAACAAGAAGAAAAAAGGAGACAAAGTCAACAATTCCATTGGTAAGTGTGTAAGAATGTTGAAGAACGTGGCTTATGTTCTGTTCTTAACGTTTAATTCCAGAAGTCTGACATATTTACCTTCAGGCATTCCTGCCAATGCCAGTCAGAGAAACTGAAAGACTGGTGTCAGGAAAAGTCAAGTCATCGGAATTTCAACAATTAAGAGATGGATAACATTTTAGTAAAGACGTGTAGGATGCTTTCAAAAACAAATGAATAAGCATATGCTCTAGGTTTTCTAGGGGGCTTTGTCAGTTAGGCTTTCTGGGAGACTGGCTTTCTTTTCTTGCTTAAAGTAAATATATTGTTTAATTCAATAGTATGTTGAAATCCATTTTGAATTTCTTTAAAAGCAAGATTGTTTCTCATACAGCACTAAAAGTATAGTGTGAGGTTGGTCTTAGTCTTTAGGCAAGGGAAATAAGGGGTTTCTTCAGCCAAAAATGGTCATTCATGCATAAGTATGCAATTTTTTCTGTGGAAATAATTACTTCCTTATATTAGTTACATCATCAGGTAAATAAATGACTACAGAAACTAATTTACTGGGGTTTTTTTGCCAGAGTGAAAAGTTGTAGTGGGATGTGAATTAGTTGATAAAGTTGAGTGTATTCTCCATATTTACTCAACAGAATTCTTTTTATTTCTCAGAAATAATAAAACTGTAAAAGATTGGGTTAAGTCAAGCAAGTTGCACTTGAATAATTTTATTTACAACTTATTTTTTTGTTTGCCTGAACACATCCAACAGCTAACAGCAGAGCTGAGAAGCACACACAGTTCTGGCCCATTGGCTTTGTCAGCACCATAGTCAAACTGCTGTTCTCAGGCACCTCTTTATTCCTGCACATTCTGGGTCCCTACTGAGACTACCAGTTGGGATGGCAGCTTTGTGGTGTGGACATGTGTCTGCTTGGAGCACCCAGTCATTCCCCTGGGATCACCTGGTAGCTGAGTGGTAATGTTGCATGAATTTAGTGTACACCAGTTCTTGCTGCTGTTCTGACTGTAAGCACAGCAAGACAGGAGACCTTCATGCCTTGGCAGTCTCTGCCAGTGTTTCAGAATATTTAACATTTGTTAAGCTTTGTTACAAAAATGTACAACTAATTCCTGGTTGCAGGAAGTGCTAGGTTGTCTTTCTTTTAGTGACTTCATGTTTGGATTGGATCAGCCCACTATCTTTGTTTTTAATCTGATGCCTAATGTTTTCATTCTCTGTCAGTCGAGCAGCAATACAGTGTGGAACCATTTTCTCTGACACCTTAGTTCTTGTGCATACTCTATTGTGGTGTGTTTGGGTTTTGGTTCTTTTAATTTAACAAGAATGCACTCCAGTGATTGGAGCAAGACAGAGCTCCAGAACTGGCATCAGAAAGAGAAGACTGGAGACATTTGAAAGAGAAAATATGAAAGAGGGTGTTTACTGTAGGAGAATGCAGGTACCTTCCTGCATCTTATCCTCCTCCCTGCCCCCACCATTTTTTTTTCTCCTGGTTAAGTCAAGTGTACTTAATTTCCAAAAGTTAATGATTAAATGTGAAAAAATACAGGGAGGTGTTTCTGAATTTGTCAAGAAAAAATTGTGCTGTTCTCTATAGACTTGGGACTGGATTTTTACTTTAAGTAGTTCTGACTTGAAAGCTACAAGAAAGATACTGTAATACGTGATATTTCATGTAGTTACAATTTTTTTAAGATATAGGGTTGATGTACCAAATCAGCAAAGACACAAAAATTGAACTGAGAAAAAAACAGTAGAACTAGGGTAATTGAGAGAACATGAAAAGAGGGAAACAAAGCTAGGGGGTTTTAACTGAGTTTTCAAATGAAAAGTTAAAGCAGTAAATTTTACTGCTTTTGGTGAGATCTCTGTTTCTTAAAGAAATTTCTTCTGGCAGAGTGTTTTTGCTCCTTGTTATAAAAAGGCTGAAGAAAGCTAGGAGTGTTAGGGGAGCCCTGTGTTTGTAGGGCTTTCTGCTTCCTCAGAAGTAAGTTGAATAGCAAACACATGAAACTGTTAACAACTACCATGAGTTGTCTATTCTGATAATCTCAAGGATTCTGTAGTCAGGTGTGTACTTGGTGGGTTTGGTTACTTTCTTTGTCTCACCTGGTTTTTGAAATTTATTGTAAAGCTGCTTCAGAAATGAGACTGGAGTGTTTATGCAGTGGGAAACTTCAAGAGGAAAATGTTCAAATTGATTTCTACAAAAATGTGTGGTTTCCAATGCATTTCTTTTTAAAGTCCAAAAGAGAGCCATATGCTGAGACAGGACAATATACCAACAGGCTCTATGGTGACTTTTTTGCTCTAGTTGAGTCCATACAATTCAAGTCATATATTATTGTTAAATATTTGGGTTTGGTTATTTTTAAAAAAAGTCTAATGGTTGCTAGCATGAGTTAAACTCTTGCAGACACAGCGTGATCCTCATGTCCCAGAAGGAGTACAGCAACCCAGAAGTTTCCAAGTATTTTTCTTTATAAATACTGTTTTAAAAAATATTTCTAGGGCAACACTTTTAGTAGTAAGACCAAAAATTTCAGGCATTAGACAGCTATGTGATTAAGCAAGCCCTCTGTTTGATTTGGTTACTCTTATGTGCATTCCAGGTTTATGGTACCTTTTGCAGCCCATGCAATCAGTACATTTACTGTTAAAACATCTTTTTTACCAGTGTAACTCCTTCAAGTCTGGGCAGAGATACTAGTATAGGGGTTTTAAGAAATGGCTTTTTTTAATTATAAGTGTGTATTAATTCAGTGTAAACATGAATAATAAATAGACCTTGAGGTTGAGTCAGTTCTCCAAAGACATCTTTAATGCAGCTTCTTCCTCTTTCCTCCCCCCTGCCCAATGGAATCTAACGCAGTGCCATCACTTTTTCTTTGCAGATGATGTATTTCTACCCAAAGACATTGATCTAGACAGTGTGGAAATGGATGAAACAGAACGAGAAGTGGAGTATTTTAAAAGGTAAAGTGCTGTAATCCCTGTGTGTAATGCTGTTGTTGCTTCTTTCCATGTATCATGGTTGTAAAGCTAGGAAAAACAACACCACACCAGCCCCCAAGCTATTAACTAACTCCTGGCAGAAAAACCTGTGTTGTAACACATCAAACCCTGTTACAGCTGACATTCTGAACACTGTAACAATCACCAGATCTGTGATCTGTGGGTGCAGCTCGTGGCCGAATAGCACAAATTCAGAAGCAAGTGCCAGAATTATCTATGTGACCCTCAGGTTCTCATGAAGCCCTTCAGAATATTCTCAGTTACCATTATTTACAAGCAAAGTTTTATGTGAATATTTCTTTTATTTGCCACACAGGCCAAATACTGATTAGTGTTTTGGGTTTTTAAAAAAAAAAAAGTGATTTAGGTTTAAGTTTCCAAACAGATACTTCAGAAAGGTTTGACTGGTTTTTTTTCTTCCTTGTTTACAGAAACTGTTAGTTGGGAATTTTGTAGTGTACATTAAGCAGAGATGTATAACTGTGGGCTAGTGTCTTCCACCAGACTTTAAGGGGAGATGCTTATCCTAGAATCATAGAATGGTTTGCACTGGAAGGAGCATTAAAAACCATCTTGTCCCAACCCCCTTGGCATGGGCAGGGACACCTTCCACTAGAACAAGTTCCTCAAAGCCTCATTCATTGACCTAGTACAGTAAAAGAATAATATAAAACTGTGCTTTTGAAAGTTTTTTCTTCTGTACTTTTTGGTTAATTTTGAGATTTGTGCATCATATTGAGAGTTGAACTCAGTGATCCTAACCCTTCCAACTCAGAATATTCTATGATATTAGTTACCTCTAAATTCCTCAAATATGAGAAGACAGCTCATATTTAAACAGTGTAGCACATGTTCTTCCATAATACTGAAATCTGTTTGAATTTGTTCT